>NC_141015.1:9734679-10279106 GCF_052327205.1 Somniosus microcephalus
TCTCTCAATTCAATTTCAATTCAATTTGCTTTATTGGCATGACAAGATACATCTTATGTTGCCAAAGCACAGAAAAAACATGTATGGTTGGACACATACACGCAGATCTAGACATAGTGTATCGACAAATATACCCATGTATACATAAATATACACACATATAATATACATATAATCTTTTCTTAGATTTAATGCTCACTGGTTGTCCCTCTGCTTATGGCAAGCTGTAACATAATTTGTTGCTAAAGTTACGCATTTTCTCTGTTCCCCTAATAGATATGGGAGTTTTTGGTGGTCATTTGAATTTTGGGTAGAAATTCCCCCTTATGTCCTGATAGTTTTCCACAAGTTGTGAGGAAGTGCATCTCTGTCTCCACCACTCCCTGACTGCAGTGAGAGCATATCCTGTCCTCTCTGGGCAGCCAGGTCTGCCTTTTTCGATGGCCAGGCTATGCTCACTAAGTCTGTACATTGTCAAGGTTTTTCTCAGTTTGCTATCTTTTACCATGGTCAGGTATTCAGCCATGGTGTATTGTCTGTTTAGGGCCAAATAGCAATCGAGTTTGTTTTGGGTTTTTGTCGTATCTGTCCAATAGGTCAAGTATTTTTCTTTTTGTTTAGTAATAATTGTGTTGGGTCGAATTCTCTGTGCTAGGATGTCACTGTCCTGGTGCTGATTATTATTAGTAGTGTTAGTAGTTATTTCATTGAGTCCCAGGACCAGTTGACTGAGGGGACTCTTCTCTATGATCATCTCTTGGCATTTCAGGGCTTTGTAATGATAGCACTGGGGGTTGCTCATTTTTAGGTGTTTCCAAAATTTGATGGCTTTTTTTTGGATATTAATTAGTGGTGGATATTGGCCTAATTTTGAGCCAAATGCCAATTGGAATTTCTATTTAGATTGACTTCTTAATGGCATAGAAAGCCCTTTTTGCTTTCTCTTTCAGTTCATTCACAGCCAAATGAAAATTTCCCGTAGAACTGATTTTTAAGCCTAAGTATGTGTAATTTGTAGTTTGTTCAATTTAGTTGCTCCTAATGTGAAGTTTATTCTGGGTCCCTGATGTCTGGATCTTTGCTGGAACACAAGAACTTTGGTTTTTTGGGGGTTTATTGTCAGGGCCCAGGTCTGACAGAATGACTCTAGCAGATCCAGGTTCTGCTATAGACCCTCCTCAGTTGGTGAGAGCAGAACCAGGTCATCTGCATAGAGGAGGAATTTAACCTTGGAGTCATATCGGGCAAGGCCAGGTGCTGTAGATTGTTCAAGTAGTTTTGCCACTTCATTTATGTAAATATTAATGAGTGTCGGTGAGATAGACGAGCCCTGCGCCACACCACGCCCCTGTGAGAAATATTTTGTTTGTTTGTCTCCAATTTTAACTGCACATTTATTGATTTGATTACATCATATGTTTTTCCCCCTGCACCACTTTCAATGAGTTTTAAGAATAGACCGTCGTGCCAAATAGAATCAAAAGCCTTCTGGAAATCTATAAAGCAGGCAAAAATGTTGCTTTTGTTTTGGTGAACATGTTTGTCAATTAGGGTGTGTAGGGTGAAAATATGATCCGATGTTCTATAATTTGGTAGGAATCCAATATGGCTTTTACTCAAGACATTGTGCTCCTTAAGGAAGTTTATAAGTCTTTGGTTTATGATACTACAGAATACCTTCCCCAGATTACTGTTTACACAGATGCCTCGATAGTTATTTGGGTCGACTTTGTCCCCACTTTTGTATATGGGCGTTATGAGTCCTTTGTTCCAGATATCAGGGAAGTAACCGACACTCAGAACCAAGTTGAAGAGTTTTAGGGATAGCCAGTTTCATTTTATCGTCAGTGTGTTTAAGCATCTCGTTTAGGATGCCATCTGCACCACAAGCTTTTCTTGGTCACAGGTCCTTGAGTTTTTCAAATAGCTCTTTTTCAGTTATTGGGGAGTCTAACGGGTTTTGGTAATCTTTATGGTCAGTTCGAGCTTTTCCAATTCTTTACATATTTGATCTTGCTCTGGGCTTAGTGTGTTTTTCTGGTATAATTTTTCAAAATGGTTTTCCCATGTGTCTCCATTTTGAATGGGCAATTCGTCATGTTGTTTTTCGTGTAATATATTCCAGTTGTCCCAGAAACAATTGGAATCAATAGATTCCTCAATGGAGCTGAGTTTATTCTTAATATACTGGTCTTTCTTGGTTCTGAGTGTGTTTTTGTATTGTGTTAGTGCCTGACAATAAGCAAGGCGTAATTCCTCGTTTTCTGGTTGTCTGTTTTTGGTTTGATATTTTTCTGAGTTTTTTTCTCATGTTATGACAGTCGGAATCAAACCATTTTTCGTGGTTTTGTGTTTTGTGTTTACTCTTGCGAGATTTCAAGTTCGACATTGATGCCAAATTATCAAAAATATTATTTAGGTTATTCACTGCCAGGTTTACGCCTTCTTTATTGTGAGTGTATGTGTTTTCCAGAAAGGTGTCCAAGAGAGATTGAGTTGATTGACTGCTAATTGCTTTCTGGTACTTTTCCATGCTGTTTTGGGCCCATCTGTAGGATTTTTAATGTTGTACAGCTTACTGGGCTGTGTTTCTGTGTGGTTGTTTCTGTCCTTTTAAGATACGCTGTAATTTGGCTGTGATCTGACAGTGGTGTTAGTGTGAATGCTCTGAAAGAGGATGGGTCCAGATCTGTAATCATATAGTCTACGGTGCCGATGCCAAGAGGTGAAGAATAGGTCGATCTTCCTAGGGAGTCTCCTCCGAACCTACCATTGACAATGTACAGACCCAGGCTTCGACAGAGCTGCAGGAGCTGCTTTCCATTTGCATTTGTCTGTTTGTCGTAGTTATTCCTGTGTGAATGAAAAGGGAGATCAAAATGGTTATTCCCAAATAAGTAATTATTCCCGAGTACTGATAAAGTCTGGTTCTTCACCAGTTCTTGAGTTGAGGTCACCACAGATCAACACGTTCCCCTGGGCCTGGAAATGGTTAATCTCCCTCTCAATGTTGGAGAAGGTGTCCTCTTTGAAGTACGGGGATTCTATCGGGGTTATAGATGGTGCAAATGAAAACATTTTGCATGCTAGACATGATGTCTTTCTTAATCTTGAGCCATAAATGGTTTTCGCCCTTTTTTATAAATTCAATGTAATTCCTAAGCTCCGCTTTAAACCAAATCAATATGCCTCCAGAGTCTCTGCCCAGGGTTACTCCTGGCAGTTTATTGGAGGGGACCACCAGCTCTCTCTCTCCCCTAGTCTCTCTCTCTCTCCCCCCCAGTCTCTCTCTCTCTCTCTCTCTCTCCCCCCCACCAGTCTCGCTCTCCCCCCAGTCTCTCTCTCTCTCCCCCCCCAGTCTCTCTCTCTCCCACCCTCAGTCTTTATCTCTCTCCCTCGCTCCCTCAGTCTCTTTCTCCCTCTCCATCCCTATCCCAGTCTCTCGCGCTTCCTCTCCCCAGTCTCTCACTCCCACCCCAGTCTCTCTCTCTCGCTCCCCCATCCATTCGCGCTCTCTCTCTCGCTCCCCCCGTCCGTTCGCTCTTTCTCTCTCTCTCTCGCTCCCCCCGTCCGTTCGCTCTCTTTCTCTCTCTCTCTCTCTCTCTCGCTCCGTCCGTTCGCCCTCTCTCTCGCCCGCCCCTCTCGTTCGCTCCCCCTCTCTCGCCCGCCCCTCTCGTTCGCTCCCCCTCTCTCGCCCGCCCTCTCGTTCGCTCCCCCTCTCGTTCGCTCCCCCCTCTCTCGCCCGCCCTCTCGTTCGCTCCCCCTCTCTCCTCCTCGCCCGCCCTCATCGTTCGCTCCCCCTCTCTCTCGCCCGCCCTCTCGTTCGCTCCCCCTCTCTCGCCCGCCCCCCTCGTTCGCTCCCCCTCTCTCTCGCCCGCCCTCTCGTTCGCTCCCCCTCTCGTTCGCGCCCCCTCTCTCTCGCCTGCCCTCTCGTTCGCTCCCCCTCATCGTTCGCTCCCCCTCTCTCTCGCCCGCCCTCTCGTTCGCTCCGCCCGCCTCTCGCTCCCCCCCGCTCGCCCTCTCGCTCCCCCCCGCTCGCCCTCTCGCTCCCCCCCGCTCGCCCTCCTCGCTCCCCCCCGCTCGCCCTCTCGCTCCCCCCCGCTCGCCCTCTCGCTCCCCCCCGCTCGCCCTCTTCGCTCCCCCCCCGCTCGCCCTCTTCGCTCCCCCCCGCTCGCCCTCTCGCTCCCCCCGCTCGCCCTCTTCGCTCCCCCCCGCTCGCCCTCTCGCTCCCCCCCGCTCGCCCTCTCGCTCCCCCCCGCTCCGCCCTCTCGCTCCCCCCCGCTCGCCCTCTCGCTCCCACCGCTCGCCCTCTCGCTCCCACCGCTCGCCCTATCGCTCCCCCCGTCCGCTCGCGCTCGCTCTCTCCCCCCCCCGTCCGCTCGCGCACGCTCTCTCCCCCCCGTCCGCTCGCTGCCCCCGTCCGTTCGCCATCGCCCTCTCTCACTCTCTCTCCCCCCGCTTGCTCGCCCTCTCTCTCGCTCCCCCCCGCCCGCTCGCTCTCTCTTGCTCTCTCCTCCCCCACCCGCTCGCCCTCTCGCTCTCTCCCCCCTCCCCCGCCCACTCGCCCTCTCTACCCCCCCGCCTGCTCTACCCCCCGCCCTCTCGCTCCCTCCCCCCGCCCCTTCACGCTCTCCCTCTCTACCCCCCGCCCCTTCGCGCTCTCCCCCCCGCCCCTTTGCGCTCTCGCACTCTCTCACCCCGCCCCTTCGCGCTCTCTCTCTCTCCGTCCATTCGCTCTCTCTCTCTCTCTCTCTCTCTCTCCCTCTCTCCATTCGCTCTTTCTCTCTCCCTCTGTCCGTTCGCTCTCCCTCTGTCCGTTTGCGCTCTCTCAATTCAATTCAATTCAAATGCTTTATTGGCATGAAGTTTACAGGGAACCATATTGCCAAAGCTTACATAACAAAAAGTACAGTTTTCCAACATTCTGTAGGTGTCAAACAATTTTGACCTTCGTTGGGGACATACAATATTACTTTAAACAATATTAATTTAAACAGTCGTTGTACATCATTGGGTACATTCAGTATTAATTTTAAACAGTCCTCAGGTTGTGACATGTTGTTACATATTTGGCACCAAGGTATGGTCTGTCTCCTTCTCCCAGGACTAATCTTAATTTTGACAGGTCATCCAATTCTTTGAAATCTGGGGTTGTTTGGCTGAGCTTGTCAAATAATATGTTTCTTGTTGTGTTGAATTTTTCGCATTTTAGGAGGAAATGCATCTCTGTCTCAACCTCGCCGGCCAGACATTGATCACATATTCTATTCTCTCTAGGCTGCCAGGATTTCTTGTATCTGCCTTTTTCAATTGCCAGTTGGTGGTCGCTTAGTCTGTACCTGGTGAGGGTCTGTCTCTGTTTTGTGTCTCTGATGGTCGAGAGATAGTCTGCCAGTTTATATTCTCTTTTTAGGGCCCGGTAACATTCTAATCTGCTTTGGCTTTTGTTATTTTGTTCCAATGTTCCAGGTAGGTTTCTTTGCATTGTTTAATGATTTGGTTCACTCGGATTGGTGTTTGGACGGCAGTGTTGGTCTGGGACTGGTCAGGGTCCGGCTCAGTAGGAGTACTTCGTTTCAGTAGCAGCTGACTCAGGGGACTCTTTTCTGGGTTTAGCTCTTGGGTCTGGAAGGCTTTAAAATGAAGGGTGTCTGGGGACCTAGATTTGAGGTGATTTAGGAAGTTTAGTGCTCGTTTTTGGATGTTTATCAGTGGGTATCTGCCTAGTTCGGCTCTGCATGCATTTGTTGGTGTTTTCCTTTGGGTGCGAAGAATGCTTCGGCAAAATTCTGCATGTAGGGCTTCTATTGTGTGTTTTTCCCATTTAGTGTAGCTATGGTGATTGAGCGGGCCCCATACTTCACTACCGTACAGCGCAATGGGCAGGATTATGCTGTCAAATATTTTGAGCCAGATTTTGATTGGGATTTGGATGTTGTAGAATTTTCTTTTTATTGCATATAGGGCTCTTCGGGCTCTCTCCCTCTGTCCGTTCGCTCTCTCTCCCTCTCCCTCTGTCCGTTCGCTCTCTCTCCCTCTGTCCGTTCGCTCTCTCTCTCCCTCCCTCTGTCCGTTCTCGCTCTCTCTCTCTCGCTCTCTCTCTCTCTCTCTCCGTTCGCTCTCTCTCCCTCTGTCCATTCGCTCTCCCTCTCTCTCTCTCTCCCTGTCCATTCGCGCTCTCCCTCTCTCCCTTCGGTCTCTCGCCCCCTGCCCGCTCTCTCGCCGTTCTCGCTCGCTCGCTCTCTCCGTTCTCGCTCGCGCTCTCTCCCCGTTCTCGCTCTCTCTTTCGCTCTCTCTCTCCGTTTGCGCGCTCTCTCTCTCTCTCTCTCTCTCTCTCTCTCCGTTCGCGCTCTCTCTCTCTCTCCGTTCGCGCTCTCTCTCTCTCTCCGTTCGCGCTCTCTCTCTCTCTCCGTTCGCGCGCTCTCTCTCTCTCTCCGCTCGCGCTCTCTCCCTCTCCGTTCGCGTGCGCTCGCGCTCTCTCCCTCTCCGTTCGCGCGCGCTCTCTCCCTCTCCGTTCGCTCGCGCTCTCTCCCTCTCCGTTCGCGCGCGCGCTCTCTCTCTCCCTCTCCGTTCGCGCGCGCGCTCTCTCTCCCTCTCCGTTCGCAGCGCGCGCTCTCTCCCTCTCCGTTCGCGCGCTCTCTCTCTCTCTCTCTCCGTTCTCGCGCTCTCTCTCTCTCCGTTCTCGCGCTCTCTCTCTCCGTTCTCGCGCTCTCTCTCTCTCTCTCCGTTCTCGCGCTCTCTCTCTCTCTCTCCGTTCTCGCGCTCTCTCTCTCTCTCTCTCGTTCTCTCTCTCTCTCTCTCGTTCTCTCTCTCTCTCTCTCGTTCTCTCTTCTCCCGCGCTCTCTCTCTCTCCGTTCTCCCGCGCTCGCTCTCTCTCTCTCCGTTCTCTCTCTCTCTCTCTCTCTCCGTTCTCCCGCGCTCTCTCTCTCTCCGTTCTCCCGCGCTCTCTCTCTCTCCGTTCGCGCGCTCTCTCTCTCTCCGTTCGCGCGCTCTCTCTCTCCGTTCGCGCGCTCTCTCTCTCCGTTCGCGCGCTCTCTCTCTCCGTTCGCGCGCTCTCTCTCTCCGTTCGCGCGCTCTCTCTCTCCGTTCGCGCGCTCTCTCTCTCCGTTCGCGCGCTCTCTCTCTCCGTTCGCGCGCTCTCTCTCTCCGTTCGCGCGCTCTCTCTCTCCGTTCGCGCGCTCTCTCTCTCCGTTCGCGCGCTCTCTCTCTCCGTTCGCGCGCTCTCTCTCTCCGTTCGCGCGCTCTCTCTCTCCGTTCGCGCGCTCTCTCCCTCTCTCTCTCCGTTCGCGCGCTCTCTCCCTCTCTCTCTCCGTTCGCGCGCTCTCTCCCTCTCCGTTCTCGCGCTCTCTCCCTCTCCGTTCTCGCGCTCTCTCCCTCTCCGTTCTCGCGCTCTCTCCCTCTCCGTTCTCTCTCTCTCCGTTCTCTCTCTCTCCGTTCTCGCGCTGTCTCTCTCTCCGCTCTCGCGCGCTCTCTCTCCGTTGTCGCGCTCTCTCTCTCTCCGTTCTCGCTCGTTCTCGCGCTCTCTCTCCCTCCGTTCTCGCTCTCTCTCTCCGTTCTCGCGCTCTCTCTCTCCGTTCTCTCGCGCTCTCTCTCTCCGTTCTCGCGCTCTCTCTCTCCGTTCTCGCGCGCTCTCTCTCTCCGTTCTCGCGCGCTCTCTCTCTCCGTTCTCGCGCGCTCTCTCTCTCCGTTCTCGCGCGCTCTCTCTCTCCGTTCTCGCGCGCTCTCTCTCTCCGTTCTCGCGCGCTCTCTCTCTCCGTTCTCGCGCGCTCTCTCTCTCCGTTCTCGCGCGCTCTCTCTCTCCGTTCTCGCGCGCTCTCTCTCTCCGTTCTCGCGCGCTCTCTCTCTCCGTTCTCGCGCGCTCTCTCTCTCCGTTCTCGCGCTCTCTCTCTCCGTTCTCGCGCTCTCTCTCTCCGTTCTCGCGCTCTCTCTCTCCGTTCTCGCGCTCTCTCTCTCCGTTCTCGCGCTCTCTCTCTCCGTTCTCGCGCTCTCTCTCTCCGTTCTCGCGCTCTCTCTCTCCGTTCTCGCGCTCTCTCTCTCCGTTCTCGCGCTCTCTCTCTCCGTTCTCGCGCTCTCTCTCTCCGTTCTCGCGCTCTCTCTCTCCGTTCTCGCGCTCTCTCTCTCCGTTCTCGCGCTCTCTCTCTCCGTTCTCGCGCTCTCTCTCTCCGTTCTCGCGCTCTCTCTCTCCGTTCTCGCGCTCTCTCTCTCCGTTCTCGCGCTCTCTCTCTCCGTTCTCGCGCTCTCTCTCTCCGTTCTCGCGCTCTCTCTCTCCGTTCTCGCGCTCTCTCTCTCCGTTCTCGCGCTCTCTCTCTCCGTTCTCGCGCTCGCTCTCTCCGTTCTCGCGCTCGCTCTCTCCGTTCTCGCGCTCGCTCTCTCCGTTCTCGCGCTCGCTCTCTCCGTTCTCGCGCTCGCTCTCTCCGTTCTCGCGCTCGCTCTCTCCGTTCTCGCGCTCGCTCTCTCCGTTCTCGCGCTCGCTCTCTCCGTTCTCGCGCTCGCTCTCTCCGTTCTCGCGCTCGCTCTCTCCGTTCTCGCGCTCGCTCTCTCCGTTCTCGCGCTCGCTCTCTCCGTTCTCGCGCTCGCTCTCTCCGTTCTCGCGCGCGCTCTCTCCGTTCTCGCGCGCGCTCTCTCCGTTCTCGCGCGCGCTCTCTCCGTTCTCGCGCGCGCTCTCTCTCTCCGTTCTCGCGCGCGCTCTCCCTCTCCAATTCCAATTCAAATGCTTTATTGGCATGAAAGTTTACAGAGAACCATATTGCCAAAGCTTACATAGCAAAAAGGTACAGTTTTCCAACATTCTGTAGGTGTCAATCGATTTGACATTTGTTGGGTACATACAATATTACTTTTAAACAATATTAATTTTAAACAGTCTTTGTACTTCATTTGGTACGTTCAATATTAATTTTAAACAGTCTTAATTTTAAACAGTCCTCAGGTTGTGACATGTTGTTACATATTTGGCCCCAAGGTATGGTCTGTCTCCTTCTCCTAGGACTAATCTCAATTTTGACAGGTCATCCAATTCCTTGAAATCTGGGGTTGTTTGGCTTAGCTTGTTGAATAATATGTTTCTTGATGTGTTGAATTTTTCGCATTTTAGGAGGAAATGCATCTCTGTTTCAACCTCGCCGGCCAGACATTGATCGCATATTCTATTCTCTCTAGGCTGCCAGGATTTCTTGTATCTGCCTTTTTCAATTTCCAGTTGGTGGTCGCTTAGTCTGTACCTGGTGAGGGTCTGTCTCTGTTTTGTGTCTCTGATGGTCGTGAGGTAGTCTGCCAGTTTATATTCTCTTTTTAGGGCCCGGTAACATTCTAATCTGCTTTGGCTTTCGGTTATTTTGTTCCAATGTTCCAGGTAGGTTTCTTTGCATTTTTTAATGATTTGGTTCACTCGGATTGGTGTTTGGACGGCTGTGTTGGTCTGGGGCTGGTCAGGGTCCGGCTGAGTACTTAGTTTCAGTAGCAGCTGACTCAGGGGACTCTTTTCTGGGTTTAGCTCTTGGGTCTGAAAGGCTTTGAAATGAAGGGTGTCTCTCTCTCCCCCTCTCTCCGTTCTCGCGCTCTCTCTCTCCGTTCTCGCGCTCTCCCGCTCTCCCGCTCTCTCCGTTCTCGCGCTCTCTCTCCCTGTTCTCGCGCTCACGCTCGCTCTCTCTCTCTCTCTCCGTTCTCGCGCTCTCTCTCTCTCCGTTCTCGCGCTCTCTCTCTCTCCGTTCTCGCGCTCTCTCTCTCTCTCTCTCTCTCTCTCCCCGTTCTCGCGCTCTCTCTCTCCCCGTTCTCGCGCTCTTTCTCGCGCTCTCTCTCTCCCCGTTCTCGCGCGCTCTCTCTCTCTCCCCGTTCTCGCGCTCTCTCCCCGTTCTCGCGCTCTCTCTCTCTCTCCCTCTCTCCCCGTTCTCGCGCTCTCTCTCTCTCTCCGTTCTCGCGCTCTCTCTCTCTCTCTCTCTCCGTTCTCGCGCTCTCTCTCTCTCCCCGTTCTCGCGCGCTCTCTCGCTCTCTCTCTCTCTCCCCGTTCTCGCGCTCTCTCTCCCCGTTCTCTCTCTCTCTCTCTCTCTCCCCGTTCTCGCGTTCTCTCTCTCTCTCTCTCTCTCCCCGTTCTCGCGTTCTCTCTCTCTCTCTCCCCGTTCTCGCGCTCTCGCACTCTCTCTCTCTCCCCGTTCTCGCGCTCTCTCTCTCTCTCTCTCCCCCCGTTCTCGCGCTCTCTCTCTCTCTCCCCGTTCTCGCGCTCTCTCTCTCTCTCTGTTCTCGCGCGCTCTCTCTCTCTCTCTGTTCTCGCGCGCTCTCTCCCCCCGTTCTCGCGCTCTCTCGTTCTCGCGCTCTCTCTCTCCCCGTTCTCGTTCTCGCGCTCTCTCGTTCTCGCGCTCTCTCTCTCCCCGCTCTCTCTCTCCCCCCGTTCTCGCGCTCTCTCTCCCCGTTCTCGCGCTCCCTTCTCTCTCTCTCCCTGTTCTCGCGCTCTCTCTCTCTCTCTCTCTGTTCTCGCGTTCTCGCGCTCTCTCTCTCTCTCTCCCTGTTCTCGCGCGCTCTCTCTCTCTCTCTCTCTCCCCGTTCTCGCGCGCTCTCTCGCTCTCTCTCTCTCTCCCCGTTCTCGCGCTCTCTCCCCGTTCTCTCTCTCTCCCCGTTCTCGCGTTCTCTCTCTCTCTCTCTCCCCGTTCTCGCGTTCTCTCTCTCTCTCTCCCCGTTCTCGCGCTCTCGCACTCTCTCTCTCCCCGTTCTCGCGCTCTCTCTCTCTCTCTCCCCCCGTTCTCGCGCTCTCTCTCTCTCTCCCCGTTCTCGCGCTCTCTCTCTCTCCCCCCGTTCTCGCGCTCTCTCTCTCTCCCCGATCTCGCGCTCTCTCTCGCTCTCTCTCTCCCCCCGTTCTCGCGCTCTCTCCCCGTTCTCGCGCTCTCTCTCTCTCTCCCCGTTCTCGCGCTCTCTCTCTCTCCCCCCGTTCTCGCGCTCTCTCTCGCTCTCTCTCTCTCTCCCCGTTCTCGCGCTCTCTCTCTCTCTCTCCCCGTTCTCGCGCTCTCTCTCCCCGTTCTCGCGCTCCCTTCTCTCTCTCTCCCCGTTCTCGCGCTCTCTCTCTCTCTCTCTCTGTTCTCGCGTTCTCGCGCTCTCTCTCTCTCTCTCCCCGTTCTCGCGCTCTCTCTCTCTCTCTCCCCGTTCTCGCGCTCTCTCTCCCCGTTCTCGCGCTCCCTTCTCTCTCTCTCCCCGTTCTCGCGCTCTCTCTCTCTCTCTCTCTGTTCTCGCGTTCTCGCGCTCTCTCTCTCTCTCTCCCTGTTCTCGCGCGCTCTCTCTCTCTCTCCCCCCGTTCTCGCGCTCTCTCTCTCCCCGTTCTCGCGCTCTCTCTCTCTCTGTTCTCGCGCGCTCTCTCTCCCCCCGTTCTCGCGCTCTCTCTCTCCCCGTTCTCGCGCTCTCTCTCTCTCTGTTCTCGCGCGCTCTCTCTCTCCCCGTTCTCGTTCTCGCGCTCTCTCCCCGTTCTCGCGCTCTCTCTCTCTCTCCCCGTTCTCGCGCTCTCTCTCTCCGTTCTCGCGCTCTCTCTCTCCCCGTTCTCGCGCTCTCTCTCTCTCTCCCCGTTCTCGCGCGCTCTCTCTCCCCGTTCTCGCGCTCTCTCTCTCTCTCCCCGTTCTCGCGCTCTCTCTCCCCGTTCTCGCGCTCACTCTCTCTCTCCCCGTTCTCGCGCTCTCTCTCTCTCTCTCCCCATTTTCGCGCTCTCTTCTCTCTCCCCGTTCTCGCGCGCTCTCTCTCTCCCTGTTCTCGCGCTCTCTCTCTCCCCATTTTCGCGCTCTCTTCTCTCTCTCTCCCCGTTCTCGCGCTCTCTCTCCCCGTTCTCACGCGCTCTCGCGCGCTCTCTCTCCCCGTTCTCGCGCTCTCTCTCTCCCCCCGTTCTCGCGCTCTCTCTCTCCGTTCTCGCGCTCTCTCTCTCTCTCCCCATTTTCGCGCTCTCTTCTCTCTCCCCGTTCTCGCGCTCTCTCTCTCTCCCTGTTCTCGCGCTCTCTCTCTCTCTCTCTCTCGCGCTCGCGCTCTCTTCTCTCTCTCTCCCCGTTCTCGCGCTCTCTTCTCTCTCTCCCCGTTCTCGCGCTCTCTCTCTCTCCCTCTCCCCGTTCTCGCGCTCTCTCTCTCTCCCTGTTCTCGCGCTCTCTCTCTCTCGCTCTCTCTCTCTCTCTCCCCGTTCTCGCGCTCTCTCTCTCCCCGGTTCTCGCGCTCTCTCTCCCCGTTCTCGCGCTCTCTCTCTCTCCCCATTCTCGCGCGCTCTCTCGCGCTCTCTCTCCCCGTTCTCGCGCTCTCTCTCTCTCCCCTCTCCCCGTTCTCGCGCTCTCTCTCTCTCCCCATTCTCGCGCGCTCTCTCTCCCCGTTCTCGCGCTCTCTCGCTCTCTCTCCCCGTTCTCGCGCTCTCTCTCTCTCTCTCCCCGTTCTCGCGCTCTCTCGCTCTCTCTCCCCGTTCTCGCGCTCTCTCTCTCTCTCTCCCCGTTCTCGCGCTCTCTCTCTCCCCGTTCTCGCGCTCTCTCTCTCTCCCCGTTCTCGCGCTCTCTCTCTCTCCCCGTTCTCGCGCTCTCTCTCTCTCTCCCCCCGTTCTCGCGCGCTCTCTCCCCGTTCTCGCGCTCTCTCTCTCTCCCCCCGTTCTCGTGCCCGCTCTCTCTCTCTCTCTCTCCCCGTTCTCGTGCTCTCGCTCTCTCCCCGTTCTCGCGCTCTCTCTCTCTCTCTCTCTCTCGCTCTCTCCCCGTTCTCGCGCTCTCTCGCTCTCTCCCCGTTCTCGCGCTCTCTCTCTCCCCGTTCTCGCGCTCTCTCTCTCCCCGTTCTCGCGCTCTCTCTCTCTCCCCGTTCTCGCGCTCTCTCTCCCCGTTCTCGCGCTCTCTCTCTCCCCGTTCTCGCGCTCTCTCTCTCCCCGTTCTCGCGCTCTCTCTCTCTCTCCCCCTCCCCGTTCTCGCGCTCTCTCTCTCCCTGTTCTCGCGCTCTCTCTCTCTCTCTCTCTCTCTCCGCTCTCGCTCTCGCTCTGTCTCTCTCCCCGTTCTCGCGCTCTCTCTCTCCCTCTCCCCGATCTCGCGCTCTCTCTCCCCGTTCTCGCGCTCTCTCTCTCTCCCCGTTCTCGCGCTCTCTCTCTCCCTCTCCCTGATCTCGCGCTCTCTCTCTCGCTCTCTCCCCGTTCTCGCTCTCTCTCTCCCCGTTCTCGCGCTCTCTCTCCCTCTCCCCGATCTCGCGCTCTCTCTCTCTCCCCGTTCTCGCGCTCTCTCTCTCCCCGTTCTCGCGCTCTCTCTCTCCCTCTCCCCGATCTCGCGCTCTCTCTCTCTCCCCGTTCTCGCGCTCTCTCTCCCCGTTCTCGCGCTCTCTCTCTCTCCGTTCTCGCGCTCTCTCTCTCTCCGTTCTCGCGCTCTCTCTCTCTCCGTTCTCGCGCTCTCTCTCTCTCCGTTCTCGCGCTCTCTCTCTCTCCCCGTTCTCGCGCTCTCTCTCTCTCCGTTTCCCCGTTCTCGCGCGCGCTCTCTCTCTCTCCCCGTTCTCGCGCTCTCTCTCTCTCGCTCTCTCCCCGTTCTCGCGCTCTCTCTCCGCGCTCTCTCTCTCTCCCCGTTCTCTCTCTCTCTCCCCGTTCTCGCGCTCTCTCTCTCTCTCTCTCCCCGTTCTTGCGCTCTCTCCCCGTTCTCGCGCTCTCTCTCCCCGTTCTCGCGCTCTCTCTCCCCGTTCTCGCGCGCGCTCTCTCTCTCTATCCCCGTTCTCGCGCTCTCTCTCTCTCTCCCCGTTCTCGCGCTCTCTCTCTCCCCGTTCTCGCGCTCCCTCTCCCCGTTCTCTCTCTCCCCGTTCTCGCTCTCTCTCTCCCCGTTCTCGCTCTCTCTCTCTCCCCGTTCTCGCTCTCTCTCTCTCCCCGTTCTCGCTCTCTCTCTCTCCCCGTTCTCGCTCTCTCTCTCTCTCCCCGTTCTCGCGCTCTCTCTCCCCGTTCTCGCGCGCGCTCTCTCTCTCTATCCCCGTTCTCGCGCTCTCTCTCTCTCTCCCCGTTCTCGCGCTCTCTCTCTCCCCGTTCTCGCGCTCCCTCTCCCCGTTCTCTCTCTCCCCGTTCTCGCTCTCTCTCTCCCCGTTCTCGCTCTCTCTCTCTCCCCG
Source organism: Somniosus microcephalus (assembly GCF_052327205.1). Lineage (NCBI taxonomy): Eukaryota > Metazoa > Chordata > Chondrichthyes > Squaliformes > Somniosidae > Somniosus > Somniosus microcephalus. The sequence goes on from NC_141015.1 coordinate 9,748,735, forward strand.
TTCTCGCTCTCTCTCTCTCCCCGTTCTCGCTCTCTCTCTCTCTCTCCGTTCTCGCGCTCTCTCTCTCTCCGTTCTCGCGCTCTCTCTCTCTCCCCGTTCTCGCGCTCTCTCTCTCTCCGTTTCCCCGTTCTCGCGCGCGCTCTCTCTCTCTCCCCGTTCTCGCGCGCGCTCTATCCCCGTTCTCGCGCTCTCTCTCTCTCTCTCCCCGTTCTCGCGCTCTCTCTCTCTCGCTCTCTCCCCGTTCTCGCGCTCTCTCTCCGCGCTCTCTCTCTCTCCCCGTTCTCTCTCTCTCTCCCCGTTCTCGCGCTCTCTCTCTCTCTCTCTCTCTCCCCGTTCTTGCGCTCTCTCCCCGTTCTCGCGCTCTCTCTCCCCGTTCTCGCGCGCGCTCTCTCTCTCTATCCCCGTTCTCGCGCTCTCTCTCTCTCTCCCCGTTCTCGCGCTCTCTCTCTCCCCGTTCTCGCGCTCCCTCTCCCCGTTCTCTCTCTCCCCGTTCTCGCTCTCTCTCTCCCCGTTCTCGCTCTCTCTCTCCCCGTTCTCGCTCTCTCTCTCTCCCCGTTCTCGCTCTCTCTCTCTCTCCCCGTTCTCGCGCTCTCTCTCTCTCCCCGTTCTCGCGCTCTCTCTCTCCCCGTTCTCGCGCTCTCTCTCTCCCCGTTCTCGCGCTCTCTCTCTCTCTCCCCGTTCTCGCGCGCTCTCTCTCCCCGTTCTTGCGCGCTCTCTCTCTCTCTCTCTCCCCGTTCTCGCGCGCTCTCTCTCCCCGTTCTCGCGCTCTCTCTCTCTCTCTCTCTCTCTCTCCCCGTTCTCGCGCTCTCTCTCTCTCTCTCCCCGTTCTCGCGCTCTCTCTCTCTCCCCGTTCTCGCGCTCTCTCTCCCCGTTCTCGCGCTCTCTCTCCCCGTTCTCGCGCTCTCTCACCCCCCGTTCTCGCGCGCGCTCTCTCTCTCTCCCCGCTCTCTCTCTCTCCCCGTTCTCGCGCTCTCTCCTTTCTTGCGCTCTCTCTCTCCCCCCGTTCTCGCGCTCTCTCCCCCCGTTCTCGCGCTCTCTCTCCCCGTTCTCGCGCTTTCTCGCGCTCTCTCCCCGTTGTCACGCTCTCTCTCTCTCTCGCTCTCTCCCCGTTCTCGCGCTCTCTCTCTCTCTCTCTCCCCGTTCTCGCGCTCTCTCTCTCTCTCTCCCCGTTCTCGCGCTCTCTCTCTCCCCGTTCTCGCGCTCTCTCTCTCTCCCCCCGTTCTCGCGCGCTCTCTCTCTCTATCCCCGTTCTCGCGCTCTCTCCCCGTTCTCGCGCTCTCTCTCGCTCTCTCTCCCCGTTCTCGCGCTCTCTCTCTCCCCGTTCTCGCGCTCTCTCCCCGTTCTCGCGCTCTCTCTCTCTCCCCGTTCTCGCTCTCTCTCTCTCCCCGTTCTCGCGCTCTCTCTCCCCGTTCTCGCGCGCTCTCTCTCTCTCTCCCCGTTCTCGCGCTCTCGCGCTCTCTCTCCCCGTTCTCGCGCGCTCTCTCTCTCTCCCCGTTCTCGCGCTCTCTCTCTCTCCCCGTTCTCTCCCGCTCCCCGTTCTCTCTCTCTCTCCCTCTCCGTTCTTGCGCTCTCTCTCACTCTCTCTCTCCCCCCGTTCTCGCGCTCTCTCGCTCTGTCTCTCCCCGTTCTCGCGCTCTCTCTCTCCCTCTCCCCGATCTCGCGCTCTCTCTCTCCCCGTTCTCGCGCTCTCTCTCTCCCCGTTCTCGCGCTCTCTCTCTCTCCCCGTTCTCGCGCTCTCTCTCTCTATCCCCGTTCTCGCGCTCTCTCTCTCTCTCTCTCTCCCCGTTCTCGCGCTCTTGCGCTCTCTCTCCCCGTTCTCGCGCTCTCTCTCTCTCTCTCCCCGTTCTCGCGCTCTCTCTCTCCGTTCTCGCGCTCTCTCTCTCTCCGTTCTCGCGCTCTCTCTCTCCCCGTTCTCGCGCTCTCGCGCTCTCTCTCTCCCCGTTCTCGCGCTCTCTCTCTCTCTCCCCGTTCTCGCGCTCTCTCTCTCTCTCTCTCTCCCCGTTCTCGCGCTCTTGCGCTCTCTCTCCCCGTTCTCGCGCTCTCTCTCTCTCTCCCCGTTCTCGCGCTCTCTCTCTCCGTTCTCGCGCTCTCTCTCTCTCCGTTCTCGCGCTCTCTCTCTCTCCGTTCTCGCGCTCTCTCTCTCTCCGTTCTCGCGCTCTCTCTCTCTCTCCCCCCGTTCTCGCGCTCTCTCTCCCCGTTCTCGCGCTCTCTCTCTCCCCGTTCTCGCGCTCTCTCCCCGTTGTCGCGCTCTCTCTCTCTCGCTCTCCCCGTTCTTGCGCTCTCTCTCTCTCCCCGTTCTCGCGCTCTCTCTCTCTCTCGCTCCCCGTTCTCGCGCTCTCTCTCTCTCTCTCTCTCTCTCCCCCCGTTCTCGCGCTCTCTCTCCCCGTTCTCGCGCTCTCTCTCCCCCCCTCGCCCTGCTCTCTCTCTCTCCCCGTTCTCGCGCTCTCGCTCTCTCCCCGTTCTCGCGCTCTCTTTCTCCCCGTTCTCACGCTCTCTCCCCGTTCTCGCGCTCTCTCTCTCTCCCCGTTCTCGCGCTCTCTCTCTCTCCCTCTCCCCGATCTCGCGCTCTCTCTCTCCCCGTTCTCGCGCTCTCTCTCTCCCCGTTCTCGCGCTCTCTCTCTCCGTTCTCGCGCTCTCTCCCCCTCCCCATTCTCGCGCTCTCTCTCTCTCTCTCTCTCTCTCCGTTCTCGCGCTCTCTCTCTCTCTCTCTCTCTCGCCCTCTCCCCGTTCTCGCGCTCTCTCTCTCTCTCTCTCTCGCGCTCTCTCTCTCCCCGTTCTCGCGCTCTCTCTCTCTCCCTCTCCCCGATCTCGCGCTCTCTCTCCCCGTTCTTGCGCTCTCTCGCTCTCTCTCTCCCTCTCCCCGTTCTCGCGCTCTCTCTCTCTCTCTCTCTCGCGCTCTCTCTCTCCCCGTTCTCGCGCTCTCTCTCTCTCTCTCTCGCCCTCTCCCCGATCTCGCGCTCTCTCTCCCCGTTCTTGCGCTCTCTCGCTCTCTCCCTCCCTCTCCCCGATCTCTCGCGCTCTCCCCGATCTCTCGCGCTCTCTCTCTCGCTCTCTCCCCGTTCTCGCGCTCTCTCTCTCTCTCTCTCTCCCTCTCCCCGATCTCGCGCTCTCTCTCTCTCCCCGTTCTCGCGCTCTCTCTCTCCCTCTCCCCGATCTCGCGCTCTCTCTCTCTCTCTCCCCGTTCTCGCGCTCTCTCTCTCCCTCTCCCCGTTCTCGCGCTCTCTCGCTCTCTCTCTCCCTCTCCCCGATCTCTCGCGCTCTCTCTCTCGCTCTCTCCCCGTTCTCGCGCTCTCTCTCTCTCTCTCTCCCTCCCCGATCTCGCGCTCTCTCTCTCCCCGTTCTCGCGCTCTCTCTCTCCCTCTCCCCGATCTCGCGCTCTCTCTCTCTCTCTCTCTCCCCGTTCTCGCGCTCTCTCTCTCTCCGTTCTCGCGTTCTCTCTCTCTCTCCCCCCCCGTTCTCGCGCTCTCTCTCTCCCCGTTCTCACGCTTTCTCTCTCTCTCCCCGTTCTCGCGCTCTCTCTCTCCCCGTTCTCACGCTCTCTCTCTCTCCGTTCTCACGTTCTCTCTCCCCATTCTCGCGCACGCTCTCTCTCCCCGTTCTCACGCTTTCTCTCTCTCTCCCCGTTCTCGCGCTCTCTCGCTCTCCGTTCTCGCGCTCTCTCTCCCTGTTCTCGCGCTCTCTCTCCCCGTTCTCGCGCTCTCTCTCTCCCCGTTCTCGCGCTCTCTCTCTCTCGCTCTCTCCCCGTTCTCGCGCTCTCTCTCTCTCTCCCCGTTCTCGCGCTCTCTCTCTCTCCCCGTTCTCTCTCTCTCCCTCTCCCCGTTCTCACGCTCTCTCTCTCCCCGTTCTCGCGCTCTCTCTCTCTCTCCCCGTTCTCGCGCGCGCTCTCTCTCTCTATCCCCGTTCTCGCGCTCTCTCTCTCTCTCTCTCCCCGTTCTCGCGCTCTCTCTCTCTATCCCCGTTCTCGCGCTCTCTCTCTCTCTCTCTCCCCGTTCTCACGCTCTCTCTCTCTCTCTCTCCCCGTTCTCACGCTCTCTCTCTCTCTCCCCGTTCTCGCGCTCTCTCTCCGCGCTCTCTCTCTCTCCCCGTTCTCGCGCTCTCTCTCTCCCCGTTCTCGCTCTCTCTCTCTCCCCGTTCTCGCTCTCTCGCTCTCTCTCCCCGTTCTCGCGCTCTCTCTCTCTCCCCGTTCTCGCGCTCTCTCTCTCTCTCCCCGTTCTCGCGCTCTCTCTCTCTCTCTCCCCGTTCTCGCGCTCTCTCTCTCTCTCTCCCCGTTCTCGCGCGCTCTCTCTCTCTCTCCCCGTTCTCACGCTCTCTCTCTCTCTCTCCCCGTTCTCGCGCTCTCTCTCCCCGTTCTCACGCTCGCGCTCTCTCTCTCCCCGTTCTCGCGCTCTCTCTCCCCCCGTGCTCGCGCTCTCTCCTTTCTCGCGCTCTCTCTCTCCCCCCGTTCTCGCGCTCTCTCTCCCCGTTCTCGCGCGCGCTCTCTCTCTCTCCCCGTTCTCGCGCGCGCTCTCTCTCTCTATCCCCGTTCTCGCGCTCTCTCTCTCCCCGTTCTCGCGCTCTCTCTCTCGCTCTCTCTCCCCGTTGTCACGCTCTCTCTCTCTCTCTCTCTCCCTGTTCTCACGCTCTCTCTCTCGCTCTCTCCCCGTTCTCGCGCTCTCTCTCGACGTTCTCGCGCTCTCTCCCTCTCTCTCCCCGTTCTCGCGCTCTCTCTCCCTCTCTCCCCGTTCTCGCGCTCTCTCTCTCCCCCCGTTCTCGCTCTCTCTCTCCCCGTTCTCGCGCGCGCTCTCTCTCTCTATCCCCGTTCTCGCGCTCTCTCTCTCTCTCCCCGTTCTCGCGCTCTCTCTCGCTCTCTCTCCCCGTTCTCGCGCTCTCTCTCTCCCCGTTCTCGCGCTCTCTCTCTCCCCGTTCTCGCTCTCTCTCTCTCTCCCCGTTCTCGCGCGCTCGCTCTCTCTCTCTCTCTCTCTCTCTCTCCCCGTTCTCACGCTCTCTCTCTCTCCCCGTTCTCTCCCGCTCCCCGCTCTCTCTCTCTCCCTCTCCCCGTTCTCACGCTCTCGCTCTCTCTCTCTCCCCGTTCTCGCGCTCTCTCGCTCTCTGTCTCTCCCCGTTCTCGCACTCTCTCTCTCTCCCTCTCCCCGATCTCGCGCTCTCTCTCTCTCTCTCTCTCTCTCCCCGTTCTCGCGCTCTCTCTCTCCCCGTTCTCGCGCTCTCTCTCTCTCCCCATTCTCGCGCGCGCTCTCTCTATCCCCGTTCTCGCGCTCTCTCTCTCCCCGTTCTCGCGCTCTCTCTCTCTCTCCCCGTTCTCGCGCTCTCTCTCTCTCCCCCCCGTTCTCACGCTCTCTCGCTCTCTCTCTCCCCGTTCTCGCGCTCTCTCTCTCTCTCTCTCCCCCCGTTCTCGCACTCGCTCTCTCTCCCCGTTCTCGCACTCTCTCTCTCTCTCTCCCCGTTCTCGCGCTCTCTCTCTCCCCGTTCTCGCGCTCTCTCTCTCCCCGTTCTCGCGCTCTCTCTCTCTCTCTCCCCGTTCTCGCGCTCTCTCTCTCTCTCTCTCCCCGTTCTCGCGCGCTCTCTCTCTCCCCGTTCTCGCGCTCTCTCTCCCCGTTCTCGCGCGCTCTCTCCCCGTTCTCGCGCTCTCTCTCTCCCCGTTCTCACGCTCTCTCTCTCCCCGTTCTCACGCTCTCTCTCTCTCCCCGTTCTCGCGCTCTCTCTCCCCGTTCTCGCGCTCTCTCTCTCTCCCCGTTCTCGCGCTCTCTCTCTCTCCCCGTTCTCGCGCTCTCTCTCTCCCCATTCTCGCTCTCTCTCTCTCCCCGTTCTCGCTCTCTCTCTCTCTCTCCCCGTTCTCGCGCGCTCGCTCTCTCTCTCTCTCTCTCTCTCTCCCCGTTCTCACGCTCTCTCTCTCCCCGTTCTCTCCCGCTCCCCGCTCTCTCTCTCTCCCTCTCCCCGTTCTCACGCTCTCGCTCTCTCTCTCTCCCCGTTCTCGCGCTCTCTCGCTCTCTGTCTCTCCCCGTTCTCGCACTCTCTCTCTCTCCCTCTCCCCGATCTCGCGCTCTCTCTCTCTCTCTCTCTCTCCCCGTTCTCGCGCTCTCTCTCTCCCCGTTCTCGCGCTCTCTCTCTCCCCATTCTCGCGCGCGCTCTCTCTATCCCCGTTCTCGCGCTCTCTCTCTCCCCGTTCTCGCGCTCTCTCTCTCTCTCCCCGTTCTCGCGCTCTCTCTCTCCCCCCCCGTTCTCACGCTCTCTCGCTCTCTCTCTCTCCCCGTTCTCGCGCTCTCTCTCTCTCTCTCTCCCCCCGTTCTCGCACTCGCTCTCTCTCCCCGTTCTCGCACTCGCTCTCTCTCTCTCCCCGTTCTCGCGCTCTCTCTCTCCCCGTTCTCGCGCTCTCTCTCTCCCCGTTCTCGCGCTCTCTCTCTCTCTCTCCCCGTTCTCGCGCGCTCTCTCTCTCCCCATTCTCGCGCTCTCTCTCCCCGTTCTCGCGCGCTCTCTCCCCGTTCTCGCGCTCTCTCTCTCCCCGTTCTCACGCTCTCACTCTCTCTCCCCGTTCTCGCGCTCTCTCTTCCCGTTCTCGCGCTCTCTCTCTCCCCCCGTTCTCGCGCTCTCTCTCTCCCCGTTCTCACGCTCTCTCTCTCTCCCCGTTCTCGCGCTCTCTCTCCCCGTTCTCGCGCTCTCTCTCTCTCCCCATTCTCGCGCGCGCTCTCTCTATCCCCGTTCTCGCGCTCTCTCTCCCCGTTCTCGCGCTCTCTCTCTCTCTCCCCGTTCTCGCGCTCTCTCTCTCTCCCCCCCCGTTCTCACGCTCTCTCGCTCTCTCTCTCTCCCCGTTCTCGCGCTCTCTCTCTCTCTCTCTCCCCCCGTTCTCGCACTCGCTCTCTCTCCCCGTTCTCGCACTCTCTCTCTCTCTCTCCCCGTTCTCGCGCTCTCTCTCTCCCCGTTCTCGCGCTCTCTCTCCCCGTTCTCGCGCTCTCTCTCCCCGTTCTCGCGCTCTCTCTCTCTCTCCCCGTTCTCGCGCTCTCTCTCTCTCTCTCTCCCCGTTCTCGCGCGCTCTCTCTCTCCCCGTTCTCGCGCTCTCTCTCCCCGTTCTCGCGCGCTCTCTCCCCGTTCTCGCGCTCTCTCTCTCCCCGTTCTCACGCTCTCACTCTCTCTCCCCGTTCTCGCGCTCTCTCTTCCCGTTCTCGCGCTCTCTCTCTCCCCCCGTTCTCGCGCTCTCTCTCTCCCCGTTCTCACGCTCTCTCTCTCTCCCCGTTCTCGCGCTCTCTCTCTCTCCCCGTTCTCGCGCTCTCTCCTTTCTCGCGCTCTCTCGCTCTCCCCCCGTTCTCGCGCTCTCTCTCTCTCCCCGTTCTCGCGCTCTCTCTCCCCGTTCTCGCGCGCGCTCTCTCTCTCTATCCCCGTTCTCGCGCTCTCTCTCTCTCTCGCTCTCTCTCCCCGTTCTTGCGCTCTCTCTCTCCCCGTTGTCACGCTCTCTCTCTCCCCGTTCTCGCGCTCTCTCTCTCTCCCCGTTCTCGCGCTCTCTCTCTCCCTCTCTCTCCCCGTTCTCGCGCTCTCTCTCTCCCTCTCTCCCCGTTCTCGCGCTCTCTCTCCCCCCGTTCTCGCGCTCTCTCCCCCCGTTCTCGCTCTCTCTCTCCCCGTTCTCGCGCGCGCTCTCTCTCTCTCTATCCCCGTTCTCGCGCTCTCTCTCTCTCTCTCCCCGTTCTCGCGCTCTCTCTCTCTCCCCGTTCTCGCGCTCTCTCTCTCTCTCCCCGTTCTCGCGCTCTCTCTCTCTCTCCCCGTTCTCGCGCTCTCTCTCTCTCCCCGTTCTCGCGCTCTCTCTCTCTCTCCCCGTTCTCGCTCGCTCTCTCTCTCTCCGTTCTCGCTCGCTCTCTCTCTCCGTTCTCGCTCTCTCCGTTCTCGCTCGCTCTCTCTCTCTCCGTTCTCGCTCGCTCGCTCTCTCTCCGTTCTCGCTCGCTCGCTCTCTCTCCGTTCTCGCTCGCTCGCTCTCTCTCCGTTCTCGCTCGCTCTCTCTCTCTCCGTTCTCGCTCGCTCTCTCTCTCTCCGTTCTCGCTCGCTCTCTCTCTCTCCGTTCTCGCTCGCTCTCTCTCTCTCCGTTCTCGCTCGCTCTCTCTCTCTCCGTTCTCGCTCGCTCTCTCTCTCTCCGTTCTCGCTCGCTCTCTCTCTCTCCGTTCTCGCTCGCTCTCTCTCTCTCCGTTCTCGCTCGCTCTCTCTCTCTCCGTTCTCGCTCGCTCTCTCTCTCCGTTCTCGCTCGCTCTCTCTCTCTCCGTTCTCGCTCGCTCTCTCTCTCTCCGTTCTCGCTCGCTCTCTCTCTCTCCGTTCTCGCTCGCTCTCTCTCCGTTCTCGCTCGCTCTCTCTCCGTTCTCGCTCGCTCTCTCTCTCTCCGTTCTCGCTCGCTCTCTCTCTCTCCGTTCTCGCTCGCTCTCTCTCTCTCCGTTCTCGCTCGCTCTCTCTCTCTCCGTTCTCGCTCGCTCTCTCTCTCTCCGTTCTCGCTCGCTCTCTCTCTCTCTCTCTCTCTCCGTTCTCGCTCGCTCTCTCTCTCTCTCTCCGTTCTCGCTCGCTCTCTCTCTCTCTCCGTTCTCGCTCGCTCTCTCTCTCTCTCCGTTCTCGCTCGCTCTCTCTCTCTCTCTCCGTTCTCGCTCGCTCTCTCTCTCTCCGTTCTCGCTCGCTCTCTCTCTCTCTCCGTTCTCGCTCGCTCTCTCAGTTCAGTTCAGTTCAGTTCAAATGCTTTATTGGCATGAAAGTTTACAGAGAACCATATTGCCAAAGCTTACATAGCAAAAAGGTACAGTTTTCCAACATTCTGTAGGTGTCAATCGATTTGACATTTGTTGGGTACATACAATATTACTTTTAAACAATATTAATTTTAAACAGTCTTTCTACTTCATTTGGTACGTTCAATATTAATTTTAAACAGTCTTACTTTTAAACAGTCCTCAGGTTGTGACATGTTGTTACATATTTAGCCCCAAGGTATGGTCTGTCTCCTTCTCCTAGGACTAATCTCAATTTTGACAGATCATCCAATTCCTTGAAATCTGGGGTTGTTTGGCTTAGCTTGTTGAATAATATGTTTCTTGATGTGTTGAATTTTTCGCATTTTAGGAGGAAATGCATTTCTGTTTCAACCTCGCCAGCCAGACATTGATCGCATATTCTATTCTCTCTAGGCTGCCAGGATTTCTTGTATCTGCCTTTTTCAATTTCCAGTTGGTGGTCGCTTAGTCTGTACCTGGTGAGGGTCTGTCTCTGTTTTGTGTCTCTGATGGTCGTGAGGTAGTCTGCCAGTTCTCTCTCCGTTCTCGCTCGCTCTCTCTCTCCGTTCTCGCTCGCGCTCTCTCTCTCCGTTCTCGCTCGCTCTCTCTCTCTCCGTTCTCGCTCGCTCTCTCTCCGTTCTCGCTCGCTCTCTCTCCGTTCTCGCTCGCTCTCTCTCCGTTCTCGCTCGCGCTCTCTCTCTCCGTTCTCGCTCGCTCTCTCTCTCCGTTCTCGCTCGCTCTCTCTCTCCGTTCTCGCTCTCTCTCTCTCCTTTCTCGCTCGCTCTCTCTCCCTCTCTCCGTTCTCGCGCTCTCTCTCTCCTTTCTCGCTCGCTCTCTCTCCCTCTCTCCGTTCTCGCGCTCTCTCTCTCTCTCCATTCTCGCTCGCTCTCTCTCTCTCTCTCTGTCCATTCTCGCTCTCTCTCTCTCTCTCTCTGTCCATTCTCGCTCTCTCTCTCTCTCTCTGTCCATTCTCGCTCTCTCTCTCTCTCTGTCCATTCTCGCTCTCTCTCTCTCTCTGTCCATTCTCGCTCTCTCTCTCTCTCTGTCCATTCTCTCCTCACCCCCCTCAGAACACTAACGAGCTGACTCCAGCCTGATTTTCCTCTCTAACACATGGTGCCGAGTCCAGCTGCCGGGCTCCGACTGAGATCAGTTAACTCAATACAGGCCGGGGAACAGCCTCATTACGGGCGCTCCTTTGATGCACTTTATGACCATCCTGTACACGTGCCCATTAATGTTCCTTTCCATCGCAAACTTTCACGTCAGCAATTTCTGCAAGCGAGGAGAATAAATCGAGAAAAAAGGACCTTTTAACACATTCCTTGGCTGCCGGGTATCAGGACCAGCACCTTGAAAAGAGGACACCAGAGCCCTGCTCACAGACTGCCCTCCCAGAACAGGCGATCTGTCGGATCCCTGGGGACACTCACTCCCCTTCAGGGAAATTCCTGGCATGGCTCAAATCTCACCACTTAGTAACATGTCACAGGAACTGTGCCAACTCGGGATATCCAAGTTCCTGGCCAGGAATTCAAAAGCGTTCATCCTTACCCAAAGGAGAAGTGAGACAGAAAAAGGCTGGTCTCTGTGGAGAATCTGGGTACATTCAGTTAACAATCTCACCCCCAACTCACTGCAGTGACTGAAGGACAGCAGTGCAATCCAGACTGGAGATTAAACCCCCCCCCAGAGCAGGTGAACATGTGCAACAAATCCAAGCGAGTCCAGCCTCATCTTCCAATGGAAACTGGTTCGGGGCGAGGGGGCCCGGTTCGGGGCGAGTTCAGGGATCTCACTGGGGTTCAGCTGTTTAAAGCAGCGAGTAGTTAAACCATTCCAAACACCTATGGGTCAAGCTGCAGCCCCTGTCTGTGCTGAGATAGTCAATCCCAGCCAACTACAAATGGCCTTAATGCCCCCCCTACCGCAGGGCAGGGCTGGGCTGTGGCTCCTACTCACCAGCCAGTGACTGTGTGTGGGAGAGTGAGTGGGCGCCGGGTATGGGCAGGTCCAGGCTCAAGCTTCAGTGTGAGGCTGCCCCTGGTTGAAGAGCCTGCCGGCAGTCATTGCCCGAGCACTGCACAGAACGAATGGCCATTTGGGCAAGAAAGCAGAGTGTGGCCCCAGCAGGGGGGCAGCGTATTCAGGGCAGGGCAAGAAAGGGAAGTTTAATCACCGAATGTTGGCTGGGTGGATTGGGTCCTGAGACCAGAGCTGCGAGAATGTGAAGCAACCAGTGAATAACAGAGGCACAGGGGTTGGCACTGGAGAATTCCCCTCCACTCCCGGGGGCTTTGGTGGGGGGAGAGAAGGAAGAAACTTTGCGGAATATTCTCTCATGAGATTATAGATATGTGAAGAGAAAAAGATTGGTGAAGTCAAGCGTAGGTCCCTTGCAGTCAGAATCAGGGGAATTTATAATGGGGAACAAAGAAATGGCAGACCAATTAAATATATACTTTGGTTCTGTCTTCACAAAGGAGGACACAAATAACCTTCCAGAGATGTCAGGGAACATAGGATCTAATGAGAGGGAGGAATTGAATGAAATCAGTATTTGTAGGGAAATGGTGTTAGGGAAATTGACAGGATTGAAGGCCGATAAATCCCCAGGGCCTGATAATCTACATCCTAGGGTACTTAAGGAAGTGGCCCTAGAAATAGTAGATGCATTGCTGGTCATCTTCCAAAATTCTATTGACTCTGGAACAGTTCCCATGGATCGGAGGATAGCTAATGTAACCCCACTATTTAAAAAAGGTGGTAGAGAGAAAACGGGGAATTATAGACCGGTAAGCCTGACATCGGTAGTGGGGAAAATGCTAGAGTCCATTATAAAAGATGTAATAGCACAGCACTTGGAAAACAGTGACAGCATCGGACAAAGTCAATATGGATTTACAAGAGGTAAATCATGCTTGACTAATCTGGAATTTTTTGAGGATGTAACTGGTAGGATAAGGGAGAACCAGTGAATGTGGTGTATTTGGACTTTCAGAAGGCTTTCGATAAGGTCCCGCATAAGAGATTGGCATGCAAAGTTAAAGCACATGGAATTGGGGGTAAGGTACTGACTTGGATAGAGAACTGGTTGGCAGACAGGAAGCAAAGAGTTGGAATAAACGGGTCTTTTTCCGAGTGGCAGGCAGTGACTAGTGGGGTACCTCAGGGATTGGTGCTAGGACCCCAGCTATTCACAATATATATAAATGATCTAGACAAGGGAACTAGATGTAATATCTCCAAGTTTGCAGATGACACAAAGCTGGGTGGGCGTGTGTGCTGTGAGGAGGGTGTAGAGAAACTCCAGTACGATTTGGACAGGTTGGGTGATTGGGCAGATGCATGGCAAATGCAGTATAATGTGGATAAATGCGAGGTTATCCACTTCGGAGGCAAAAACAGGAAGACAGATTATCTGAACGGCAATAGATTGGGAAAAGGGGAAGTGCAACGAGACCTGGGTGTCCTTGTGCACCAGTCGCTGAAGGTAACCGCCTGTTGCACCTGCATGCTTAAGAAGGCAAATGGTATGTTGGCCTTCATAGCAAAAGGATTCGAGTACAGGAGCAAGGATGTCTTGCTGTAGTTGTACAGGGCCTTGGTGAGACCACACCTTGAGTATTGTGTGCAGTTTTGGTCACCTTATCTGAGGAAGGATGTTCTTGCCATGGAGAGACTGCAGCGAAGATTCACCAGACTGATACCTGGGATGGCAGGAATGACGTGTAAGGAGAGATTGGGTCAATTAGGCTTATATTCGCTAGAGTTTAGAAGAATGAGAGGGGATCGCATTGAAACTTATAAAATTCTAACAGGACTAGACAGACTAGATGCAGGAAGGATGTTCCCGATGGCGGGGGAGTCCAGAACCAGGGGTCACAGTCTAAGGATAAGGGGTAAGCCATTTAGGACTGAGATGAGGAGGAATTTCTTCACCCAGAGAGTGGTGAACCTGTGGAATTCTCTGCCACACAGGGCAGTTGAGGCCAATTCATTAAATATATTCAAGAAGTTGGATATATTTCTTGAGGCTAAAGGGATCAAGGGATATGGGGAGAAAGCAGGGACAGGGTACTGAATTTGGATGCTCAGCCATGATCTCATTAAATGGCGGAGCAGGCTCGAGGGACCGAATGGCCTACTCCTGCTCCTATCTTCTATGTTTCTGTGTTAAACAAGTTGGGCTGACTTCACAATAGAGTGAATTTTACACCGTGCAGACCTGGTTACATGAATCCTCCTCGGCTCATGCCTTAAGCGTGGCTTAACAAAATACAACACGGATTTATTTTGGGGCGGGGGGGACATAGAGAGAGAAACAGGAGAAACTGGGATTGTTCTCCTTAGAGCAGAGAAGGTTAAGTGGAGATTTAATAGAGGTGTTCAAAATCATGAAGGGTTTTGATAGAGTAAATAAGGAGAAACTGTTTCCACTGGCAGTAGGGTCGGTAACCAGAGGACACAGATTTAAAGTAATTGGTAAAAGAACCAGAGGGGAGATGAGGAGAATTTTTTTTTACAGCGAGTTGTTGTGATCTGGAATGCGCTGCCTGAAAGGGCGGTGGAAGCAGATTCAAAAATAATTTTCAAAAGGGAATTGGATAAATACTTGAGAAGGAGAAATTTACAAGGCTCTGGGGAAACAGCATGGGAGGAGTGGGACTAATTGGAGAGCTCTTTCAAAGAGCCGGCACAGGCACGATGGCCGAATGGCCTCCTTCGGTGCTGTAAGCCCTTCATAATTTTGAACACCTCTATTAAATCGCCCCTTAGCCTTCTCTGCTCTAAAGGAGAACAATCCCAGCTGCTCTAAAGGAGAACAATCCCAGCTTCTCTAGTCTCTCCACATAATCCCTGGAACCATTCCAGTAAATCTCCTCTGCACCCTCTCCAAGGCCGTGACACCCTTCCTAAAGTGCGGTGCCCAGAATTGGACACAATACTCCAGCTGGGGCCTAACCAGTGATTTATTTTTTTAATTAGCATAACTCCCTTGATTTTGTACTCTATGCCTGTTTACAAAGCCCAGGATCCCACATGCTTTTCTAACAGCCTCCTCGACTTGTGAGCCACCTTCAAAGATTCTATGAATCGAAGTAAAGTCTGTTTTGAAGAAAACACTGCAAATAAATGAAATGCACTCGTGCAGCAGCTGAACGCAGTCCAGTGAGTCCCAAAGACTGGTGTCCAGTGAGTCCACTAATCAACAGGCAACTGTGGCACCGCAAAATGAAGAGTCCCGGTCAGTCAGACAAAAGAGGGAGGGGTTAGTGCGACCAGAGAGTGTTTACAGTTCCTGAATAAACCTGAGCAGATCAATAAACATTACACAGATACACAAAGTGATACTATAACCGCAAGCACACTGACAAACACTGAGGGGGACACACAGTGACAGTGACCCCGAGTACTGCACTGGATCACAGAGACACTGACAGACACTGAGTGATACACTGAACGCGGCGGTGACAGGATCCAGTAACTGCAGCGACACTGTCAGACTCTGACACACAGACACTGAGCCCGGGATAGGGACACAGACAGGGACACAAACCCAGCCTTCAAAAATCACAAACTCCACAAGAACATTTCCAAAACTTTTCTTCCTAACTCCGCGCTAATAGGATTTGTTTGATTACCGTAATGTTTGGTGTTCAGTGAATAATTGTTAATGGCAAGGATGTGAAATAAAAACCGGACGAGTTTTATTCCCGGGACTGTGTGAAAGGCCGGGAGAGTGAGGCCAATCCGCGGGGTGACTCGACTCGACACGACACATCGACCCGGCCCGCATTCACCCTCCGGGGGGTCCCAGCCCCTCTCCCCCAGCCCCACTCCCCCAGCCCGGGGGTCCCAGTCCCATCCCGGGGGTCCCAGCCCCACTCCCCCAGCCCGGGGGTCCCAGTCCCACTCCCCCAGCCCGGGGGGTCCCAGCCCCAGTCCCCCAGCCCGGGGGGTCCCAGCCCCACTCCCCCAGCCCGGGGGTCCCAGCCCCACTCCCCCAGCCCGGGGGTCCCAGTCCCACTCCCCCAGCCCGTGGGTCCCAGTCCCACTCCCCCAGCCCGGGGGTCCCAGTCCCACTCCCCCAGCCCGTGGGTCCCAGTCCCACTCCCCCAGCCCGGGGGGTCCCAGCCCCACTCCCCCAGCCCGTGGGTCCCAGCCCCACTCCCCCAGCCCGGGGGTCCCAGCCCCACTCCCCCAGCCCGGGGGTCCCAGTCCCACTCCTCCAGGCCGGGGGTCCCAGTCCCACTCCTCCAGGCCGGGGGTCCCAGTCCCACTCCCCCAGCCCGGGGGTCCCAGTCCCCCTCCCCCAGCCCGGGGGTCCCAGTCCCACTCCCCCAGCCCGGGGGTCCCAGTCCCCCTCCCCCAGCCCGGGGGGTCCCAGTCCCCCTCCCCCAGCCCGGGTCACTTACCGGCTTTGCAGGGGTCCTTGTAGTCGATCCGATCCGGACTGTCCGCCCCGGGAACCGAGCCGAGCCCGCGGCGCCAGAGCAGCAGCGAGAGGGCAAAGAGCAGGCGGCGGGGGAGTCATTGTAGCCCGGGGGGGGAGAGAGGGGCTGGAGCCCGGGGGAGTTTGCAGGGGGAGCCGGGGTGCAGGGTCCGGGAGCGGTGCGGAGTCCCGGTCACTGGTCCGGGAGCCGGGGAGAGTTTGGAGTTGGTGCCGGGTGGGGAGCCGGTGCAGTGCCCGGTCCGGTGCAGGATCTGTGCCGAGTCCGGTCAATGAGCCGCCCGGGGCTGCAGCGCGAGCCGGAGCCGCTCCACTTCCTGGGCCACCGCCCCCTGTCAATCACAGCCCGCTCCACCAATCAGCGGCCGGCAGCTCCCGGGCACTCCGTCACATCCCGATTACCTGGGACAGAGGGGGACCGGGACAGGACCGTGCAACCGGGACAGAGGGGGACCGGGATAGGACCGTGTAACCGGGACAGAGGGGGACCGGGACAGGACCGTGTAACCGGGACAGAGGGGGACCGGGACAGAGGGGGACCGGGACAGGACCGTGTAACCGGGACAGAGGGGGACCGGGACAGGACCGTGTAACCGGGACAGAGGGGGACCGGGACAGGACCGTGTAACCGGGACAGAGGGGGACCGGGACAGGACCGTGTAACCGGGACAGGGGCGGGGGGCAACCGGGGCGGCGGGGGGCAACCGGGGCAGGGGAGGGGCAACCGGGGCAGGGGCAACCGGGGCAGGGGGGGGGCAGGGGCAACCGGGGCAAGGGGGGGGCAGGGGCAACCGGGGCAGGGGGGGGGCAGGGGCAACCGGGGCAGGGGCAACCGGGGCAGGGGGGGGGGCAGGGGCAACCGGGGCAGGGGGGGGGGCAGGGGCAACCGGGGCAGGGGGGGGGCAGGGGCAACCGGGGCAGGGGGGGGGGCAGGGGCAACCGGGGCAGGGGGGGGGGCAGGGGCAACCGGGGCAGGGGGGGGGGCAGGGGCAACCGGGGCAGGGGGGGGAGGCAGGGGCAACCGGGGCAGGGGGGGGGGCAGGGGCAACCGGGGCAGGGGCAACCGGGGCAGGGGGGGGGCAGGGGCAACCGGGGCAAGGGGGGGGGCAGGGGCAACCGGGGCAAGGGGGGGGGGCAGGGGCAACCGGGGCAAGGGGGGCAGGGGCAACCGGGGCAGGGGGGGGGCAGGGGCAACCGGGGCAGGGGGGGGCAGGGGCAACCGGGGCAGGGGGGGGAGCAACCGGGGCAGGGGAGGGGCAACCGGGGCGAGGGGGGGCAGGGGCAACCGGGGCAGGGGCAACCGGGGCAGGGGGAGGGGCAGGGGCAACCGGGGCAGGGGGAGGGGCAGGGGCAACCGGGGCAGGGGGAACCAGGGCAACCGGGGGGGGGCAACCGGGGCAGGGGGAACCAGGGCAACCGGGGGGGGGCAGGAGGGGCAACCGGGGCGGGGGGTGGCAGGGGGAACCGGGGCAGGGGCAACCGGGGCAGGGGGAACCGGGGCAGGGGGTGGCAGGGGCAGGGGGTGGCAGGGGGAACCGGGGCAGGGGGAACAGGGACAGGGGGGGGGCAGGGGCAGGGGCAGGGACAGGACCGTGGCAGGGACAGGGGGGGGCAGGGACAGGGGGGTGCAGGGACAGGACCGTGGCAGGGACAGGGGGGGGACCGGGACAGGACCGTGGCAGGGACAGGGGGGGGCAGGGACAGGACCGTGGCAGGGACAGGGGGGGGACCGGGACAGGACCGTGCAACCGGGATAGGGGGGGACCGGGACGGGACCTGGGGGGGACCGGGACGGGACCTGGGGGGGACCGGGACGGGACCTGGGGGGGACCGGGACGGGACCTGGGGGGAACCGGGACAGGACCGTGCAACCGGGGCAGAGGGGGACCGGGACAGGACCGTGCAACCGGGGCAGAGGGGGACCAGGACAGGACCGTGCAACCGGGGCAGAGGGGGACCGGGACAGGGGGAACCGGGGCAGGACCGTGCAGCCCGTGACAGTGCAGCCAGCGACAGTGCAGCCAGCACAAGAGGATGATCCGGGCAGACCCGAGCCAGTGCACCTGGGGCAGGGCCACACAGACCAGCACAGGTGGATGGAGTCGGGCTGAATCGGACTATTGCACCCAGAACAAGGGGCCAGATCAGGCCATGCAGAGTGAGGCCAATGCACCTCGGACAGGGCGGCTGACCCGGGCAGGCCAGGACTCGGGTCAATAAACAGGAGCCGGGGCCCCACACGGGGATGTTGTTTAGTGGGTTTGGGAAACAATTCCCTGGAAAAAAGCCTGCAGCAGTCCAGGTGCAAACTCTGGAGCCTGAGTCCTGACCCATGGTCAGCCGTGCCTCCGTGGGTAGCACACTCGCCTCTGAGTCAGGTTGTGGGTTCAAGTCCCACTCCAGAGATTTAAGCACAAAAATACAGATTGACACTCCAGTGCAGTACTGAGGGAGTGCTGCACTGTCCGAGCTGCTGGCTTTCAGATGAGTAGTTGAACCAAGTGGATGTAAAAGATCCCACGGCACTATTTCGAAGAAAAGCAGGGGAGTTCTCCCCGGTGTCCTGGCCAATATTTATCCCTCAATCAACATCACTAAAAAGAATGATCTAATCGTTATCACATTGCTGTTTGTGGGAGCTTGCTGTGCACAAATTGGCTGCCTCGTTTCCTACATTACAGTAGTGAGAACATTTCAAAAGCACTCTATTGGCTGTAAAGCAATTTGGGAAGACCTGAGGTGGTGAAAAGCGCTATAGAAATGCAAGTCTTTGTTCTTTCTTTTGTGGTTGCCTGGGGCCGCCCACTGAACTGCTGAGGACTGGGCCATGGACCAGGGAACATTCTGCCCAAAACACTCGGCCCCTTCCTTAACCTGCCCCAGGAACAGAACAACTGCTGCAAGATGGGCAACAGGGGAGGGTGTTAGAGACAGAGTGCCAGCCCCTCAATGCCAGGACACTCACATCACAAAACCCAATGCCAGGGAGCTCCCCATCACACTGTGCCCCCACACCCAGTCCAGGAGACTCCCCATCACACTGTGTCCCCCACACCCAGCCCAGGAGACTCCCCATCACACTGTGCCCCCCACACCCAGTCCAGGAGACTCCCCATCACACTGTGCCCCCCACACCCAGCCCAGGAGACTCCCCATCACACTGTGCCCCCCACACCCAGTCCAGGAGACTCCCCATCACACTGTGCCCCCCACACCCAGTCCAGGAGACTCCCCATCACACTGTGCCCCCCACACCCAGTCCAGGAGACTCCCCATCACACTGTGCCTCCCACACCCAGCCCAGGAGACTCCCCATCACACTGTGCCTCCCACACCCAGCCCAGGAGACTCCCCATCACACTGTGCCCCCCACACCCAGTCCAGGAGACTCCCCATCACACTGTGCCCCCCACACCCAGTCCAGGAGACTCCCCATCACACTGTTCCCCCCACACCCAGCCCAGGAGACTCCCCATCACACTGTTCCCCCCACACCCAGCCCAGGAGACTCCCCATCACACTGTGCCCCCCACACCCAGTCCAGGAGACTCCCCATCACACTGTGCCCCCCACACCCAGCCCAGGAGACGCCCCATCACACTGTGCCCCCCACACCCAGCCCAGGAGACTCCCCATCACACTGTGCCTCCCACACCCAGCCCAGGAGACTCCCCATCACACTGTGCCCCCCACACCCAGTCCAGGAGACTCCCCATCACACTGTGCCTCCCACACCCAGCCCAGGAGACTCCCCATCACACTGTGCCTCCCACACCCAGCCCAGGAGACTCCCCATCACACTGTGCCCCCCACACCCAGTCCAGGAGACTCCCCATCACACTGTGCCCCCCACACCCAGTCCAGGAGACTCCCCATCACACTGTGCCCCCCACATCCAGCCCAGGAGACTCCCCATCACACTGTTCCCCCCACACCCAGCCCAGGAGACTCCCCATCACACTGTTCCCCCCACACCCAGCCCAGGAGACTCCCCATCACACTGTGCCCCCCACATCCAGCCCAGGAGACTCCCCATCACACTGTGCCCCCCACATCCAGCCCAGGAGATTCCTCCTCACACTGTGTCCTCCATGTCCAGTCCAGGACATGGTTGCAAGGTGACCAAGTCTGGGAACTGAATATTCAGGGGTATTTGACATTTCATAAGGATAGGCAGAAAGGAAAAGGAGGTGGGGTAGCTCTGTTACTAAGGGATGAGATCAGTGCAGTAATGAGGAATTATATTGGCCTTGAAGATCAAGATGCAGAATCAGTTTGGGTGGAGTTAAGAAATAATAAGGGTAAGAAGTCACCGGTGGGAGTGGTCTACAGGCCCCCAAACAGTAGCCACACTGTAGGACAGAGAATAAATCAAGAAATAATAGAGGTTTGTAAGAAAGGTACAGCTATAATCATGGGAGATTTTAATCTTCATATTGATTGGATGATGCGCTATCAATTACTCATAAAAGACTGAGAGTTAGAAGAGTAACCAAAGGCTTTTATTAACAACAGAATGGAGGTCTGCCTCGCGTGGTTGACCGGTCCATGATACTAAGGGCTGGGGAGCAGTCACCTTTATACTAGGACCTGTGGGAGGAGTCAGCCGAGGCATGTCCAGGCATGTACACAGTGGAATACAAACAGGACAAACAGGAATACAAACAGTGGTTTACCACATTGGACAAAGCAAATTGGCAAAGGTAGACTTGAGGAAGAGTTCTTAGAGTGTATGCGGGATGGTTTCTTGGAACAATATGTTGTGGAACCAGCCAGGGAGAAGACTATTTTAGATCTGGTAATGTGTAACAAGGCTGGATTAATTAATGATCTCGAAATGAAGGATCCTCTTGGGAAGAGTAATCATAGCATGGTAGAATTTCAAATTCAGTTTGAGGGTGAGAAAGCTAGGTCTGAAACTAGTGTCCCGAACTTAAATAAAGGTAATTACCAAGGTATGAAGGCAGACTTGGTTAAAGTGGACTGGGAAATATATTACAGGGTAAGACTGTAGAAAGGCAGTGGCAAACATTTAAGGAGATATTTCATAACTCTCAGCAAAGATATATTCCAAAGAGAAAGAAAGACTCTAAGAGAAGGATGCACCATCCGTGGCTAACTAAGGAAGTTAAGGGTGGTATTAAATTGAAAACAAAGGCATACAATGTTGTGAAGAATAGTGGAAAGCCAGAGGATTGGGAATTTTTTTTAAACTAGCAAAGGACGACTAAAAAAATGATAGAGAGAGTAGATAGCTTATGAGAGTAAGCTAGCAAGAAATATAAAAAGACAGTAAGAGCTTCTACATGTATATAAAAAGGAAGAGAGTAGCTAAAGTAAATGTTGGTCCCCTAGAGGAAGAGTCTGGGGAATTAATAATGGGAAACAGGGAAATGGCGGAGATTTTGAACAAATATTTTGTACGGTCTTCACGGTAGAAGACACTAAAAGCATCCCAATAATGGATAATCAAGGGGCTATTGGGGCGGGGGAGGAACTTAAAACAATCACTATCACTAGAGAGAAAGTACCAGGCAAACTAATGGGACTAAAGGTGGACAAGTCCCCTGGACCCTAAGGCTTGCATCCTAAGCCTTAAAAGTGGTGGCTGCAGAGATAGTGGATGCATTGGTTGTAATCTACCAAAATTCCCTGGATTCTGGAGAGGTCCCAGCGGACTGGAAAATCGCTAATGTAACACCCCTATTTAAGAAAGGAGGGAGACAGAAAGCAGGCAACTATCGACCAGTTAGCCTAACATCTGTCATTGGGAAAATGCTGGAGTCCATCATTAAGGAAGTGATAGCAGGACATTTAGAAAATCATAATATAGTCAAGCAGAGTCAGCATGGTTTTATGAAAGGGAAATCATGTATGACAAATTTGCTGGAGTTCTTTGAGGATGTAACGAGCAGGGTGGATAAAGGGGAACCAGTAGATGTCGTGTATTTGGATTTCCAGAAGGCACTCGATAAGGTGCCACATAAAAGGTTACTACACAAGATAAGAGCTCATGGGGTTGGAGGTAATATATTAGCATTGGCTAACTAGCAGAAAACAGAGAGTTGGGATAAATGGGTCATTTTCTGGTTGGCAAACTGTAACTAGTGGGGTGCCACAGGGATCAGTGCTGGGGCCTCAACTATTTACAATCTATATTAATGACTTGGATGAAGGGACCGAGTGCAATGTAGCCAAATTTGCTGATGATACAAAGATAGGTGGGAAAGCAAATTGAGTGAAGAACGCAAATAATCTCCAAAGGGATATAGATAGGCTAAGTGAGTGGGCAAGAACCTGGCAGATGGAGAATAATGTGGAAAAATGCGAGGTTATCCACTTTGTTAGGAAAAATAAAGAGATTACAAAATGCTGAGGTACAGAGGGATCTTGGGGGTCCTTGTACATGAATCACAAAAGTTAGCATGCAGGTACAGCAAGTGATTAGGAAGGCAAATGGAATGTTGGCCTTTATTGCAAAGGGAATGGAGTATAAAAGTAGGGAAGTCCTGTTGCAACTGTACAGGGTGTTGGTGAGACTGCACCTGGAGTACTGCGTACAGTTTTGGTCTCCTTATTTAAGAAGGGATATACTTGCATTGGAGGCAGTTCAGAGAAGGTTCACGAGGTTGATTCTGGAGATGAAAGGGTTGTCTTATGAAGAAAGGTTGAGCAGGTTGGGCAGGTTTAGAAGAATGAGAGGGGATCTTATTGAAACATATAAGATTCTGAAGGGGCTTGACAGGGTAGATGCAGAGAGGATGTTTCCCCTCGTGGGAGAATCTAGAACTAGGGGCATAATTTCAGAATAAGGGGGCACCCTTTTAAATCGGAAATGAGGAGGAATTTCTTCTCTCAGAGGGTCGTGAATCTTTGGAATTCTCTTCCCCAGAGAGCTGTGGAGGCTGGGTCAGTGAATATATTTAAGGTGGAGATAGAGAGATTTTTGAATGGTAAGGGAGTCGAGGGTTATGGGGAGCGGGCGGGGAAGTGGAGTTGAGGCCAAGATCAGATCAGCCATGATCTTATTGAATGGTGGAGCAGGCTCAAGGGGCCAAATGACCTACTCCTGCTCCCACGTCTTATGTTCTTATGTAGGAGACTCCCCATCACACTGTGCCCTCCGTAGATCATAGAATCATAGAATGTTACAGCATGGAAGGAGGCCATTTTTGCCAATCGTGTCCGCGACAGCCAACAAAGAGCTATCCAGCCGAATCCCACTTCCCAGCTCTTGGTCTGTAGCTCTGCAGGTTAGAGCATCCCTACAATTCAGAGCAGCTGAAGGCAGTTAATTAGGAAAACTAGATTAAACTGGTTCTCCTGTAGCAGAACCCAGCAAGCTCCTTTGTTTCAGGGCCTATAAAAACCGGCTTTGCAGTGTAGTTTAAATAGTGTGGTGCAAGTTGGGTGAGTCAGGGAGTCTTAAGTGTTTGCTAAAATCAAACTTTTGTTTGTTTCACATTTACTGTTTAAAATCTAAATTTCCCAGCTTTAAGCAGGGTTATAAAGGGATATACAAGGCCTACAATTCAGAGCAGATGAAGGCAGTTAATTAGGGAAACTAGATTAAACTGGTTCTTCTGTAGCAGAACCCAGCAAGCTCCTCTGTTTCAGGGCCTATAAAAACCGTCTTTACAGTGCAATTTTGCACTGAGTGTGGTTTAAACAGAGTGCTGCGAGTTGGGTGAGTCAGGGAGTTGGGTGAGGAGTGGAAGGAGGAACTCCCTTCCTTTACCTTTTGTTTTTCCTAACTTTTCACCCTGTAGGAATTGGTTCTTACTTTACACCAAGGAAAGAGTCCAGACAGCGGGAGCAGTCCAACAACAACAACTGCGAAATCTCTAAAGTGACGTCACAACCAGGGAAGGAGCTGATTGGTAAGTAGGACCTGGTAAGTATTTCTACAGTCCAGTCATTAAAGAAAAGTAAGTTCTCTAGTTTAGAGTAAGTAGTGTTTAAAGGGAAGTAAGGTCCCTAGTGTATTTAATATTCTTTAATTTAAAGGAAGTAAATTAAGGGTATGACATGGCAGGGCTGCGAGGAGTGCTCTTCCTGTGCTATGTGGGAAGTCAGGGATACTTTAGTTGTCCAGGGCGAACACATGTGCAGGAAGTGTCTCCAGCTGCAGCTACTCAAAATCCACGTTTCGGAGCTGGAGCTGCGGCTGGAGTCACTGTGGAACATCCGCAAAGCTGAGATCTTCGTGGATAGCACGTTTAACGAGGTGGTCACACCGCAGGTAAAGAGTGCACAGGCAGACAGGAAATGGGTGACCACCAGACAGAGTAAAAGAACTAGGAAGGTAGTGCAGGAGTCCCCTGGGTTCATCTCCCTCTCCAACAGATTTTCTATTTTGGATACTGATGGGGGAAATGGTTTCTCAGGGATATGCAGCAAGAGCCAAGTCCGTGGCACTACGAGTAGCTCAGCTGCACAGAAGGGGGGAGGAAAAAGAGTGGGAGAGCAATAGTGATAGGGGATTCTATCGTAAGGGGAACAGATAGACGATTCTGTGGCCGCAGTCGTGACTCCAGGATGGTATGTTGCCTCCCTGGTGCCAGGGTCAAGGATGTCACTGAACGGCTGCAGAGCATTCTGAAGGGGGAGGGCGAATAGTCAGAGGTCATGGTTCACATTGGTACCAACGACATGGGTAGAAAGAGGGATGAGGTCCTGCAACAAGAATTTAGGGAGCTAGGTAGCAGATTAAAAAGCAGGACCTCAAAGGTTGTAATCTCTGGATTACTCCCAGTGCCACGTGCTAGTGAGTATAGGAATAGGAGGATAGTGCGGATGAATGCGTAGCTAAAAAGTTGGTGCAGGAGGGAGGGCTTTAGTTTCCTGGATCACTGGGTCTGATTCTGGGGAAGGTGGGACCTGTACAAGTCAGATGGGTTGCACCTGAACCGGAACGGGACCAACATCCTTGCGGGGAGGTTTGCTAGTACTGTTGGCGGGGGTTTAAACTAACTTTGCAGGGGGATGGGATACGGAGTGGAGCTATAGTAGGGGATGATGCACAGCCAAATATAGAGGGAAAAAACAAGTCAGCCTGGAAGGCCGAGCAAATATGTAATGGCACAAGGGAGTATGGCAAGGCTGGATGGCATTTATTTTAATGCAAGGAGTCTTGTGAGTAAGGCAGATGAATTGAAGGTGTTGATGAACACGTGGGAGTATGATATTGTTGCTATCACAGAGACATGGTTGAGGGAGGGGCAGGACTGGCAGCTCAATATTCCGGGGTATAGAATCTTCAGGCGAGACAGGGGAGGGGGTGTAAAAGAGGAGGAGGTGTCGCAATATTAATCAAGGAGTCAATTATTGCTGTAAGGAGGGATGATATCTTAGCAGGTTCCTCTAATGAGGCCATATGGGTAGAACTTAAAAACAAAAAAGGGGGCAAGCACTTTGCTGGGAGTGTACTATAGGCCCCCAAACAGTCAGGGGGAGATAGAATCACAGAAACCCCACAGTGCAGATAGAGGCCATTTCGGCCCATCGAGCCTGCACCGACACATATCCCACCCGATCCCCGTAACCCCTACACCAACACATATCCCACCCTATCCCTGTAACCCCATGTATTTAATCCCCCTAACACTAAGGGTCAATTTATCATAGTCAATCAACCTAACCCGCACATCTTTGGACTGTGGGAGGAAACCGGAGCACCCGGAGAAAACCCACGCAAACATGGGGAGAATGTGCAAACTCCACACAGACAGTCGCCCGAGGCCAGATTTGAACCCGGGTCTCTGGCGCTGTGAGGCAACAGTGCTAACCACTATGCCACCAGATATGTAGGCAAATCTCAGAAGTGTAGAAATAATAGGATAATAATAGTAGGGGATTTCAACTTCCCCAATATTAACTGGGATAGTCAGTGTGAAAGGCTTAGAGGGTGTGGAATTCTTAAAGTGCATCCAGGAGAGCTTTTTGAGCCAGTAGAAAGTCCTAGAAGAGAGGGGGTACTGGACCTAATTCTAGGAAATGTAGCCGGGCAAGTGGTAGAAGTCAGTAGGAGAGCATTTTGGTGACCGTGACCATAATTCAGTGAAATTTAAGGTAGTTATGGAAAAGGACAAAGATGGACTGGAAATAAAGGTTCTAAATTGGAGGAAGGCCGATTTTTAATATGATCAGGCAGGATCTGGCCAAAGTGGACTGGGATTGGCTACTTGTAGGAAAATCCATATCAGAGCAGTGGGAGTCATTCAGAAAGGAAATAGAGAGAGTACAACGCCAACATGTTTCCATAAAGGTCAAGGGTGGGACCAACAAGCCCAGGGAACCCTGGATGTCAAGGGATATACAAGAATGGATTAAGAAAAAAAGGGAGGCTTTTGCAGATACAAAGGACTAAAAACAGTGGAAGCCCTAGAGGAGTATAGAAAGTGCAGGGGGGTATTTAAAAAAGAACTTAGGAGAGCAAAGAGGGGGCATGAAAAAACATTGGCGGGCAAAATAAAGGAAAATCCCAAGGTGTTTTATAAGTATATTAAGGGCAAGAAGATAACCAGGGTAAGAATAGGGCCCATTAGGGACCAAAGTGGCAATCTGTGTGTAGAGCCGGAAGATGTAGGTGAGGTTTTAAATCAATATTTTGCATCTGTGTTCACTATGAAGAAGGATGATGTAGACATAGAAATCAGGCAGGGGGATTGTGATATACTTGAACAAATTAGTATTGAGAGGGAGGAGGTACTAGCAGTTTTAGCGGGCTTAAAAGTGGATAAATCCCCAGGCCCAGATGAGATGTATCCCAGGCTGCTGTGTGAGGCAAGGGAGGAGATTGCAGGGGCTCTGACACAAATTTTCAGAACCTCTGGCCACAGGGGAGGTGCCAGAGGACTGGCGAACAGCTACCGTAGTACAGGAAACTCTCATTTAAACGGCACCTAAATATCCGGAATTCTCTATTAACCGGTAAAATTCATACTCCGAAAACAACACCTCAATAACCGGAAATGTTGCCGAGTCCGAGTCTCCCGCGGTGGCCGAGTTAGTCAGTGGGGGTAGTTCTCCAACTGCCACTACTTGGCTTCTTGGCGCTGTCGGAAGTCTGAACAGGTCTGACACTCCCGCACTGCCGGTAGTCTCTTCCGATCCACCAATTACTGTATACTGCACATTTCTTGATTTAAATTTTTCTTTGTTTAAAAATAGCCTCGGTAGATAACCCTCTCCATCATCTGGATACCGGTGCCGGATACCAAAGAGTTTCCTGTACCATTATTCAAGAAGGGTAGTAGGGATAAATCGGGGAATTACAGGCCAGTGAGCCTAACATCAGTGGTAGGGAAATTATTGGAAAAAATTCTGAGGGACAGAATTAGTCTCCACTTGGAGAGGCAAGGATTAATCAAGGATAGTCAGCATAGCTTTGTCAGGGGGCGATCTTGTCTGACTAATTTGATTGATTTTTTCGAGGGGGTGACTCGGTGTGTGGATGAGGATAGTGCAGTTGATGTAGTCTACATGGACTTCAGTAAGGCTTTTGACAAAGTCTCGCATGGGCGACTGGTCAAGAAGGTATGAGCCCATGGGATCCAGGGCAATTTGGCACATTGGATCCAAAATTGGCTTAGTGGCAGGAGGCAGAGGGTGATGGTCAAAGGTTGTTTTTGTGACTGGAAGCCTGTGTCCAGTGGTGTACCGCAGGGATCGGTGCTGGGTCCTTTGCTGTTTGTAGTGTACATTAATGATTTAGATATGAATGTAGGAGGTATGATCAGTAAGTTTGCAGATGACATGAAAATTGGTGGAGTGGTAAATAGTGAGGAGAGAAGTCTCAGGCTACAGCACGATATAGATGGGTTGGTTAGATGGGCAGAACAGTGGCAAATGGAATTTAACCCTGAAAAGTATGAGGTGATGCATTTTGGGAGGACTAACAAGGCAAGGGAATAAACAATGAATGGTAGGACCCTAGGAAGGACAGAGGATCAGAGGGACCTTGGTGTGCATGTACATAGATCCCTGAAGGCAGCAGGACAGGTAGATAAGGTGGTTAAAAAGGCATATGGGATACTTGCCTTCATTAGCCGAGGCATAGAATATAAGAACAAGGAGGTTATGATGGAGCTGTACAAAACGCTAGTTAGGCCACAGCTGGAATACTGTGCGCAGTTCTGGTCGCCACACTACAGGAGGGAAATGATTGCATTGGAGAGGGTGCAGAGGAGATTCACCAGGATGTTACCTGGGCTGGAGCGCTTCAGCTATGAAGAGAGACTGGACAGGCTGGGGTTGTTTTCCTTAGAGCAGAGAAGGTTGAGGTGTACAAAATTATGAGGGGCATAGATAGGGTAGATAGAAAGGAATTTTTCCCCTTAGTAGAGGGGTCAATAACCAGGGGGCATAGTTTTACGGTAAGGGGCAGGAGGTTTAGAGGGGATTTGAGGAAAAACCTTTTCACCCAGAGGGTGGTTGGAATCTGGAACTCACTGCCTGAAAGGGTAGTAGAGGCAGGAACTCACAACATTCAAGAAGCATTTAGATGAGCATTTGAAACACCATAGCATGCAAGGCTACGGACCAAGTGCTGGAAAATGGGATTAGAATAGACCGGGCTTGATGGCCGGCGCAGACACGATGGGCCGAAGGCCTCTTTCTGTGCTGTATGACTCTATGACTAAATGCACATCCAAGTACTTTTAAATGTGGCTAAGGTTCCTGCCTCTACCACCCTTTCAGGCAGTGAGTTCCAGACCCCACAACCCTCTGGGTGAAGACATTTCTCCTCAAATCCCCTCTAAACCTTCCCCCAATTACTTTAAATCTGTGCCCTCTGGTTTTTGACCCCTCTGCTAAGGGAAATAGGTCCTTTCTATCCACTTTATCTAGGCCCCTCATAATTTTATACACCTCAATAAGGTCTCCCCTCAGCCTCCTCTGTTCCAAGGAAAACAGACCCAGCCTATCCAGTCTTTCCTCATAGCTAAGATTCTCTACTCCCAGCAACATCCTTGTAAATCTCCTCTGTACCCTCTCTAGTGCAATCACATCTTTCCTGTAATGTGGTGACCAGAACTGCACACAGTACTCTAGCTGAGGCCTAACTAGTGTTTTATACAGTTGAAGCATAACCCCCCTGCGCTTGCCTTTATTAGCCGTGGCATAGAATGCAAGCGTTCCGTATGCCTTCTTAACCACCTTATCTACCTGGCCTGCTACCTTCAGGGATCTATGGACATGCACTCCAAGGTCCCTTTGTTCCTCTACACTACAGTGTCCTACCATTTAATGTGTATTCCCTTTCATTGTTAGCCCTCCCCAAATGCATTACCTCACACTTCTCCAGATTGAAGTCCATTTGCCACTGTTCTGCCCACCTGACCAATTTATTGATATCTTCCTGCAGTCTACAACATGTTCAGTCCAGGAGACTCCCCATCACACTGTGCGCTCCATGTCCAGTCTGCCGATGTCTCCCAGGATATTCTGTTGCAGTGATTACTCGCTTGAAATGTCCGCTGTGTAAAATTTACTGGTCGTGGAAACAAGTTTAAGGCAGCGTGGGAAAGATAAGGAAACTTAAAAATAAATCTCGGCAAAATCGTGAGATGAATCTTGTTAATTGCTCCACAAACACATCTGAGAGTTTGACATTTTTGTCGTGAATCTCTAAAACCTTTAATAAAAAAGACACTAAGGTAAGGTTTGCTGTTCAGGGTTTTCCCTTACATTTCTCTGCAAAGCAGAAGGAACACTTTCTATACGTTGTCATTCTAAGATGCTGTGATTTCCTCTCCCGCGGGCACAGCAAGTGAGTGATTCACCGGGAACTGGTGCAGGGATCCCGGGATCAGTGAACAGGACTCCCCCCGCCTAGAGAAATGAGGGGACAAACGGTCTGAGATATTTCCCCAGTATTGAGTGATAAATTACTGATTTATTTATCTGGTGTTTCACTTAAAACAAACACATGGCTGCTTTGAGGAGCCGCGAACATTTCCTGTCACAAATACACACCTACCAATAATCCACTTCAATCGCTGGGTCACTCAAATTTAATCTGCTTTTATTTTTTCAACACACGAAACACATCGGGCGCCTACAATTTAAAGATCTTTTTTCAAAGGAGACGATGCAGGAGACATAGAATCATACAGCACATTCGGCCCATCGTGCCTGTGCCGGCTCTTTGAAACAGCTCTCCAGTTAGTCCCACTCCCTGCTCTTTCCCCACAGCCCTGCAAATTTCTTCCCTTCAAGTATTTCTCCAATTCCCTTTTGAAAGTTATTATTGAATCTGCTTCCACCGCCCCTTCAGGCAGCGCGTTCCAGATCACAACAACTCGCTGCGTAAAAACATTCTCCTCCTCTCCCCTCTGGTTCTTTTGCCGATTACTTAAAATCTGTTGTCCTCTGGTCACCGACCCTCCTGCCAGTGCAAACAGTTTCTCCTCATTTCCTCTATCAAAACCCTTCATGATTTTGAACGCCTCCATCAAGTTTCCTCTTGCCCTTAATACAAAAGCAAAATAGTGCGGATGCTGGAAATCTGAAATAAAAACAGAAAATGCTGGAAATACTCAGCAGGTCAGGCAGTATCTGTGGAGAGAGATAAACAGAGTTAACATTTCAAGTCAATGACCCTTCGTCAGAACTGGCGATCAATACTGCCTCCCCCTTCCTTTTATTTGTTCCCTATTTTTCCTGAATACCCTGTAGCCATGAATATTAAATTCCTAATCCTCCCTTTTTGAGCCTGGTCTCTGTTATTGCCACTATATCATAGTCCCATGTGGTGACTTGTGCCTGCAGCTCACCAACCGTATTTACCACACTCCGTGCATTTACGCACATGCACTCCAAACCATCTTAGACTGCTTCGGTTTCCGCCCCCACCCCACCCCACCTCCATTTGATCCCTCCTATTTCTGAACTATTCTTTACTCTAGTGCTATTTTCCTCTCTGCACCTTGTTTCTCCTCTCTAATGTTTCATCCTCCTGTTGAATTAGTTTAAACCCTTCCTCACAACACTACTTAACCTCCCCATGAGGACATTGGTCCCAGTTCTGTTGAGATGCAACCCATCCAACTTGAACAGGTCCCTTCTGCCCCAGAACTGGTCCCAATGCCCCAGGAATCTGAAGCCCTCCCTCCTGCACCTTTTCTCCAGCCACACATCAACCTGTTTTATCCTACTATCCCTATACTCACTAGCGCGTGGCACTGGAAGTAATCCAGAGATTACGACCTTTGAAGTCCTGCTCTTTAATTACCTCCCGAGCTCCTGAAACTCTGCCTGCAGTACCTCAACCCTTTTCCTGCCTATGTCATTGGTTCCCACATGGACCACAACTTCTGGCTGCTCCCCCTCCCCTCTCAATGTTCTGCACCCTCTCAGTGATGTCCTTTACTCTGGCACCAGGGAGGCAACACTCCATGCGAGACTCAAGTTGGCAGTTGCAGAAACACCTGTCTCTTCCTTTGACTATCGAATTCCCTATGACCACTGCATTTCTACACTTTGCTGTGCCCCCTGTGCAGCTATTTGCCCCACAGTACCGTGGATGTGCTCTAGACTCAAATCCCCTGCAGTCTAGTCACCCTCAGTACTGAAAACCGGTTTGAGTGTGTCACATTGCCGGAGGATTCCTGCACTGCCTGACTCTTCCTACCCTGCCGGATGGCCACCCACTTACTATCCTCCTGAACTCTCGATAGCTGCGGGGTGACCACCTGGAACATGTGATCCAGGAGGTTCTCAGTCTCCCGTCTGTCCTGCCATGACTCCAGCTGCTCCTCAAGCTCAAACCCAGAGTTTGAGCAACTGGGGACACTTCCTGCACATGTGGTTATCCAGGGCACATGAAGCGTCCTGGAGTTCCCACGTGACACAAGAATTGCAGGCAACGGGTCTCAGCTGTGCCGTCACCTTGCTTAAAAAAAATCTCTTGATCTAATTAATTACTCTGAATATTTATATATTTACTGTTGCCCCTTGGCTTAAAGCTCTGAGCAACCGCCTCTCCACTCTCACCAAATTCCCGTTGCCATTTGGTTTAACAGATGCTCCCAGCTCTGTGCACATTGCTCTGTGTATTTAATAGATATCCCTGATATTTACAAACACCTAAATTAGTCCCACTTGCCCGCTCTTGCCCCATAGCCCTGCAAATTTCTCCTTTTCAAGTATTTATCCAATTCTCTTTTGAAAGTTATTATTGAATCTGCCCTTTCAGGCAGAGCATTCTCCAGCAGAAATGCTGAAACAGATTCACCAGTTTAGCACCGCATCAGAAAAGAATACACTTTCAACTTTTTGTACTTAATGGTTCTAATAAACTTAAAACTGGTTAAAACACAGTCTGTCATTAATCTTACACCAGTGATCAATAGAAAGCTACACTGAACTGAATCTACGTCAAAAAATTAAACACACAATTTCGATCTTTCTTGAAGTTTTTATTTATTCAAGTTTTTGTAAATTATTTGCACAGCCAGGAATCTCTCAAAATGCAAGGGGTCAATTACTGAAGAGCACAATTACAAAGTGTCCCGAACTGGATAAACATACTGGCCAAGTTAATGCTCCTTAAATAGTCTAATTTAAATGTAGATTATTGTAAAACATGGTTAGATTCCTTGGCCATGCTTCATCTGTGTGGGAATAGAGAACTGGGATTAAAAAAGTGTTGGATTGAAAGATTCATATTTAAACTAAAAGCAGCTGATCCCCAGGGTGAAGACTTTTCCTGTGCGGTCTGGATCCACGCAGACTCAGGCCGGGGCCAGGACAGGAGCAGCTCACTCCATGGAGCTGCAGTTAGGGTGATAGGAATGGTTTGAACATTCCCAGCTGGAGAAGGGCTGAAAATACAGGCAGGGATCCGATTCCCAACCAGTGTCCGGCTCCCGGGGGGACAGGGGGGGAGTGCAGCGGAGCGGGCTCCTGAAACACGGCGATTTAAGGTGCGGCTCCGGGGTCCGGGACAGCTGCCCCCAGTAACCTGCAGTCACAGCAACCTGAACCGGCCCAATGTACGGGGAGGGGCCACGCGTTCCGGTGTCAACATCATCTGCAATCCACATTGAACCCCTGTACCCTCACCACCAGTACACCCCACTGAACCCCAGTACCCCCTTCAACCCCAGTACCCCCCACCGACCGCCAGTACCCCCACCGACCCCCAGTACCCCCCACCCAGTAACCCCAGTACCCCCACCGAACCCCAGTACCCCCCACCCAGTAACCCCACCGAACCCCAGTACCCCCCACCCAGTAACCCCAGTACCCCCACCCAGTAACCCCCGTACCCCCCATCCAGTAACCCATCGACCCCCAGTACCCCCACCGAACCCCCAGTACCCCCATCCAGTAACCCATCGACCCCCAGTACCCCCACCGACCGCCAGTACCCCCCACCGACCCCCAGTACCCCCTTCAACCCCAGTACCCCCTGTACCCCCTTCAACCCCAGTACCCCCTGTACCCCCTTCAACCCCAGTAGCCCCCACCGACCCCCCAGTACCCCCGCCGACCCCCCAGTACCCCCCACCCACCCCCAGTACCCACCACCCAGTAACCCCAGTACCCCCCATCCAGTAACCCATCGACCCCCAGTACCCCCCACCGAACCCCCAGTACCCCACCGAACCCCCAGTACCCCCCATCCAGTAACCCATCGACCCCCAGTACCCCCCACCGAACCCCCAGTACCCCCACCGAACCCCCAGTACCCCCCATCCAGTAACCCATTGACCCCCAGTACCCCCCACCCAGTAACCCCAGTACCCCCACCCAGTAACCCATCGACCCCCAGTACCCCCACCGAACCCCAAGTACCCCCCATCCAGTAACCCATCGACCCCCAGTACCCCCCACCGAACCCCCAGTACCCCCCACCCAGTAACCCCAGTACCCCCACCCAGTAACCCATCGACCCCCAGTACCCCCACCGAACCCCAGTACCCCCCCCACCCAGTAACCCCAGTACCCCCCATCCAGTAACCCATCGACCCCCAGTACCCCCCACCGAACCCAAGTACCCCCACCCAGTAACCCATCGACCCCAGTACCCCCCACCGAACCCCCCACCGACCCCCCATCAACCACCACCGACCCCCCATCAACCACCAGTACCCTCCAATGACCCCCAGTAGCCCAACGACCCCCAGTACCCTCCAACAACCCCCGGTACCCCTACATTGATCCACAGTAACCCCACTGACCCTCTGTACCCCCAGAACACCCAATCCACTAACCCACCAACCCCCAGAATCCCCTGTACCCCCAACCACCCCCCACCGAGTATGGAGAGTGAGGGGGAGAGTGGAGTTAGACTGGATGGGATATTAAAGGGTGAGGGGAGAGTGGGATTAGATTGGGTGGGATATTAAAGGGCACGGGGAGTGAGGGGGAGAGTGGGATTAGACTGGGTGGGATATTAAGGGTACGGGGAGTGAGGGGGGAAGAGTGGGATTAGACTGGGTGGGATATTAAAGCGTGTGGCGAGTGAGGGGGAGAGTGGGATTAGACTGGGTGTGATATTAAAGGGGAGGGGTAGAGTGGGATTAGACTGGGTGGGATATTATAGGGTAGGGGGAGAGTGGGATATTAAATGGTGTGGGGAGTGAGGGGGAGAGTGGGGTTAGACTGGGAGGGATATTAAGTGGTTTGGGGAGTGAGGGGGAGAGTGGGATTAGACTGGGTGGGATATTAAGGGTATGGGGAGTGAGGGGGGAGAGTGGGATTAGACTGGGTGGGATATGAAAGGGTACGGGGAGTGAGGGGGAGAGTGGGATTAGACTGGGTGTGAGCAGGAGCACTGAACCTGCCCATTATCCAATGCATTGCAGCTGTTGGCTGCTCTTGCAGTCCAAGTGAGACCGGAACACCAGCACCGCTCCCCACAGCCAGCACTCTGACTCTGATGTCGATACACAGCAGCACTGCCCCAGTGCAGGTGATGTTGCTGCTCTGTATGTCTCCGTTGTGCTGAGGTGTGCAGTGGGACCACGGGCTCTCGATGTGCTGGGCGTTTGTGCAGTGGGGCCTTCCTCTGAACAGTCTGACCGTGCTCAGATTAGTGAAGTCTACACTGTTGGCCCACTGCAGCAAACAGCTGTGGTGCACAGGACGGGCGCCGTTTTTCTCCCCATTAAGTTGACTCGTACAACTTCCTCATCATTGCCGAACTAAACATCGAAAACACGGATGCCCAGACGGCAACTTCCTTCACATCCAAATCATATACACCTTCCACACTTGGTCACGGATAGATCTGCTGTCCTCAGTACAGTGAGCGTGGGCAATTCAGCTCTGTTTACACTGGCTGCTCTATATCATGTAGAATGTGGAACTTGCTACCACAAGGAGTAGTTGAGGCGAATCGCAGAGCTACATTTAAGGGGAAGCTAGATGAGTATGAAGGAGAAAGGAATAGACGGCTATATTGATGGGGTGAGATGAAGTAGGGTGGAGGGAGGCTCGTGTGGCGCAGAAACACTGGCCTGGAGCAGTTGAGCTGAATGGCCTGTAAATACTATGTAATTCGATCTAATACCAGTGTCAGATGACAACTTTCATCACAGCAGAAACTTAACTGGACCAGCCACATAAATACTGTGGCTACAAGAGCAGGTCCGCGGCTAGGTTTTCTGCAGCGAGTGTCTCACCTCCTGACTCCCCAAAGCCTGTCCACCATCTACAAGGCACAAGTCAGGAGTGTGATGGAATAGTCTCCACCAATGATCCTCCTAGTTTTAAATTTGGGTGCGTGGTCCCTTTAATGGGCTGCGTGGCCCATTCAAAGTTTTGCGCATGTGCGATGTTTCCCATTGGAAAAGCTGGTCCTGGGCTGCGCAGGACCGGCAGACAGTGCAGCTTAGAGGGAACACTGCTCTCCACTTGCCTGGATGAGTGCAGCTCCAACAATACTTAAGAAGCTCAACACCATCCAGGACAAAGCAGCCCGCTTGATTGGCACCCCATCCACCACCTTAAACATTCACTCCCTCCACCACAGGCGTACCGTGGCTGCAGTGTGTACCAACTACAAGACGCACTGCAGCAACTCGCCAAGGCTTCTTCAGCAGCACCTCCCAAACCCGCGACCTCTACCAGCTAGAAGGACAAGGGCAGCAGGTGCATGGGAACACCACCACCTCCAAGTTCCCCCCCAAGTCACACACCATCCTGACTTGGAAATATATCGCCAATCCTTCATTGTCGCTGGGTTAAAATCCTGGAACTCCCTCCCTAACAGCACTGTGGGGGCACCTTCACCCCACGGACTGCAGCGGTTCAAGAAGGTGGCTCACCACCACCTTCTCAAGGGCAATTAGGGATGGGCAATAAATGCTGGCCTTGCCAGCGATGCCCACATCCCATAAACAAATAAAATAAAAACACACGCGTCCTGCCAATTCGCTGAGATTGGGCGTATTGACTGTGCCAAATTCCCTGCATGCAGGGTCACCAGACACACGGCAGCATTTAGCCTCCTGGACTCTACCCTGGACTCTCCTTTGAAATAGATTGTTGATTTCTCTGTGCCCCACCTTAGTACAATCAATAACACAGCATTGGACAATGCCAGAAATGGCTATTATGGTCCATTTAACCAGTTCCAGAGTTTAAAAAAAAAAGGAACACTTGCATTTCTACAGCACCTTCCATAACCTTGACATCCCAAAGCACTTTACAGCCAATGAAGTACTTTTGACATGTAGTCACTGCTGTAAAGTAGGAAACTCAGCAGCCAATTTGCACACAGCCAGCTCCCACAAACAGCAATGATAATGACCAGATAATCTGCCTTTTAGTGATGTTGATTGAGGGATAAATATTGGCCAGGACACCGGGGAGAACTCCCCTGCTCTTCTTCGAAATAGTCTTTTACGTCCACCTGAGAGAGAGCAGACGGGGCCTCGGTTTAACGTCTTATCCGAAAGACGGCACCTCCCTCAGTACTGCACTGAAGTGTCAGCCTAGATTTTGTGCTCAAGTGCCTGGAGGGGGAATTGAACCCACAACCTTCTGACTCAGAGGCAAGAGTGCTACCATGTCTGACACCTTACTAGAGCCTACAGCTCACTGTCGCTATCCCTTAAAAGTAGAGCACACAGCTCATTGCCGATATCGTTCAATTGATTTTCACCAAATGCCTGTCCAACTGTCAAAATTAAGGCTGTTGTCAGCCTCAATTACTTCCCATCAGTCCATTCGCAACATCCACCACCTCTCTGAAATAGTTAGACTTGATGTCTCCACTCCCCACCCCTCTGTGCAGTAGTTTTATTTGATTTGTTCATTCACCTTCCATCTGTCAGTAAGGGAATAGTCAACAAAGGCAAACGGAGAGAAGGGCTCAGATTCTGGGGCATTGGGACCAGTTCTGGAACAGGATGGACAGACTTCACCTGAAAGGGGCTAGGACCAGTGTCTCTTGCTGGGAGAGTAACTGGTGCTGCGGAGGAAGGGAATAACAAGATCTTACTCGCAAAATAAAAGAGCATGGAATTGGAGGCAACCTTGTGAGATGAGTTGGTGATTGGTTTGGAGGTAAGAGACAGAGAGTGGGGATAAAGGGAAAATACACTGGCAGGATGTGACAAGTGGTGTTCCCCAGGGATCTGTTCTGGGGCCTTGGCATAAGGAGAAATTTATCAATTACTTGGATGAAGGGAGAGTTGTTTATCCAAGTTTGCAGATGACACTAAGTTAGGAGGCACCGTAACTTGTGTAGATGGGAACAGGAAGTTAAGAAGGGACAGACAGATTAAGTGAGTGGGCAAAACTGTGGCAGGTGGAGTTCAAGGTGGGGGAGCGTGAGGTCATCCACTTTGTATCCAGAAAAGACAAATCGGAATATTTTCTTAATGGCGAGAGACGAGGAACAGCGGAGGAGCAAAGGGATTTGGGTGTCCAAATCTGCTAAAATGTACAAAAATTACTAAAAAGGTACTGCAGAGGTACAAAAAAAAAATCAAAAAGGCTAATGGGAGGTTGGCCTTTATCACAAGGACTGGAATACAAAGGGAAGCGATGCTTCAGTTGTAGAGAGCCTTGGTCAGATTCCACCTGCAATCCTGCGTTCAGTTTTGGGCACCACAGCTCAGGGTGGCTATTTTGGCTTTGGAGGGGTTACAGCACAGATTTCATACAATCATAGAATGGTTACAGCAAGGAAGGCGGCCATTCGGCCCGTCGAGCCTGTGCCGGCACTCCCCCGCCCTTTCCCCATAGCCCTGCAAATGTTTTTCCTTCAGGTACTTATCCAACTCCCTTTTGAAAGCTGTGATTGAGTCTGCCCCCACCACCCTCAGGCAGTGCATTCCAGATCCTAACCACTCGCCGAGTAAAGACGTTTTTTCTTAGGTCGCCTTTGGCTCTTTTGCCAATCACCTTAAATCTGTGTCCTCTGGTTCTCGACCTTTCTGCCAACAGTTCCTTCTGGGAACAGTTTCTCTCTCTATTCTGTTCAGACTCATGATTTTGAACACCTCTATCAAATCTCCTCTCAATTTTTTCTGCTCCAAGGAGAACAACCTCAGATTCTCCAGTCTATCCACGTAACTGAAGTCCCTCATCCCTGGAATCATTCTCGTAAATCTTTCCTGCACCCTCTCTAAGGCCTTCACATCTTTCCTAAAGTGCAGTGCCCAGAATTGGACACAATACTCCAGTTGAGGCCGAACCAGTGTTTTATAAAGGTTTGTCATAATTTCCACGCTTTTGTACTCTATACCTCTATTCATGAAGTTCAGGATCCCGTAAGCTACATTAACTGCTTTCTCAACCTGCCCTGCCACCTTCAACTGTGACGGAATAAGCCATATAGCCTATTCAGAAAAAGACACTACCTTATGAAAGTATTCTAGCCTTATTGAAACAGGACAAACTGGGTTTGGAAATTTAGAAACCTAACGATGAAATAGCTGTGAAAGCATTCTGGCTATTGAGATAAGACAGTGGTTGACCCTGAATAAATAACCTTATTGAAACAGAAGGTGAAGGACTGAATTTTTGGGAAAAAACAATAGTTCACCCTGGATAAGGTGTTCTAATTTACACTTCATAAAAAAGCACATAAGATAACGAACATCTGCCCTCATAAAGATGACAAAGTAAGGAACACCTGCCGTCACACCATTTTTATATGGTAAACTTAGAACACCTAGAGAGGAGACATGATTCTGGCTGAGGTGGCTGTAAGAGTTGCAGAGGTTGGCAGAAAAATGACTAGAGATAATTAACTTGCATCAGCAGAAAACCTTAAAGGAAATACCACTGGAAAAAGGTATAAATATTGAACTCTCAAATAACAGACTCGCTTTAATCGGGCAAAGCAATTCTCGGCTTCAGAGGCGGCTCTGTAAGTCTCCAACTCTTTGTACCTCGGGGATCAAAGGTATTTGATTTTGGTGGATATCCTGTAGAACACTAAGAACTGTAATACTGTAGTGAAGTTAAGATTTAAAAGTAAGATTCTCTGATAAGATTGTAAGTTTTCTCTTTTTGGAACTGTTAATGTTGCGATTGACTCACCAACTGTAAATTACATGTCGGTTCTTTAATAAATCTATATTTTTTTGAATTGTCTCATAAGACTTCTGTATCAAAAACTCGTGAACTCAATCTCTGTACACTCTTTGGTAACGAGTTGCTGAATTCTGAGGGAGTTTTCTGGACCCTCATAATATCCGGAACGTTACAGTCTAGCTAAACTTATTAAAAGTGCTATCTGGAGGACGGTAACATTCTCAGGTTGTTCCTTTCCTTTAGGGATAGTCCAGACCTTTAGACCCAATTAAGCGTCTTTAGGATTCGGCTACCTCAAACTTTAGTTGAAAGTGAACGTCTTGAGAAATACGCCTGATCCGGGGTAGCCCTAAACGAGCTCGGACTAGTAATTATCCCTTCACAATGATCTGTGTACATATACACGCAGGTCTCTCTGTTCATGCAACCCCTTTAGAATTGTACCCTTTAGTTTATATTTCTTCTCCTCATTCTAACAAAATGCATCACTTCACACTTTTCTGCATTAAATTTCATCTGCCACGTGTCTGCCCATTCCACCAGCCTGTCTATGTCCTCTTGAAGTCTAACACTATCCTCCTCACTGTTCACTATACTTCCATGTTTTGTGTCATCTGCAAATTTTGAAATTGTGCCCTGTACACCCACATCCAAGTCATTAATATATATCAAGAAAAGCAGTGGTCCTAGAACCGACCCCTGGGGAACACCACAGTATACCTTCCTCCAATCCAATAAACTGTTCTCCACTACTCTCTGTTTCCTGTCACTTAGCCAATTTCATATCTATGTAGCCACTGTCCCTTTTATTCCATAGGTTTCAACTATTGCGGGCAAGCCTATTATGTAGCACTTTGTCGAACGCCTTTTGGAAATCCATGTACACCACGTCAACTGCATTGTCCTCATCAACCCTCTGTTACCTCATCAAAAAACTGATCAAGTTGGTTACACATGATTTGCCTTTAACAAATTTGTGCTGGCTTTCCTTATTTAATCCACACTTGTCCAAGTGACTGTTAATTTTGTCCCTGATTATTGTTTCTAAAAGCTTCCCACTATCAAGGTTAAACTGACTGGCCTATAGTTGCTGGGTTTATCTTTACACCCTATTTTGAACAAGTGTGTAACATTTGCAATTCTCCAGTCCTCTGGCACCACCCCTGTTTCTAAGGAGGATTGGAAGATTATGGCCAGTACCGCCGCGATTTCTTCCTTCACTTCCCTCAGCATCCGAGGATGCATCCCATCCAGTCCTGGTAATTTATCTACTTTAAGTACAGCCAGCCTTTCTAGCATCGCATCTTTATCAATTCTTATCCCATCCAGTATCTCCACTACCTCCTCCTTTACTATGTCTATGGCAGCATCCTCTTCCTTGAAGACAGATGCACTCATTTAGTACCTCAGCCATACCCTCTGCCTCCATGCATAGGTCTCTTTTTTGGTCCCTAATTGCCCCCACCCCTCCTCTTACTACTCATTTACTATTTATATGCCTATAGAAGACTTTTGGATTACCTTTTATGTTGACTGCCATTCTATTCTCATACCCTCTCTTTGCCCCTTAATTTCTTTTTCACTTCTCCTCTGAACTTTCTATATTTAGCCTGATTCTCAGACGTATCCTCAACCTGAGATCTGTCATACGCGCTCTTTTTCTGCTTCATCTTACTATCTCTTTCATCATCCAGGGAACCCTGACTTTAGTTGCCCTGCCTTTCCCCCTAGTGGGAATGTACCTCGACTGTACCCGAACTATTACCTCTTTAAAGGTAGCCCATTGTTCCACTAGTTTTGCCTGCCAATCTTTGATTCCCATTTACTCGTGCCAGATCCGTTCTCATCTCACTGAAATTGACCTTCCTCCAATTAAGTATTTTTACTCTAGATTGCTCCCTGTCCTTTTCCATAGCTAATCTAAACCTTATGATATTATGATCACTGTTCCCTAAATGTTCACCTACTGACACTTGCTCCACTTAACCTACCTCATTCCCCAGAACCAGATCCAGCAATGCCTCCTTCCTCATTGGGCCGGAAACATACTGATCAAGAAAGTTCACCTGAACACTTCAGAAATGCTTTCCCCTCCCTGCCCTATACACTATTATCCCAGTCTATATTAAATAGTTGAAGTCCCCCATTATCACTATTCTATATTTCTTGCATCTCTGTAATTTCCCTGAAAATTTACTCCTCCATATTTTTCCCACTAGTTGGTGGCCTATAGAATACACCTAGTGTAATGTAATGGCACCTCTATTATTTCTCAACTCTAGTCATATAAATTCTGTCATTGACCCCTCCAGGACATCCTCTCTCTCCAGTACTGTAACATTCTCCTTAACTAATACTGCCACCCCACCTCCTATCTTTACTTCCCGATCTTTCTTGAACACTTATATCCAGGAATATTTAATACACAATCCTGCCCTTTTTTGAGCCAGGTCTCTGTTATTGCCACAACATCATATTCCCATGTGGCTATTTGCGCTTGCAGCTCACCAACTTTGTTTACTATGCTTTGTGCGTAAACAGAATGATACCAGGTTTAAAGAGTTAAATTGTGAGAACAGTTTGCATAAACTAGGATTGTATTCCCTTGAGTTTAGAAGGTTGAGAGGGTGATCTAATCAAAGTACATTATTTAAAATTATATGAAGAAAAAGACTTGCATTAATATAGCGCCTTTCATGACCACCGGACATCAAAAAGCACTTTGCAGCCAATGAAGTACGTTTTGAAGTGTAGTCACTATTATAATGTAGGAAATGCAGCAGCCAATTTGCACACAGCAAGCTCCCACAAACAGCAATGTGATTTTGACCAGATAATCTGTTTTAATGATGTTGATTGAGGGCTATATATTGGCCAGGACACCGGAGATAACTCCCCTGCTCTTTTTCGAAATACGTCCTTTTACGTCCACCTGAGAGAGCAGACCGGGCCCTCAGTTTAACATCTCATCCGAAAGACGGCACCTCTGACAGTGCAGCACTCCCTCAGTACTGCACTGGGAGCGTCAGTCTAGGTTTTTGTGCTCAAGGCTCTGGTGTGGGACTTGAACCCACAACCCTCTGACTCAGAGGCAAGAGTGCTACTAACTGAGCCATGGCTAAGCTAATATAGGGATTTGATAGGGTAGATAGAAATTCTTTCCTGTGGTGGGGGTGTCCAGAACAAGGGGGCACAATCTTAGGTCCATTAGATCCATGCCATAAGAGTGAAATCAGGAAGCAGTTTTTCCATGCAAATCGTCCGAAATCTTAAATTCTCTCCCCTGAAAGGTTGTTGAGCTGCTCAATAGAAATTTTCAAGACTACAATCGATAGATTTGTTAGATAAGGGTATCAAGGGGTATGGATCAAAGGTGGGCAAATGGAGTTGAGTTACAGATTATCAATGATCTGATTGAATGGCAGAACAGGCTCAAGGAGCTGAATGGCCTGCTCCTGTTCCTATGAAGCAGGAATAAAAAGTAAGAGATAGAATGGATCCATGGAGGGATTTAAACAAAAGAATGAAAACTTTAAATTGAAGGTATTGGAGGATCAGGAGTCAATATGGTTAGCAAGGATGATGATGTGTGACGTACAAGCAGGACTTGGTGTAGGATAGGATACGGGCAGAGTTTTGAATGACCTGATGTTTAGGGAGGGTGGAGAATGGGAGACTGACCAAGAGAGCATTGGAAAAGGCTCAGCCACAGATGGGTTCAAGGGTGGAAGCAGACAATATAACAGAGGTGCAAGTAAACTGGTCTTTGTGATGGAGGAAATTTGGTATTAGATTCTCAGCTTGGGTGCGACTACAACAGCAAGATTGTAAGCAGTCTGGTTCAGCCAGAGACATCTGCTAGGGAGGGAGATGGAGTCTGTGACAAGACTACGAAATTTGTGTCAGGGGCCAACGACGATGGCTTCGGTCTTTCCAACGTTTAGCTGCAGTAAATTGTGGCTCACCGAAGACAGGATATCAGGCAAGCAGTCTGACAACACAGAAACACTGTAAGGATAGAGAGCTGGATAAGTATTTGAAAAATAAAAATTTTAAAGGATATGGGGAAAGGGCAGAGGAATGGGATGAGCCAACACAGATGAGATGGGCTAAAATGGCCTCCTGCGCTGTACAATTCTACGGAACAGCAAGGATAAAAGTACTTGACTGGGCAGCAATCAGAGCGAAGTCAGACTAACATGGCGTAAAGGCTGGAGGAGCAAAGCATAAATGAAATGTAGTATGATGTCCTAAACTCTGCTTCTTCAATCACCTGCAAACTCCACCCGCCCCCGTCAACAAACACTTGCCATATGGACCAACCCAATCACACTGCTCCTGGGAATAAAAAAAACCCACAGAATCCACCTCCGCTGCCATTTCAGAGATATGTAGACAATTAGAATTACGACATCAAATAAGACCTCAACACCCACACAAATCAGAGGCAGGCACTAAAAATGCGAATATGTCAGACACTTGCTGCCCCCTCAGCCTTCCCCACTACTGGGTGGCTCAACAATGGGTGTTTATGGCCTATCCTACAATGCAGAGATCAAGGCCACCCAGCCAATCCCCTGACACAATCTGCCCATCATTCAACATCCAGGCAAACCCGACTGGGGCCCAAGAACACCCAAAGAAAATGGCCCGGATTGGCAGTAAAAATAACTGATGTTATCAGCGTCACTGTTATTAAATTGAACAGTAAACACGGAAATTAGGAAGTTGCCATCCAAGTTGCCCTGCTCCTCCAGAAGCTACACTACACTGGTCTCACCTAGAAACACATGGAATGTGTGAAGTTGTGATACTTACCCACTAAACTCGCCAGAAAAAGTTAAGGAATAAGAACTGAAAATGTTGGAAATACTCAGGTCAAGTAGCATCTGTGGAGAGTTCTGATGAAGGGTCATCGACCTGAAACATTAACTGTTTCTCTCTCCACAGATAGTGCCTGACCTGTTGAGTATTTCCAGCATTTTCTGTTTTTATTTCAGATTTCCAGCACCCGCAGTATTTTGATTTAGAAAAAGTTAAAGCTTGTCCATTCTTGAGGAAGTGAGTTTCTAACGGCATAAGTCTTAATTACTGCTAAACAACCTCTCTGGCCCTGAAAATTAACTTTAACAAGTGTAGAGTCGCATTCCTTCAGATTTTAATTATTGTTGGAGGTTTTATAAAAATAAAAATACATTTGTTTTGACTCTTTTTCTCTCTTAATCCTATCTTTCCCTCTCTCCTTCACTTTCTGTACATGATTTGGCATTGAATTAAATATTCTAACGTACACTTCCTGGATCTGACTGTGTCTTAGTAAGGATTCTTCAATATGATTGGTTAAGGAGATACAGAGTTGCTTGCCCTGTTCACACAGGTCCCAGATCCCCTGTACAGGATTTCTGATCACTGCAAATTTCAGTGCAAAATCCCAGAAAGTCTGTGGGCAGGTGCAAGTGTAATAGAAACATAGAAGATAGGAGCAGGAGTAGGCCATTCGGCCCCTCAAGCCTGTTCCGCCATTTAATGAGATCATGGCTGATCATCCAAATTCAGTACCCTGTCCCTGCTTTCTCCCCATATCCCTTTAGCTGTAAGAAATATCTCTAACTCCTTCTTGAACATATTTAATAAGTTGGCCTCAACTGCCTTCTGTGATAGAGAATTCCACAGGTTCACCACTCTCTGGGTGAAGAAATTCCTCCTCATCTCAGTCCTAAATGGTTTACCCCTTATCCTTATAGTGTGACCCCTGGTTCTGGACTCCCCGCCATCGGGAACATCCTTCTAGTCCTGTTAGAATTTTATAAGTTTCAATGAGATCCCCTCTCATTCTTCTAAACTCTAGCGAATATAAGCCCAATCGACCCAATCTCTCCTCATACATCATTCCTGCCATCCCAGTTATCAGTCTGGTGAATCTTCGCTGCACTCCCTCCATGGCAAAAACATCCTTCCTCAGATAAGGTGACCAAAACTGCACACAATACTCAAGGTGTGGTCTCACCAAGGCCCTGTACAACTGCAGCAAGACATCCTTGCTCCTGTACTCAAATCCTCTCGCTATGAAGGCCAACATACCATTTGCCTTCTTAACTGCCTGCTGCACCTGCATGTTTACCGTCAGCGACTGGTGCACAAGGACACCCAGGTCTCATTGCACTTCCCCTTCTCCCAATCTATTGCCGTTCAGATAATAATGTCTTCCTGTTTTTGCCACCAAAGTGGATAACCTTGCATTTA
The DNA here is from genome assembly GCF_052327205.1 of Somniosus microcephalus. Taxonomy (NCBI): domain Eukaryota; kingdom Metazoa; phylum Chordata; class Chondrichthyes; order Squaliformes; family Somniosidae; genus Somniosus; species Somniosus microcephalus. The sequence goes on from NC_141015.1 coordinate 9,793,663, forward strand.
TCCACATTATACTGCATCTGCTATGCATCTGCCCAATCACCCAACCTGTCCAAATCATACTGGAGTTTCTCTGCATCCTCCTCACAGCACACACGTCCACCAAGCTTTGTGTCGTCTGCAAACTTGGAGATATTACATCTAGTTCCCTCGTCTAGATCATTAATATATATTGTGAATCGCTGGGGTCCTAGCACCAATCCCTGCGGTACCCCACTAGTCACTGCCTGTCACTCAGAAAAAGACCAGTTTATTCCAACTCTTTGCTTCCTGTCTGCCAACCAGTTCTCTATCCAAGTCAGTACCTTATCCCCAATCCCATGTGCTTTAACTTTGCACACCAATCTCTTATGTGGGACCTTATTGAAAGCCTTCTGAAAGTCCAAATACACCACATCCACTGGTTCTCCCTTATCTATTCTACCAGTTACATCCTCAAAAAATGCCAGTAGATTAGTCAAGCACGATTTACCTTTTGTAAATCCATGTTGACTTTGCCCAATCCTGTCACTGTTTTCCAAGTGCTCTGCTATTACATCTTTTATAATGGACTCTAGCATTTTCCCCACTACCGATGTCAGGCTTACCGGTCTGTAATTCCCCATTTTCTCTCTATCACCTTTTTTAAATAGTGGGGTTACATTAGCTACCCTCCAATCCATGGGAACTGTTCCAGAGTCTAAAGAACTGCTGACTGCAAAATCCTGGCCAATATTATCTACCTGGAAAAGATCTACGTCTCACTTAAAATTCCTCATTGGCCCTTTTCCAAACTCTCTTTGAAAGAGCTCTCCAATTAGTCCCACTCCCCTGCTCTTTCCTCATAGCTCTGCAATTCTTTCCCCTTCAAGTATTTATCTAATTTCCCTTTGAAAGTGACTATTGAATCAGCTTCCACTGCCTTTTCAGGCAGTGCATTCCAGATCATAGTTTGCTGTGTAAAAAAAAATTCTCCCCTCTGGTTCCATTTCCCAGTTACCTTGAATGTGTGTCCTCTGGTTACCCACCCTCCTGCCAGTGTGAAGTTTCTCCCTATTTGCTCTAACAAAACCCCTCATAATTTTGAGCACATCTATTAAATCCCCTTAACCTTTTCTGCTTTAAGGAGAACAATCCCAAAGGGAAACTCCCAGATTATAAGTACATACCCGTAAATTTCTTTAAGAAAATTGAAAAATAGCTCAAAGAATTTAAACTATCAACAGGCTAATTCCATAATGGAGATTTTACTGGATATAGGTTCTTAAATCACTATATGCCTTGTTAATACAGCTAACCTATCTGTGCTCGTCACCTCTACCAGTTCTTCCCCTCCCTTTTCCTTTCGCTCCGTCTTGGGATGGTCTCAACCCTCTCCAAACACGGCGTGCCTTTCCAGCAATTCTGTTTTTATTTCAAAGTTGCAACACCCGAGTTTCTATTTTTGATAATGTTACTTCTCGTACTCTGTGCGGCCATTTCATTTTAAAGACAACAACAAATCATATGTCTGAAAAGTTTTATTTTGTTTTCATTATTCCTGAACATTCCTTCAAGCAGTAACGCTCCAGATGATGCACGTGTCGAGTGCTCAGGTAGGATTAACAAAATTTTAGGTTCTAAATTACAATTTTGTTGAGCCTTCAGAGACAGAATTGGAAAAATACTAAAGAAGTCAGAGTAACATCCACACATATAATGGAGATCCCATTTTCATGCAATGGCAGGCAAGATGTAAAAAGCCACCCAAAAAATTGTCACACATTTATACACCAAATTAATTTGTTATCAGAAAAAGTACTATGTAATAAATCTGTACATCCAAATAAATTTGGGTTCTACGCCTAAAGTTACATTATAAGGTTATATACAATTATTACCCCCGTTCATATTATCTTAAGTAAAGCCTTCATTCCCACCGCAACATAAAACAAGACTAAGCTGCAAGACTAACGCTTTGGAGGAGGAAGAAAAATAAACAAAAAATCAGTTTATACGCCCAATTAAAATATTTCACTTAGAGCTTTCTAATAAAAACCATCAACAGATCACCAACCTTTCTAACAGGATGTTTTCTTTTGTACGCTAACTACCGTGAATTTCAGTGCAGATGATCATCTCTGTCCTTAGTCTTCACTCTTTGGATGGACTGAAGCCGAGAACCAATTTACAGTATAACTTATATCTCAGACTAGACTTTTAAGATACAGAAATGGAGTTGGTTCAATTATAATCATGACTGATGTGCACTCTATTACTGAAGATAGTACATAAACGGTGTCAAATTTACAAATTAAAATAAATGCAATAAGCTCCCAACATTGATAAAGTACAAAAACATAGCAGGTTTTTGAGTAACGGTCACGAAAACTAGAACGCACAGCTTTTCTGGAGTTACCTTTCTGATCGATTTGGAAAGGTAACCGTCTCAAAATGGAGGCTCGAATAACTTTTAAGTAGCCAGATTTTCCCCTCCTTCTCAATGCAACGAATGATTTTAAATAAACTGTTTGTCCTCTTCATTGAAGAGAGCTAGTCTATTCTTCATTAATGAGCTATGTTTTATGTGGGAAGATTAGCACTGTATTGTAGTAATGCTTACTGCATATAATCCAAGCTTTTGCTGAACAGTTGGTTAAAGCAGTCAATACGAGCTCGGGATCAAGGGAAACAGATGTTGCTTTAAGCTTCCATGAATGGAACCCACATTTTACCCAGTGTTAACCCAATGTCTCCTTGCAGTTTAAACTGTGCAAGTTCCAGCCTAACAAACAAAAAGCAGTAAGTGATCCTCAGCTCCCAGGGTCTCTGGCCTTCTTTAGTCAATTTTCACATTGGTGTAGATCTTTCTGACAAAGGCACTTGTTCCCATATAACCAACAGCACCTGGAAATAAAGAACATTTTGTTGCAGGATGAATACACACAGTACCTAAATGTAACATCTGTACAATAATGAATAATTACCCTCAATATGCCATGTATAGAGATAGCACGCTGCAGACATGGTAAGTAATCAAAGTGCAGGGCAAGTCTCCGACCTTGGGGGACTGGAGGAGGCGAGAGACAACAGCCAGCGTTGCCCACTTCTGATCGATATGCAGTGACGCCACCTGAACAGGAAGTGTGCACAGACACAGATAACAGTGGGGGACTGTGGTAAACCACTGTAGTTCACTGTGTTCACTGTTGTTGTTGTTGTCGTTCACTCTTGTTTCACTGTTGTGCCTGACTATGCCTCAGCTGACTCCGCCCCTGGGCTACCGAGTATAAGAGCGGCCGCATGGCAGCTCCTGGCATTCGGTCGTCCACTAGAGGCATAGTCCTGATCTGTCTGAAGTGCAATTCAGTAGTTAATAAAAGCCTGTTGTTCTGAACTCTGCCTAGCCTTTTATTAGAATTGATAGCGCATCAGGGACACACACACTCGGATTGATGCACCCAAGGCCAAATATCTGCTAACACTCCCTGTACAATGAAGAACGTTCACTTGTACAAGATACCAGTGTGTGTCTGTGGAACTGTACAACAGCAAGTCACATTCTTCAGGAGATGGGGGGAGTAAATTGGACACAGGACAGAGAGTGGTTGCAGTACCCGTTATATTTCACCATTACCTGTATATCTATTCCAGTAACTATTATGCCAGCAGGCTGATCAAACCCACACATATTTCCAGTTGAGACTGGAATAGCACCATTTTGCTTCGTCCCAACATTGCAGTTTCCATTAAGGTGTTTTAAATCATTAATAGTCAAAACAACAAAGAGACAGAGTTGAAAGTTCAAGCTTATTAAAGAATAAAAGACTGGCACATTGCCAGAACAGCTTGGGATCATGGTAATGTGCCAAGTACAAGATTTCTAAAATGACCGACAGTGCATCTCTTCTTGTAGTACAGGTATTAAACATGCCATCTAACCGTATTTTGTTACACATGCAAAGCAAGTTTATAATGCTGGTGTTTAACTGACATTTCAATCCGCAAAGTCCCGCACCAATTAAACTCAGTGACTTCAGGTTATTTACTTAGGACAATCAGACTGTCGGGTCTTAAAAGAACAATCTGTAGTAGTAGAATGATTCACATATTTATGATTGTATAATGCCACGTCAATATAAACCACCACCAGCAACATAAGGAACAGAGGAAACACATCTCACAGTGAAGCATGCCATGAATGGAGACTCAATGGAACATAAGAAATAAGAGTCGTCGGCCATACGACCCCTCGAGCCTGCTCCGCCATTCAATAAGATCATGGCTGATCTTCTATCTTAACTCCACTTTCCTGCACTATCCCCATATCCCTTGAACATGGAGCAACATCTGTGAAGGCCCCTGGTGCGGAGGCACACATAGCACTGTGCTGTACTACAAGCACCACTGGTCTAAGGTTAATGACACAACAAAATACAACATCACGAGCATTCATTTTCAATCAAATATCTGCAGCAAAATACTTTAGCATTACCAAGGCTTTTCAGTCAGATTTTGAATGTGTGAGTATTTGAATAACTTGCTTTGCGGCCAGTCAAGCAAGCCACAGATTGCCCAAATGTCAATAATATGTACCAGACAATTATACCCTCTTTATTTGCCTAATTGTTTAGTATATTGATGTCCGAATCAGCGATTTTCTCTCCCTATTTCAATCTCTCTATATTTTGTAGCTGACTATTTAAACCTATGTAGAAAGCTCCACCAATGGCTCCGTGGTGAAATGCACTACCCACTCTGGTACTGAGCCATACGGATCAGGGGCTTCCAGCCAAGGTTCCACCCCTGGTCAGCACCGAGCTAGCGGACCTCTGCCATTTGGGATGCCGCAACTAGCCCTGGTGCCCCAGAACCAGGGAAAGTAAAAGAAAATGATCCTGCTTCTGATCACTCACAGATGGAACCTTATCCAATCTCGTGACCATCTCAAAGTGTTTCACATACAATGAATTACTCTGAAGTACAATGAATTACTCTGAAGTACAGTGACTTGTGTAGAGAAATGGAGCAGCCATTTTGCATACAGCAAGATACCACAAACAGCACGGAGATGAGTGACTGGCTAATTTTTTGAGGAGGGTCATACAGTACATGAGCAATGAAGTAACTGTACAGAAGGCAATGTATAGGCCACTGTTACAGCACTGTATGCAGGCATGGACAGCCCATTATATAAAGGGCATTAAAGCCGTAGAGAACACAAAGGGTTTTGATGGTGAATTAGGAAAGACTATTTCCTCTAGTTGGAGTCAGTGACAAGGGGGTCATCAATTTAAAACAGTCTCCAAGAGTGAGTAGAATTAGGAGAAATTTCCTCTGAGTTTTTGGAACATGGAATGTTTTGCCACAGAGAGTAGTTCAGGTAGAAACCACTGCATCTTTTAACCTCTTGGGTTAACACATTTCAGAGAGTTTGATCCAGAAACCCCTCATCCTCTCTGATGCTGCGGAGTGGAACACAGGAACTACTAGACAAATAAAGACCAAGGCCTGTCTGGTTCATCGTCTACCATTCAGGTAGTCGCAGGATACAACGATAATGGAGATGGTGACTAACTATGGCAATCAATCTCTACCAAGACTCGGACGTGGGGCGAGGAAAACCCTGCAGTGGTGAAAACCTTTGGGAAGCATAGGTTCAATGTCACCTGTATTTCTTAAACATACTACACTTACCATGTCACGTCTCGGATTACTCAGAATGAGTGTGGCCAATTGCTGCTCGAGCACAGAATTCGCCTGCTCCATCACCTCTGTTTACTATCACTTAGTGCAATGTGCTGCACCTAAATACACTGAGGATACACAAAGACCCACATATCGTGCTGCACATACCTCACGAGAATTCCCTGCATTGTCATCCCTGTGTTTATCTTAGAAAATGTAGATAGTGTTGGCCTGAACTCTCAAGAATTATATTCTGCTTACTCACTTCACTATAGAGAAAAAAAATACTTCTGTCTAACTGGACCTCAAGGCTGAACCCCCACTGAGGCATCTCTCCACATTCTCCCAGCCTTTTCACTGTCCACCAGCCTCCCGCATCCAGTTTGCATTGTTAACTGCTCCGCAATGACTGGATTTGGTTTGTATACAGTCTACTATCACTGTCTCCCTTAACTAGTTCAATACCATTTGCAAGTCCTTAGCTGCTTCAGACTCTGCTTTTGCTGCAATGGTCCCCAGAGTTTAGTATCTGTGAATGTGACCAATTTACCTACATCAAGTTTTTGAATCCAAGTCATTTATGTAGATCAGATACAGTGAGCTCCCAACCCCCATCCTCGTTATCAGTAAACTCTCCCAGTCACAGCGCAATTGAAATCTGTCCAATGGAGCTACGCGGTTATATGTTGAAATCCCCTGCTACTGCAATTGGAATCCCTGAAACACTTAAATTACTTAGAAAAATTCTCATGCAAGGCACAAAAAGTTACTTCAACCAGACACGTGTTGTGATATAACATTTCTTGGATAACCCGATCAGACGAGAAAACTCCTGTATATTAAAGATACCGCCCTCTTGCTCGAATATTCTATTGACTTTGAAGAACTAATTTTAACCCAATCTCCTGGACTTTTTTTCCCTCTAAGGCGAGTTCAATTAGGCAAGCTCCTGTATCTATATCAACGATGATCTTACCTACACAATACAAATTGTGTAAAGATAGAACTTTGAGTCACTGGGGAAAAGGAGATTTTGTGATTAACCAAAAATGAGGGGACTAAATATGTTTGAATAGTCACTGAAACATCATTACATAAATTTAAAACAGAAATAGACAGTTTCCTAGAAGTAAAGGGAATTAAGGGTTATGGGGAGCGGGCAAGAATTTGGACATGAGTCTAGGTTCGGATCGGTCATGGCCCTGTGGGTAGCGGAGCGGGCCCAGGGGCCATGTAGCCTGATCCTGCTCCTATTTCGTGTGTCTAATTCTGTTAGATTCAGGAGATGGTTCTATGATAGTGGATTGGCGGTTAGGATCAGATCAGCCATGATCTTATTGAATGGCGGAGCAGGCTCGAGGGGCCGATTGGCCTACTCCTGCTCCTATTTCTTATGTTCTTATGAAAATAAAGATTTACACTATCCCATCCCACTTTACACCTCCATCCAATATTCTACATTACACAGGTAGAATGAAGAGGCTTACAAAGTCTCAATCCACTTCTAGATCTCTTCCAATTCCAGGTACTCCACATCTTGATGTGGCACAACTTGGCAGCAAGAGGTAAATGGTAACTGCCGTTAGTGGTATGCCATTAAACAGCATGCACCTGCTTTTATAAAGTGACAGACCTTTTTGTTCATTTTAGAAAGAAAGACAGACTTGCATTTGTCTTTGCATTTGCATGACCTCAGGGCATCCTAAAGCACTTTACAGCCAATGAAGTACTTTTGAAGTGTAGTCACTGTTGTAATGTAGGAAACACGGCAGCCAATTTGCAGGGTAAGATTCCACAAACAGCAACGTGATAATCACCAGATAATCTGTTTCGGTGATGGTGTAAAGAAGTAAATGATGAATTTGAAAAAAAACATTGGTCAAGCCACAGTTAAATTATGGTGAACAGTTTTGTCTGCCCAGTGTAGATTCGCCAGGATGATGCCAGGGATGGGAAACTATAGTTATGAGGAGAGACTCGAGATACTGGGACTATTCCCACTGGAGCAGAGAAGGCCAAGGGGAGATTTAATACCGCTTTTTAAAATTATGAAGGGTTTTATTAAAGTAAATATGGAAAGACTATTTCCTCTGGTCGGGAAGTCAGTGATGAAGATTCATCAATTTAAAATAGTCACTAAGTGAGGAGAGGGGGTAGGAGAAGTTTCTTCACACAGAGGCTCAGTCGGAGCAGGAAATGCATTGCCACAGGCAATGATAACTATTTGAAGCAGAGATAGACTCAGGGCTAGAGAGAGAGGCAGGAACAGTGGGATTTAGTTTTACATTATTCGAGCAACGAGCCAGCACAAATACAATAGGCTGAATGGCCTTTCAGTGCAGTAAACCGGAATGGTTGCAGATACACTTGCATGGATCATGGCCCTCCTCAGGTCTTTGGGGCAGAATTCCCAGTGACCCTATAGGAAATCTTTACATAGGTTTTCATTCCAATACAACCAGTTACTTTGAAATGCTTAATTGCCCAATAAAAGAAAAAAAATCCTTGGATTTACTTAGTGCGTTTCACGACCTTAGGACGTCCCAAAGCGCTTTGCAGCCAATTAAGTACTTTTTGAAGTGTAGTCACTGTTGTAATGTGGGAAACGCTGCAGCCAATTTGCGCACAGCAAGCTCCCACAAACAGCAATGTGATAATGAACAGGTAATGAGTTTTCGGTATTGGTTGAGGGATAAATATTGGCCAGAATACCAGGGAGAACTCCCTACTCTTCTTCAAAAATAGTGTTGTGAGATTGTGAATATCCGCCTGAGAGGGCAGTCTCTGTTTAACTTCTCATCCGAAAGACGGCACCTCCGACAATGCAGCATTCCCTCAGGACTGCGGTTGAGTGTCAGCCTAGACTGAGTGTTCAAGGCTCTGGAGTGAGACTTGAACCCAGAACCTTCGGACTCAGAGGCGAGAGTGCGACCAACTGAGCCACAGCTGACGCATCAATCTTTTAATTTTGCCCCCACAATTTCCACCCCCTCTGCTGAAGGTGCCGACTCTTCCTGGGGTATTGTTCCTCCGGGGACGACAGCCCCACGGAACCTCACCCAACCAACTACTCATGTATGAGCCTAGACGTTTGCTGTCAGCGGGCTATTTAAACTATGATCAACATTAGTGCGGAGTCTGATCCTGCTCTCTCGATATGCCCACTTTCCTATACAAATTATTGGTTAACCCCCATTTAGGATACAGGGTCCAGCTCTGGGTGTCCTACTTCAAGAAGGGTGCTAAGGCCATGGAGAGGGTACAGAAGAGATTGACTAAGATGACACTAATGAAAAGGAGACTCCAGAGAAACCGGGACACTTTTCATTAGAAAAATGGAGGCAGAGACCTTTTTACCTTTTAAGGAAATATCTGGTAAATATTTGCAGCAGAGAAAGATATGGGGACAAAGTGGGGCTACTTTTGGATTTCTCCAGGAGAGATATGATGGGTTGAGATCATCTGATAGACACATTCCAAATGATGGTGAGTAGTGAAAACCATCCCCAACCTGCAAACCCTGGCGCTCCTGACATAATGGGCACGTAAATAAAGTACAGCTCCACATTTAGAGAAAGCATTACTAACTTTTGTGCGATAGGATGAATACAAAGTAATGCTTACGGTTAGATCTCGGACAGTTACTGAAGCAAACCATTGACTATAAATCTAGCACAGCTTCACACTAGAATTCCAAACCACAGTTCATTTTTTGGGACAATAAATAAAATCAAGTGTCTGGAGGGCATTGGATTTAAACTAGCCACTCTGGATTTATCATCCAACTGCCCTCTGGCACTTTGAGTTAGCCCCTGTTTGTGCATTTAAAACACTGCACTTACCACACATGATCCCAAGTGCAGTGCTGAATACTGCCATGTACCCAAAGTAGAATGCTGTCTGAAACAGTCCATACATCCTGTTGCGGGAAGAAAGTAAAAGATGTTAATTAGCACACAATCAACGTAGAATATTGAACACACATGCATTCAATTATTTGGCTCTTAATGCTGGTTGTCTAAATTGTCTTGGCTGACCAAATGCACAGTTTAACCCTCCGATGTGCGCTATAAAAGTCAAAATATCTTTTACATGAAGGGCAAACTAATGAAATGTATTACACAAAAAATTGGTTATAAATGCAATAGTTTTTGTTCCATGTCAACTGTAAAGCTTTGCAACCACAAGGAACAGGCATAGTGGTTATGTTACTGGACTAATGATCCGGAGACACGAGTTCAATTCAAATTTAAATTTAGTCAATTAAATAAATCTGGAATAAAAAGCTAGCATCAGTAACGGTGACCATCATGTAACTACCGGATTGTCGTAAAAATCCATCTGGTTCACTAATGTCCTTTAGTTAAGGAAATCTGCCATCCTTACCCAGTCTGGTCTATATGCAACTTCAGACTCACTAAAATGGCCTAGCAAGCCACTCAGTTGTAAGACGCTGTTACGACACATCACACGGACTGCAGTTCAAGAAGGTGGCTCACCACCACCTTCATGAACCTAATTTAATTTCATTTCTATGACTCTCAAGGGCAATTAGAAATGAGCATTAAATGCCGGCCTTGCCAGTGACGCCCACATCCAGTGAATGAATAAAGAAAATGCCAACATAAGTCACAGGGACACTGAGCACAGTGCCAGATATGGGCTTGGTGCAGGCACTGTATGAAGCCTATGCCCCACTGGAGTAATTTAAAGGTACAACTGACTAGAATGAATGAACTTGCATTCATAAAGCAGCTCATCACATCCTCGGGACATTCCAAAGTGCTTCAAAACCAATGAATTACTTCTTGAAGTGCAGTCACTTATGTAGACAAACGGAGCAGCCAATGAGTGCAGCAATTTGTCCACAAACAAGTGGGATGAATGAGGTCATCTGCCTGCATTGGTTAATAGAAATACGTTGGCCAGGGCACCAGGAGAACTTCCCGCTCCTAATAGTACTTAACAGACTACAGCTGTAGAAATCTCCACAACTTCGATATTTCCATTGTTAACTGCACACAAGTAAATGGACAGTCTAAGAAGAGGTGGAAGCAAAAATGGCAGCCAGCTTGAAGTTGGAAGCGAGGGCTGGTGGAGATGTTCAGTAAGTAGTTAACTTCAATTTATAGAGAATGGCGACAGTGGGACTGTAGGAGTCAGAGTCAATGTGGAAGAGCCACTGTTGAAGACAAAGTTCAAAAGGAAACGGTTTCAGAAAAAGTTAATGGGACTAAAAATGAAATGTTGCCGGGCCCATGTGCTCCAGGATACTGAGGGAGGTTGGGCAGGAGATAAAGGAGGGACTAACTATAATTTTCCAAAAATCTTGAGTGGCATTGTGTCAAAGGGCTGGAGGGCAGGAAATGTTAAGCCCGTTCACAACAAATAATGGATAAGCCAAAAAATTAGAAACCAGCTCGTGTTAGCCGAGTTGTGGGTAAACTTCAAGTCCAAGATAAAGTTTGTGAACAAACATGTATCAGGACAGTTAGCATGGATGTGTACATGCTGACTGATTTAACTGATTATATCATAGGATTACATCGGATATACGGCACAGAAACAGGCCATTCGGCCCAACCAGTCTATGCCGGTGTTTATGCTCCACTCGAGCCTCCTCCCGTCTTTCCTCATCTAAATCTATCAGCGTAACCCTCTATTCCCTTCTCCCTCATATGTTTGTCCAGCCTCCCCTGAAATGTATCTGTACTATTCGCTTCAACCACTCCCTGTGGCAGCGAGTTCCACACTCTCACCACTCTCTGGGTAAAGAAGTTTCTTCTGAATTCCCTATTGGATTTCTTGGTGACTATCTTATATTGATGACCTCTAGTTATGCTCTTCCCCACAAGTGGAAACATTCTCTCTGTATCCACTCTATCAAAACCTTTCATAATTTTAAAGACCTCTATTAGGTCACCCCTCGGCCTTCTCTTTTCCAAGAGAAAAAGAGACCCAGCCTGTTCATCCTTTCCTGATATGTATACCTTCGCATTTCTGGTATCATCCTTGTAAATCTTCTCTGCACCCTCTCCAGTGCCTCTATATCCTGTTTATAATATGGCGACCTGAACTGCACGCAGTACTCCAAGTGTGGTCTAACCAAGGTTCGATACAAGTTTAGCATAACTTCCCCACTTTTCAATTCTATTCCTCTAGAAATAAACCCTAGAGCTTGGTTTGCTTTTTTTTTATGGCCTTGCTAACCTTTGTTGCAACTTTTAGCGATTTGTGTATTTGTACTCGGAGATCAGTTTGTTCCTTCACCCCACCAGTGATAAGTGACCTCCCTATTCTTCCTACCAAAATGTAATACCTCACATTTATCTGTGTTGAACTTCATTTGCCAATTATATGCCCATTCTGTAAGTTTATTAATGTCCTCCTGTAATTTGTTGCAGTCCTCCTCAGTATTGACTATCCCCCCAATTTGGTGTCATCTGCAAATTTTGAAATTGTGTTTTTGATTCCAAAGTCTAAATCGTTAATATAAATTGTGAACAACAGTGGTCCCAGCACTGATCCTTGTGGAACACCACTACCCACCTTCTGCCACTCTGAATAGTTACCCTTTACCCCATCTCTCTGCTTTCTGTCTTGAAGCCAGCCAGCAATCCATTCTGCTACTTGTCCTCTGCCTCCGCATTCTCGGACCTTGTTCATCAGTCTATTATGGGGTACTTTATCGAAGGCCTTTTGAAAATCTAGATAAATTACATCTACTGCGTTACCATTGTCTACTCTCTGTTACTTCTTCAAAAAATTCAATGAGGTTGGTCAAGCAAGACTTTCCCTTTTGAAATCCATACCGACTATTCATTACTATATTTTTGGTTTCTAGATGTTATTCTATTTTCTCCTTTAGTAGGGAATTCCATTATTTTTCCTACCACCGATGTTAAGTTGACTGGTCTATAATTCCCTGGACATGTTCTATGCCCCTTCTTAAATATAAGTATTACGTTAGCTATCCACCAGTCCTCTGGCACTACACCTTTTTCTAATGAATTATTAAGTATGTGTCGTAATGCCTCTGCTGTCTCTTCCCTAGATTACTTTAAAATGCGTGGATGCAATCCATCAGGACCAGGGTTTTATCCTCTGAGTTTGATTAGTTTATTTAATATATCCCCTTTTTTATTTTAAATGCACTTATCTCATTACTTATATCATCCAATGTCATGCCCACCTGTTCTATCTCCCTGGTAAATACTGAAGCAAAATAATTATTTAATATTTCTGCTATCGCTCTATCGTTACCTGTGGTATTATCCACCCTATCCCTTAATGGCCCTACGTAGAAACATAGAAGATAGGAGTAGGCCATTCGGCCCCTCGAGCCTGCTCCGCCATTCAATGCAATCATGGCTGATCATCCAAGTTCAGTACCCGGTCCCTGCCTTCTCTCCATATCCCTTGATCCCTTTAGCCTTAAGAAATATATCCAACTCCTTCTTGAATATATTTAATGAACTGGCCTCTACTGCCTTCTGTGGTAGAGAATTCCACAGGTTCACCACTCTCTGGGTGAAGAAATTCCTCATTTCTGTCCTAAAAGGCCTACCCCTTATCCTTAGGCTGTGACCCCTGGTTCTGGATTCCCCGACCATCGGGAACATCCTCCCTGCATCTAGTCTGTCCAGTCCTGCCAGAATTTTATAAGTTTCAATCAGATCCCCTCTCATTCTTCTAAACTCCAGCGCGTACAAGCCCAATCGACCCAATCTCTCCTCATACGTCATTCCTGCCATCCCAGGTATCAGCCTGGTGAATCTTCGCTGAACTCCTTCCATGGCAAGAATATCCTTCCTCAGATAAGGCGACCAAAGCTGCACACAATACTCAAGGTGTGGTCTCACCAAGGCCCTGTACAACTGCAGCAAGACATCCTTGTTCCTGCACTCAAACCCTCTCGCTATGAAGGCCAACATACCATTTGCCTTCTTAACCGCCTGCTGCACCTGCATGCTTACCTTCAGCGACTGGTGCACAAGGACACCCAGGTCTTGTTGCACTTTCCCCTTCTCCCAATCTATTGCCATTCAGATAATAATCTGCCTTCCTGTTTTTGCCACCAAAGTGGATAACCTCACGTTTATCCACGTTATATTGCATCTGCCACACTTCTGCCCAATCACCCAACCTGTCCAAATCATACTGGAGTTTCTCGGCATCCTCCTCACAGCACACATGCCCACCCAGCTTTGTGTCGTCTGCAAATTTGGAGATATTACATTTAGTTCCCTTGTCTAGATCATTAATATATATTGTGAATAGCTGGGGTCCAAGGACCGATCCCTGCGGTACCCCACTAGTCACTGCCTGCCACTTGGAAAAAGAGCCGTTTATTCCAACTCTTTGCTTTCTATCTGCCAACCAGTTCTCTATCCAAGTCAATATCTTGCCCCCAATCCCATGTGCCTTAACTTTACACGCTAATCTCTTATGCGGGACCTTATCGAAAGCCTTCTGAAAGTCCAAATACACCACATCCACTGGTTCTCCCTTATCTATTTCACTAGTTACATCCTCAAAAAATTCCAGTAGATCAGTCAAGCACGATTTACCTTTTGTAAATCCATGTTGACTTTGTCCAATCCCGTCACTGTTTTCCAAGTGCTCCGCTATTACATCTTTTATAATGGACTCTAGCATTTTCCCCACTACCGATGTCAGGCTTACCGGTCTGTAATTCCCCGTTTTCTCTCTACCACCTATACAAGGCCCTATTCCCTTCCCAACCTTCCTTCCTTTTTTTATTGATGTGGCTGTAAAATATTTTACTATTTTGTTTTATGTTCCTTGATAATTTAATTTCATAGTTCCTCTTTGACTTCCTAATTGTTTTTGTTCTTTCCTTTTAGTGGAATATATTGTTCCTGCACTCTGTTGAACACTGTTTTAAATGTTTCCGGTTGCTGTTCTACATCATTGTTTGCCAATATTGTTGCCCATTTTATTTTCCCAAGTTCTGTTCCCAGCCCCTCAAAATCAGCTTTTCTCCAATCTATTACCCTGGTTTTCATCATACTTATGTCCTTCTCAATTATCATCTTAAAGCGTATTATATTATGGTCACTATTGCCTAGATGTTCCCCAACTTTTACTTCTCTTATCTACTCTAGTTCACTCCCCATTACTAGATTCAATAGCGAATCCTCCCTTGTTGGGCTTTTTATATATTGGGTTAGAAAGGAGTCCTGTACACATTGTAGGAACTCTATTCCCATATCCCCTTTACCTACCTCTTCTGTCCAATTAATATCGGGGTAGTTGAAATATCTTGGAAATGGAATGTAATGGATATCGTAGATATGGTTTTTCAGAAGGCATTTGATAAGGAGCCATATAAGAGGTTTCTTCTGAAAATTAAGAAGCATGGAATTGAAGTGGATGCAGCCAAATAGATAAGACAAATGGCTAGGTGGACAGAAAGCAAAGAGCAGGAGTAATGCAACGTAATTTGGATCTGTGCGATGCGGGGAGCAGTGCGCCTCTATAACCAACTCAATTATACAAACTGAAAGCGAAATAGGTGCTGAGATACCTTCAGTTTTCCATTTATACAAGAGATTTGTACATAGGCACAAAAGAAATGACATCAAAGTGCACTGATATATACCAAATTAGGGCAGATGGTGAACTGAGGTGAAGAGTACAGGAGATTACTGGAGGACAGAGAGGTTAGCCAGATATGGGGCAGATGCTGTTCAATACAGACAAATGTGAAGTAGGAAATTATGGAAAAATAGTGAAGTAAAAGGAAATAATGGCAAGATCTTCAACAGTGAAGGAAGAGAGAGATGAAGGAGTACAGGTTCAAATGCAGGTAAAAAGGTTGGTTAGTATCCCAGTGCACCCAGCTCAGAGCAGAGCCAGATGAAATAAAAAAAACTCCCTCTACTCTGCCCCAACCTCAGAATAACACCCTGCACTGCACCCAAGTGGTACTTTTCCCATTAACCTCGCCAGTCATCTTGTGACCCCGAGGTACAGATTATAATGAAACTCGATTAGTATTGAAAAGAAAGAAATAAAATGAGAGAAAGAGCAGGGAAATGGGATTTGAGTGGATAGCTCAATTTGAAGAGCTGGCACCAGCAAAAGCACAAAAGTGCAGAACAGCCTCTTTAATTTCTATGATTCTATGAATTTTGCTACTACAGGAAACTGTGTGCTATCCGGCACCGACGGGACCGAGCTGTTGCCGTTCCCTCAAAACTGCCGGACACTCCAGCGCTAATGTTGAAGCATACGGAGCTTTTCATCTCCGTATCTGACAACAAACACTGTTGCTTAGCAACAGCTTCTAAACAGTCGGACCGTACCTTGGAAGCGTCTCTCTGAAGCTGTTGCTAAGCTACAGAGACTTTGTAGAGCCTGACTGTTGGAAAAAAAAAGGCACGAGAAGAAAAAAAACCCTAACAAAACGGCTCCTGATTATTGCCAGTGGCTCGAGCTTGCCGGACATTTAGCCTCCGGTTAACACATAAGAAATAGGAGCAGGAGTAGGCCAATCGGCCCCTCGAGCCTGCTCCGCCATTCAATAAGATCATGGCTGATCTGATCCTAACCACCAATCCACTATCATAGAACCATCTCCTGAATCTAACAGAATTAGGCACACGAAATAGGAGCAGGATCAGGCTACACGGCCCCTGGGCCCGCTCCGCTACCCACAGGGCCATGACCGATCCGAACCTAGACTCATGTCCAAATTCCTGCCCGCTCCCCGTAACCCTTAATTCCCTTTACTTCTAGGAAACTGTCTATTTCTGTTTTAAATTTATGTAATGATGTAGCTTCTACAGCTTTTTGGGGCAGCATATTCCATGGACCTACCACCCTCCGAGTGAAGTAGTTCCTCCTCATCTCAGTTTTGAAAGAGCAGCCCCTTATTCTAAGACTATGCCCCCTAGTTCTAGTTTCACCCATCATCGGGAACATCCTCCCCGCATCCATCCGATCCAACCCCTTCACAATCTTATATGTTTCAATAAGATCGCCTCTCATTCTTCTGAACTCCAATGAGTAGAGTCCCAATCTACTCAACCTCTCCTCATATGTCCATCCCCTCATCCCCGGGATTAACCGAGTGAACCTTCTTTGTACTGACTCGAGAGCAAGTATGTCCTTTCTTAAGTATGGACACCAAAACTGTACGCAGCATTCCAGGTGCGGTCTCACCAATACCTTGTACAACTGAAGCAATACCTCCCTATTTTTATATTCTATCCCCCTAGCAATGAAAGCCAACATCCCATTGGCCTTCTTAATCACTTGCTGCACCTGCATACTAACCTTTTGAGTTTCGTGCACCAGGACCCCCAGATCCCTTTGTACTTCAGTACTTTCCAGTTTCTTGCCATTAAGATAATAACTTGCTCTACGATTTTTCCTGTCAAAGTGCATAACCTCACACTTTCCAGTATTGTATTCCATCTGCCAAATCTCTGCCCACTTACTTAGCCTGTCTATGTCCCCTTGCAGGTTTTTTATGTCCTCCTCACTCACTACTTTCCCTCCCATCTTAGTATCATCTGCAAACTTTGATATGTTACACTTGGTCCCCTCCTCCAAATCGTTAATATAGATTGTAAAGAGTTGGGGACCCAGCACTGACTCCTGCGGAACACCACTATAGTTACTGATTGCCAGTCTGAGAATGAACCATTTATCCCAACTCTCTGCCTTCTGTTAGATAGCCAATCCTCTATCCATGCCAGAATATTACCCCCAATCCCGTGATTTTTTATCTTAAGCAATAATCTTGTGTGGCACCTTGTCAAATGCCTTTTGGAAGTCTAAATACACTACGTCTACTGGTTCCCCTTTATCCACCCTATATGTTACTTCCTCAAAGAACTCCAGCAAATTTGTCAAACATGACTTCCCCTTCATAAAACCATGCTGACTTTGTCCTATTAAATTATTATCCAAATGTCCTGTTACTGTCTCCTTAATAATGGACTCCAAAATTTCCTGTACTGTGTCTTTCTCTAAACCAAGAGCAGCAAGTAACTTGGCGCCAGGCCTTGTACAATGCTGCTTTCTACAAGTCTCAGGAGTTACATGAAATCAACTTGCATTCATTTTGCCGTTGATTTTCCTTTGTTCCTGTCGGGGTAGTGTGGATGGGGCATGGAAAGATACACTGACCTTCTGCTTAATGCCTCCCTGAACAGCACAATGAGTATAGGAACACTGCCGTGAGGGAAACTGCAGCTGGATCTCACAGATTTCCACTCCTCAGACTGTACCACTTATGCACCAGAGAAAGAAGAATTAGAATCCCTTAACCATGTAAATATCTTGCAGTTCATTGTCAAGTACTATGACCCCTTGTTGGTGATATGTCACAATTGAAAGCATGAAATTTAAATGCTACACTTTAAAAGTCTATACTTGCAAATATAATTGCTTAAAACAATTCAGCATTTACATTGAGTATATATATATATATATATAATATAATATAGACACTGGTCCAGCATCTACAGTGTATTCACAGTACAGGAAGAGGACAAAGTACCTGCGGTACAAGGAACCTAAAAAAGTCAAGGGGAGGAACGTATTGGATTGTTAAAAAAATGGTAATGGAGAAAATAATGGGACTTAAGATAGACAAATCTCCAGGACCTGTTGGTTTCCACCCAAGGTATTTAAAGAAATAGGTGAGCAAACTGAAGGTATGTTAGTTACAATTTTCCAGAGCTCTCTGGATTCAGGAATTGTTCCTTTGGATTGGAAAACTGCAAATGCCACTCCATTAACTTAGAAATCAGGAAGCACATTTTCACAAAGGGTATTAGAAATCTGGAACTCACTCCCCAAAAAGGCTATGAATGCTCGGTCAATTGAAATTTTCAAGACTGAGATCGATAGACTTTCATCAGGTAAGGGTATCAACACAGGTAAAGAGAGTTGAGGTACAGGGGAGTCATGATCTAAATGAATGGTGGAACAGGCTTGAGGGGATGAACGGTCTACTTCTGTTTCTGTATAATTGCATTTCAGGACAAGCAACTATCACAGTAAACTTAGACTTGTATACGAGAACACAAAATAATATTATTTTGGATACAACCATTCTTTTAATAGACAACATCAATTCCACCCGTCATTTTTTGGGTGAATTTTGTGATGTGTTGAGGAATACTTTACATATTGGCACACAGTGCCAGCAAATAATCAGTTGCACCATTAAACACAGAGTAAACCTCCCTCTACACGTCCCCACTGTACCTCAGAGGAAATCCATTACTGCACTAGCTTACCATCTTCCACACCATTCATCCTGTGCACTGAACAAGACGGACATTCAGTGCCAAATTGGGGGCAGTGTTGTGCAATGGGCTCATGTCCACTAATTCTGAGGAAGTGAGAGTTGAAACTGGCCAAACTTATTTCGGATAGGACCCCTACAGCCAGTAGACAGAGGAGACAGTAGTGCCATGGGTCTGGGCTGGATTTAAACCCGGGTCCCAGCAGTGAAAAGCTTGTGCCTATTCCATTGCACGTATCACTCTCTTAGAAAGTCAGGGTGAATGAGTACTAGGATACGCAGAAGTTAGTTTAATTTAGTAAAAAGCTTATTAACTTAATTCACTCCTATTTTGCATAAGTACCAGAGAACTTTTTTTGTCATAGCTGTTTAAACATGAATTAGAACATAACTGCTTACTTTGTTTTGAAGAAATAGTAGTAGAAGGAGTACATGTAAACATAGACTGCAGTGGATGCCGCAGAAAGGAAGCTTGTCCATTGCCTGCAATAGCAATAAGTTAAGTGTTTAAAAAATGACTCATTAAGCAAGAATGATGGCTAACATGCTTCTGGATATGAAAACATTCTATAAATGAAACAAATCTCAAAGACAATACAAGTTTTAGGTTGAAAATGTACTCATCTGTGGTGCTTAGTTAGAGAAAAGAACAGTGTCACAATTGTATCAAGCCAGCCGTTATTTTATAATGTAAAACACAGTCCAAATTCTGATAGCTGTCGTTGTCTTGTCTTAGAAACAGATCTTTGTACTATAGGTTTTTGTTCTGAATGAAAAGCTGCATCTAATTCAAAAAGCAGAGTCACATGGCAAAGGTCTGACCCCACTCTGTATGGGGCTCTTTATTGCA
The DNA here is from genome assembly GCF_052327205.1 of Somniosus microcephalus. Classification (NCBI taxonomy): domain Eukaryota; kingdom Metazoa; phylum Chordata; class Chondrichthyes; order Squaliformes; family Somniosidae; genus Somniosus; species Somniosus microcephalus. Next base: position 9,813,444 of record NC_141015.1, read on the forward strand.
ATAGGCTGTGGGAAGGTGGTGAATGGTTCAAGGTCGGTGTTGCTGCTGCAATTGGAGCCAAAGAAATCCAACATGTTTATCATACCAAATGTCAGGCTTTTAGACAAACTAATGCAATGTCAGCACCTCTGATCATTATATTAAAACGATCTGTTAAATACATATTTTAAGCTTCTAGCAGGGCACTCGACACAAAAAAGTAAAACTACTTCCACATTATCACAGGTTGAGATTGGTTAACTATATTTGAGGAACTGGGCATTCCATGAACAAGGCTAGGGTTCCCATTCCGGTGTTATCGAGCATGTCTTGCTGCATGTGAGGTGAGCACAAGATGAGGCTCAGCTACAAAGCTCTTCATGGTTATAAAGCCTTCTGAAATGCATGGTTTAGGTTCCCACATGAAGAATGGCCGATTGGACAAGGTATCGGAGGCCATCTGGTATTCATGAAACTGTGCCCATCAGAAAATAAGACGTAATCAGTTTTTTCTGCGAGCCTGGCTTACTTTAGTGGCAGGATTCACTTTTGCATTGGAATAGGTTTCAGACTCGAGCGGAAGAAACCTTCACCAACGTTCAAACAGATGGACAGGAGTTCTTCAACTTACCACCTGTAGTCCTCAGCATTGAGCAGAAAATAAGTGCAGACAATGGTCACACAGACAGTCACGATGCAGAGAATAACCAGGACAAGCATCATGAAGCCATATACATAATAAATCTTGTAAGCCCAAAAAGAAGTGAAGATGAAGTACCTAAAGATGGAGAGAAAAACTCTCAAAATGAATGTTCTTTTTCAATTAAACACTAATCAAACAATTCATTTTAATGGCAATACTGTACAATTTCACACACGAATCCTCCCTCCCACTCCATAATATAGATTAAATGAGACACCTGGGTTTCTACTTACTTTCCACAATGGGACACACAAAGCTGATTCATGCCCCTGCTGCGATTCATTTAGAGTATTGCTACCAATACATGATACTTAAAACAATACCCTTTAATATTGTGCGATACATTTTTCGTACAACCATCCCAAATTGCTCACTGCCCTCACCATCGACAGACCTGTACCCATCAGTACTTCACTCTAGTGTCATGCAGTCCAAAATTATCAGACAACGGTGGTTTGGATGGACAAAAATATATACATAGACAGATAGAATATATATATATTTTTTACACATCCACTCTTATGCTTCACTGAAACACAATGCTGCATCCCACTATTTCACTATAAGAGTCGGATTTAAAACTGGTTTCTTATACTAGATTAGAATGGCTGAGAATAAACCATCTCCTAAGCACAATTTCAGACTTTACAAAGTTTCAAATACACAAATTGACTGGTGTATCCAAATCTTTTCCAGCAATAAACAGAGTGTTGGGGGGGTCAACTTAAAAATTAACTGCAGAAGAATCATTTCCAGTCACTGTGGTAATTTGTAAAGTGAGAAACACTTTTAGTGGTGAAGGAAGATGGAACAGAAACAGAAGATTTGCATACAGTAAACACGTCCACACATGCTGGCAGAACAGCAACTGAGCTCGAGTGAGGGAAGGGAATATTGCTCCAGGGGTCTCGCTGCTGGTTGCTATCCAGTGACTTCTGCTGGAAACAGGATTGGTGTTGGCTGTGATGCCCACCATGGCCAAATAACTAGCCAGCACTTCAAGAATGGTCACTTGGGTGAGGTACCAGAGGACTTAAGCAGTGGCGTTAGAACTAAATCCCAGCAAGAGTCAGCAACTTCAGAAAAGGAAGGAGGATACTGGAAATATGTGGCGTTTTTTTTTTTTTAAGTCCAATTTTCACAAAGCAAAATAGTTCCAACTGCATCCAGTTCACTCCACTTCTAGTTAGGATCTGGCTGCTTCCTTTCTTTGATCACTGAAGCACAAGTTCAGGCATAAAGTAGGGACGATTCCTAGATAGAAGTGCCCAATTTCAAAAAGGTGGAATGAGAATTACTGCAGTCAAACGACTTCAAGAACTGGATTTGACTTAAAACTGTCACCCAAGGCTGAATCCAGGTTGCACACAAGTTTAAATAAAAAGGGTATAAAACAGTTTGACCTCCAAGTAACCAAACAGTATCCGGAGTTTTACCCTTTTCCCAAATGCTTCTATATTAAATTTCACTACTGCAGTCAACATTAAATTATTTCAGTAAAGATGGTTGCATGAAATTTTCACATATCCACTTGAATTGTAAAAAGCACACTTAAACCTGGGTTGCTTATGGACAAGAGCTTTGAGCTGTAGAACACTGGTGGTTACTGGCTTGTCAAAGCTTCCAGTGGAAGTGGAACAACCGGGCCTGGTAATTTTTATTCGTTCACGGGATGTGGGCGTCACTGGCAAGGCCAGCATTTATTGCCCATCCCCAATTGCCCTCGGGAAGGTGGTGGTGAGCCGCCTTCTTGAACCGCTGCAGTCCGTGTGGTGAAGGTGCTCCCACAGTGCTGTTAGGGAGGGAGTGCCAGGATTTTGACCCAGCGACGATGAAGGATCGGCATTATACTTCCAAGTCAGGATGGTGTGTGACTGGGAGGGGAACTTGGAGGTGGTGGTGTTCCCATGCGCCTGCTGCCCTTGTCCTTCTAGGTGGAAGAGGTCGCGGGTTTGGGAGGTGCTGCTGAAGAAGCCTTGGCGAGTTGCTGCAGTGCATCTTGTAGATGGTACACACTGCAGCCATGGTACGCCGGTGGTGGAGGGAGTGAATGTTTAAGGTGGTGGATGAGGTGCCAATCAAGCGGGCTGCTTTGTCCTGGGTGGTGTCGAGCTTCTTGAGTGTTGTTGGAGCTGCACTCATCCAGGCAAGTGGAGCGTATTCCATCACTCTCCTGACTTGTGCCTTGTAGATGGTGGAAAGGCTTTGGGGAGTCAGGAGGTGAGACACTCGCCGCAGAATACCCAGCCTCTGACCTGCTCTTGTTGCCACGGTATTTATGTGGCTGGTCCAGTTAAGTTTCTGGTCAATGGTGACCCCCCAGGATATTGATGTTGGGAGGTTCAGCGATACTAATGCTGTTGAATGTCAAGGGGCGGTGGTTAGATGCTCGCTTTTTGGAGGTAGTCATTGCCTGGCACTTGTGTGGCGTGAATGTTACCTGCCACTTATCAGCCCAAGCCTGAATGTTGTCCAGGTCTTGTTGAATGCGGGCATGGACTGCTTCATTATCTGAGGAGTTGCGAATGGTGATGAATGAAGTGAATTATCACACGAGTATGAAACACATTGACTTTAGTGTGATGTTTCCTGCAGTGCACTAAGACCCAACAACACATTACAGATGACCAGTCTCAATTAGACACCAATACTTTTCAGACTTCGCTCAAATATATTTAAAACAGGGTTTAAAATGTGGCTCAAAAACAGAAAATGCTGGAAATACTCAGCAGGTCAGGTAGCATCTATGGCGAGAGAAACAGAGTTAACGTTTCAGCTCAATGACCTTTCATCAGAACTGATGCTGCCTGACTTGCTGAGTACTTCCAGCATTTTCTGTTTTTATTTCAGATTTCCAGCATCCGCAGTAATTTGCTTTTGTTTAAATCTATACTGATGTTTTTCTTCTCTAAAAATTATTTTGACCTAAGCAGCTAGTGACTTCATTACTTTAAAAAAATAGTAACCCAGCCTCCAGCTTCCTTTCTGGAGCTGCTCTATTTTAAGCATTAATGCCGATCAAGTGTATGAATAGAACATTCCATAGCACGGTGGCATAGTGGTTAGCACTGTTGCCTCACAGCACCAGGGACCCGGGTTCGAATCCGGCCTCGGGTGACTGTCTGTGTGGAGTTTGCACATTCTCCCCGTGTTTGCGTGGGTTTCCTCCGGGTGCTCCGGTTTCCTCCCACAGTCCAAAGATGTGCGGGTTAGTTTGATTGGCTATGATAAATTGACCCTTAGTGTTAGGGGGATTAAATACGTGGGGTTACGGGGATAGGGTGGGATATGTGTTGGTGTAGGGGTTACGGGGATCGGGTGGGATATGTGTCGGTGCAGGCTCGATGGGCCGAAATGGCCTCTATCTGCACTGTGGGGTTTGTGATCTGTGAGTATATTATGTAGCAGCAATATAAATTATGAATTGAGCCGTGAACTACGCCATGCAATGAACCTTAGCGGAGGTACAATCGACACCCCATAGTACAACAGTAAAAAGATACTTACATCTCAATGAAAATCGAACCGAAGGGGAGGATTCCACCCAGGCACACGATAACAGCTGGCTCCATGAACCTGCAACACAAGAACCAAATTAGCAACTGCCAACTTAGTGCCACAAGTAGAAAGCATCATCTGTTGAGCCGGTATTTTCCCAAAGCGATTCCAACTGCGGAGAGGATTTTATTTGATTCTGTGAGCTAGCTTCCTCTGCCCAGTGAGGTCAAAAGGTTACAACTCCTACCCTTCCAACAGAGGAAAAAGCCTTATTTTCACCCCACCGAAGGCAATTGTGAATCGTCTTTTTACTCCCCCTGAGAGAGCGCTCATGTAAAGCTGGATAAACATGGTATTCCACAGCTCACGCAGCATTGTATTTACACAAGGTGCATTAAAAAGGTTAAATTACTAGCTTAAAGCACCCTGTTGAATGCTGGTAAGGATTGGCAGCAAAATGGACACTAGCACTTCCCACAGTTGTGTGAAAGCTGGAACTACATTAGCAAATCTTTTATAGAATGGGGAAGAAGAAGAATAAGTCAGGCAAAAAAATGGGGAAGATGGATAGGTCTGAAGTTGTTAAACTTCCCGAATTTCCAACCCATTTCTTATTCCACCTTTCTTTTCATTCTCTTCCATTTTGGAGCTAGTTTAATCCTCTCATTTTCCGTGCTCGAGATAATCTCTCCATCACCCAGCAACTCTTCACCTCTTTCAAGCTTCTTTCATGTGAAAAATATTCCTGAACTGTTAACCCCATTAACTACATTGTGACAGTTCATACTCTGGACTCTTGGCTTCGACCTGTAGTTCTCCATCCTCTCTTATTTTAAAGGGTATGGTAGTTTAGTGGTTATGGTTCTGAATGAGCAAGCCAGGGGTCGTGAGTTCAAGTCATGGCAAATTGTGAAACTGAATTTGATAAATTGTCTCTTAACACCCTCTGGAGTGGCCTGGCAAGCCAGTCAGTAGTAAAAACACTATCAACAATAACTGCAGTCTTGTCCACATCTCAAGGATAAAATAAAATGATTCAGTCTCAAAGGTGCTCGCACCAGTATTTCAGAAGGGTCTATATTCAAACACCAACCAATCTTTTCTAGAAATGAAAGAACTAGCATTTATATAGCGCCTTTCACAACCTCAGAACATCCCAAAGTGCTTTAGTCAATGAAGTACTCTTTAAAAAGTAGTCGCTGTTGTAATGTAGGGAATTGCGGCAGTCAATTTATTTACAGCAAGCTCCCACAAACAGCAATGTGATAATGACCAGATAATATGTTTCACTGGTGTTGGTTGAGGGATAACCATCAGCCAGGACACCGGGAGAGCGCCCTGTTCTTCTTCCAATAGTGCCGTGGGATCTATTACGTCTCAGTCGAAAGGAGTCACCGCCGACAGTGCAGCACTCCCTCAGTACTGCACTGGGAGTGTCAGCCTGGCTTATGTGCTCAAGTCTCTGGAGTGGGACTTGAACCCACGATCTTCAGTTGACACCTTCTAGCTACACGTTGACAGACCAGCCGTGTATTTCCAATAGTTTTTTTTACAAAACCCACGACCTATACTACACAATGCAGTTACCTGACCCATGTCTATTCTATAGCAATAGGAAAGTCAGTTTGTAGTTATTGATAATGTGTATAGTAGTCAATTAGGTTTGTACAACTGATCAGTTTCCTTTCAATTGATTTCCTACTTTTCTATTACTTGTGACAATACAAGTAGTTTTGCTTGGATGGTGGAAGAGTCAATCATATAGCCTCAGTCAATGAGACAGTGCAAACAGTTTGGGTTACTTACTTATGTACCTCCCATCAGGCTTCTGCCCTGGCATTGCACTCAAATGGCCCTTAGTCACAAATGACATCCTATGTGACTGTGGTAATCTATCCCTCCTCATCCTTCTTGACCCGTTTTCAGCCTTTGACACAGTTAACCACGCCATCCTCCACCATTGTCCAGCTGGGTGGGGCTACCGTGCCTGGTTCCATTCCTATCTATTCAGTCGTAGTCAGATTATCACCTACAATGGCTTCTCTTCCCGCTCTGGCATCGTTACCTCTGGTGTCCCCCAAGGATCTGTCCTTGGCCCTCTCCTATTTCTCATCTACATACTGCCACTCGGTGACATCATCCAAAAACACACCAGGTTCTACATGAACGCCGACAACACCCAGCATTACCTCACCACCATCTCTCTCGAACTATTCACTGCCCCATATGTGTCACGCTCCTTGTCTGACATCCAGTATTGGATGAGCAGAAATTTCCTCCAACTAAATATTGGGAAGACCAAAGCCACTGCCTTCAGTCACCGCCACAAAACTCCGTTCCCTGGGCACCGACTCCGTCCCTCTCCCTAGCATCTGTCTGAGGTTGAACCAGACCGTTCGCAGCCTTGGAGTCCTATTTGACCCGGAGCTGAGCTTGCGACCCCATATCCTCTCCATCACCAAGGCCGCCTACTTCCACCTCCGTAACATTGCCCGTCTCATCTGCTGCTGAAACCCTCATCAATGCTTTTGTTACCTCTAGACTCGACTAATCCAATGCTTTACTGGCTGGCCGCCCACCCTGCACTCTTCATAAACTTGAGCTCATCCAAAACTCAGCTGCCCGAATCCTAACTCGCACCCAGTCCCGTTCACCTATCACCCCTGTGCTCACTGCCCAGTGTCCTAACTCGCCCCAAGTCCCTTTCACCCATCACCCCGTGCTCACTGACCCGTGTCCTAACTTGCACCAAGTCCCGTTCACCCATCACCCCTGTGCTCACTGCCCCGTGTCCTAACTAACACCAAGCCCCGTTCACCCATCGCCCCCGTGCTCACTGCCCCGTGTCCTAACTCACACCCAGTCCCGTTCACCCATCGCCCCCTGTGCTCACTGCCCCGTGTCCTAACTCACACCCAGTCCCGTTCACCCATCACCCCCTGTGCTCACTGACCCGTGTCCTAACTCACACCCAGTCCCGTTCACCCATCACCCCTGTGCTCACTGCCCCGTGTCCTAACTCGCACCAAGTCCCATTCACCCATCACCCCCTGTGCTCACTGCCCCGTGTCCTAACTCGCACCAAGTCCCATTCACCCATCACCCCTGTGCTCACTGCCCCGTGTCCTAACTCGCACCAAGTCCCATTCACCCATCACCCCCTGTGCTCACTGCCCCGTGTCCTAACTCACACCCAGTCCCATTCACCCATCACCCCCTGTGCTCACTGCCCCGTGTCCTAACTCGCACCAAGTCCCATTCACCCATCACCCCCTGTGCTCACTGCCCCGTGTCCTAACTCGCACCCAGTCCTGTTCACCCATCACCCCCTGTGCTCACTGCCCCGTGTCCTAACTCACACCCAGTCCCGTTCACCCATCACCCCCTGTGCTCACTGCCCCGTGTCCTAACTCACACCCAGTCCCGTTCACCCATCACCCCTGTGCTCACTGACCTACATTGCCTTCAGTTGCCTAGGCCCTAAGCTCCGAAATTCTCTCCCTAAACCTCTCCGCATCGCTCTCATCGTACAAGACACTCCTTAAAACCTACCTCTTTCACCAAGCTTTTGGTCACCTGTCCTAAATATCTCATGGCTCGGTGTCAAATTTTGTTTGATAATGTTCCTGTGAAGTGCCTTGGAATGTTTTCCTACATCAAAGGTGCTATATAAATGCAAGTTGCTGTTATGTATGGTCTTCATCGGTCAACCTCCATATTCAACAGCAAGTTCAAAACAGAAAAAATACTTGGGATAGTGATTCTGCCACCATACAGAAACTGTCCTGGTGAGGTGGTCTCCCATACCTCAGTTACATGCAGACCTTGCTCTGAACTACACCCTAGTTCTAAACCAGAGTAGGCAACGCAGAAACCAAGTTAATACAACAGCAATGTTTGAACACACAAAATATCAGGTCCGAATGGGGAGTGAGGGAGCTCTGTACATCAGGTCTCAAGGACATTCATAAAAATGAGAAAGACGAAGGTAGGTAAGCTATTGAAAAGCTGGAGAATGTATTCTTCCAGTTAGCTTCCATCAATACCTTAAGTGCCTCCACATGCTGTCTGCACCAGACTGGCCCACAAGTGACAGCTTGGTGTGACTACATTCTACTGGAGTGCATGAGGTTGACTCTGAACAGCACAGCTAATGACACTGGGAAGCAGGTTTCAAGGAGTCCAATGTCATTTCAACAAATACAAAGGGTACTGGAGCCTGCAGCACAGTTTTATCCAACTCGGAGCTCTCTCATGCAGCTAAATGCTGTTGTTTGTAAAGATTGCAGTTTTAACAGGGTTTAAATAACATGACAAAATAATTTTAACATTTTATTCTTAAAACCAAACAATGCATGACTGAACAAATAGTTAATAACACTATTCTTCATATCTACTCACCATTTCTTCTCTGGAATTGGACGTGGTACTGCATTGACACGGCAAGGAAAGTTGGGCTGGCCTGACATATTTCTCCCAAGAATAGTCCCCACCAAGTTCAGTGGGAGGATAACAAAAAAACAGATGCAGCACACAGCAACCTTTGAGAGGAGAAAAAAAGTGTCTTAAAAGTCAATTCAACTTTACTGCACATGTTTATACTGCACCACTGAAATATTTTGATAAATTGTGAACCTTGACTGGTGTGAATCGGATCTAAAACCACTGTAAGCAGCTAATGGGTGACTGCCAGTGCCGTAGCAGAGTACTTATAAGAATCAGGTCAATCCAGAAAGAGGTGATTATTGGTAGAGAACTTCCACCAACCAAGGTTATCCTGAATTTCTTTGTACATTGTAGGAACTTTTAATGGGGCATCATGGATCCATTAAGATGGGAACATTCAAATGTACGACCAGAACCCATTAAGATATTGACAGTTAGCTGGAAAATCCTGATAATACGTCATACCTGATCAGGGAAAAATACGGAGATTTATCTTTGAAGTCTAAGGTTCCATATACAATGCTATATTTAGGTCACTTTGGGTTCTCGTACATTAAGCCAAAGTGAATATGAATTAAGAAAATATTCTACCAGGTTGAAACCACTTAACTCTTGGCTTACCAGAGATAAGAAAAGAAAGGCAACACTGTTATATGTCTAGTACTACTGCACTTTAGTTTCCTAACTCTTAACTTGCGACTCAGATCATAATGCAGCTGTGGCTCATAAAATAGCTTCGCTCAGCCTCAAACTTGTAGTACAGCCTGAACTGGGATCCATTTAACTTAATGTAACAGCACTCAGTTCAGAATGACAATCTCACAGGCTTTGCTGGGATTCTGCCAAGTATAACATCTTAGAGGATTATGCTATCAGTAGGCTCTTCAGTTTGTTCAGTAATGTAACTCAGTGATTGTATGCTTTCTATTGAACCCTACAACATTAATCGATAGGCTTAAAACCAACCTGCTCTGGGAGTGGCCGCACTGTTGGATCAGAGGTGAATCCTCCTCTCTAGTGATCTGGCTCCTTTGCGGTGTGATGTACTAGGTTACTTAGGAATTTACATATTTCTTACACCTCGAGAGCTGTAAGAAATCACACAACACCAGGTTATAGTCCAACAGCTTTATTTGAAATCACAAGCTTTCGGAGCGCTGCTCCTTCGTCAGGTGAAGCACCTGACGAAGGAGCAGCGCTCCGAAAGCTTGTGATTTCAAATAAAGCTGTTGGACTATAACCTGGTGTTGTGTGATTTCTTACATTTGTCCACCCCAGTCCAACACCGGCATCTCCACACCTCGAGAACTGGTTAGTGAATTTACGAGAGTTGTTTCTTAACCTCCCTTACTACCCTAGTCTTATTATTTCTTCTCTTTTTCAGTCTTAATCTGACCACTACTTTGTCTGCACCTTATTTTTAATTCTGCGCTATGTGAAAAGCCATGGGTAACGTGACTGCTGTTACCCCTGATCAAAGCAATCCAAGGGAACGTGGCTTATCTTGTATTCCAGGTTCACAATATGGGCCTTGCTTTTACTATTAACTTACTAAAACACTTGGAGCCCACCATTGTTCTTGGTAGACTGCATGGTACCAAACGCCTGGATCCATGCTGACTATGGATAAAACAGCCAAACTACAAATGAATGATGAAATTGCAGGTTGAAATCAAAGGCTTTTTGGAGCCAAAAAGTCTATTCCTGTTGATCACTGAGGCCAGCTTTCAGACAGTAAGTGCTTCCTTATAAAGGAATGATCTCTTGCTGTAGACAGTTGTAGGCAGGGAAAGATTCAGCTATTTGTTTGCCAGGAGTCGTGCTCAGCCTTTCTTGCCATTTTAAACACAGGAAAAGTCAGGCCATTTGGTCTTTTTAAAAAAAAACAGCCCTGGCCTCTCAGGTTTTTTCCTCTCTTCCTCTCCCCAGTACATAAAAGCTGCAGGATTCCCCAACTCCTTATTTAAAAAGAACTCAAAAGGAAGCTTCAGAGTTTTATTTTGACTAATGTAACCATTTAAAATAATGCCGCCAGTCCATTTTACGGATTGGAAGGTCATGCCAGTCCCGGCAAATGGAACAGCCGACATGCGGTTCACTTCAAAAACACACAAGCAGCCCACAGGAAAAGAGCGGAGCTTAAGGAGTGAACAGAAAAGGGGAAAGGGATCTCAATTCGAGGTCCTCAGTTAATTCAATTACCCAACTCAATGTCCTCTGCCCACCTGCATAGAGCGAGGAATGGTCATTCATTAAAAAGGCAGTGCACAGACGCCATCCAGAGGCAGTTCAGGGGAGCGGCGACACAGAGGTGGCACTCAAGAACGTAGCAGTGAGCAGCAGGACACTTGAGGAGGCAGCAAGTGGTACTCTCCACCAGTCTTTTCTCTCTCCTTTATGTGCCGTGTGTGGCTCACACGCATTCTCCTTCATTGATGTACTAAATACTTCGCTCTTAACTCTGGGGAGGGGTGGGGGGAGCAGAGGTTGGGAGCTAGAACTAGGAGTGATTGCACAGGCCAGGATGAGACAATGTTAGGCTCTAAGAAGACGGGATCAGTGTGGTCTGGTCCATACTTGCAGCGGGGCGAGAGCGGTTTGGAAGCACAGAGCAGGAGGAGGCTGATGTCTGGAAGCATTTTGGTGGGGTGGGAAGCTTTGTGAGCAGAGCACTCAAGGGGAATCAGTCAAATTAAGTCCACTAGTCCTTTGCACTCTAGTAACGACCTGATGCACAAGAACACCATAAATATTTTCCTTAGCACCCCTAACCCCCTTCTGCCTTACTTTCATGGTCTCCGTACCCCCAGCACCCCAACCCCCAAAACCCATCTTCTGGTCCTCTAACTGCCAGATCATCTGTTGATTTGCTGAACTGCTGCCTTGTCTCTGCTTCTGACACCCTTATCACCACCAGCTCCCTCAGTCTCCACTGCGCCCCATGGCACAACACCATCTTTACAACTTCAAGTGTGAATGCTGTAGGCTGGACCATACCTCAAGCACTATTGCCACTTCATCTGTGCTGCAAACTCCTCTTGCTACTCCAGGATCATCCTCACCCTTCTCCATAACAACCTATCTCCTGCAACCTCCTACTTCAGCCAGGTGCAAGGAGATCATGGATTTCATCATCTCTAAAACTGAGACCATTCACTTAGCTGCGTCAGCCTCCTGCTGTCACAGCTCGAAACGTACATTGAGAGGGGTGGTGGAAAGACTTTCGAGAATTACTGAACTAAACAGAAAAGTAATGGCTGATCACATTAATTGAAGTCCACAAAAAACTAGATTAGATTAAGTTACTAGCTCATTATCCAAATACCAAAAGAATATAAGCAGCAAACCATTAATACCAATTTCATCAGGTTAGAAAAAGTCAGAACCAGTCAAGTTTTGCAGCGCAACAACCCGAATATCCACTCCACACTGCAAAGCGTGCCTGAGCCAAATGTCCTAGAAATAGTTATGAAACCGACTATGACAATTTGTATTGCTCTACATGATTCAGAAAGGTAATCACCAATTGAGGACTGTCTCAGGAACTGAGGAGTATCTACGTTCTCCTAGGACATGCTTCTGAACATCAGCCTCACTGCCAGTACCCCCAAGTAAACGGACTGAATGCTCAGAATTCAGATAATTGGTGCAAACTGCAGACACGGTGGCATAGTGGTTAGCACTGTTGCCTCACAGCACCAGGGACCCGGGTTCGAATCTGGCCTCGGGCGACTGTCTGTGTGGAGTTTGCACATTCTCCCCGTGTTTGCGTGGGTTTCCTCCGGGTGCTCCGGTTTCCTCCCACAGTCCAAAGATGTGCGGGTTAGGTTGATTGGCTATGATAAATTGACCCTTAGTGTTAGGGGGATTAAATACATGGGGTTACGGGGATAGGGTGGGATATGTGTTGGTGTAGGGGTTACAGGAATCGGGTGGGATATGTGTCGGTGCAGGCTCGATGGGCCGAAATGGCCTCTATCTGCACTGTGGGCTTTCTGTGATTATAATGCAAAGTATTCTTGAAGACCATTGTGCTTTAACCTGTGCAAAATCAATCACTTCCAACCTTTAAACATTTGCCCATCCAAAAACCTAACAGTCTGTCAAAAACTGGAAAAGTGACAACCCTCAATATACTACTGGATGTCGCAAGAGGACAGAGTTACCCAGGGAGAAAGGCGGGATTCAACAGACTATAATCAGCAGCCACAGGTGGAAAACAGAGCTTGTATTAAGGTGAACATAAACAAATGCAACCGGCAACTAGAATAGGATGGCTTGAGACTGTGGTGGCAATTGAAAATTCTGGTGCAGTAGATATTTCAAACATAGCTAATCTCTGCCGATTGACACAAGTACAACAGACAAGGGTTTATAGTACTCAAGGAGGGCAGATTTGACAGGAAGAGAGTTGATGCAGTTATCTAGATCAGAGATAAACAAAGTAGCCCCAATGATATGGGATAGGCTTTCCAACGAGCTATCCAACTGAAAGAATGTAGTGCCAAGGGGTTGCTATTACTATCAGGTTAAAATAAATAGGACAAGCTGCTCTATGAAGAGATAAGGAAGGTATATGCAAACAGAAGAGTCTTTTACTAATGGGGCATTTTAAACAACCCAATATAAAGTGGAATAGCAAAACTTAACTAGTTAGTGTAACACAGAGGTCACAAGGGGCAATTCGCACCTCTACTCAGTAATACATACCCACATACTTTGGAAATGGAACGCTGTACCCCTGGGCAACAGCAACCAGAGAGTGATTACATTTGACGTGATTTAAGAACAATGAATACTGCAAATCAATGAGCAGCTTTAAAAAGGTTACCTTTAAGTGATAAAAATGATAGCAAAATACTGCGGATGCTGGAAATCCGAAATAACAGAAAACGCTGGAAAATCTCAGCAGGCCAGGGCAGCATCCGTGGAGAGAGAAACAGAGTTAACGTTTCAGGTCGAAGACCCTTCGTCAGAACTACCTTTAAGTGATTATGTGAAGAGCTTTAATGGATCAATAGTGGCTAGTATTCAAGAAAAACTCGGCCCAGGCCCAGGATCAGCTTTAAAGACAGACGGCCGAGAATGGAAGATAAACACCAGGGACCAGCAAGTGCAGACTAAACAAACAATGCAATGTGAAATAGAAAAAGTAGGGAAAAGGGTGCCGGAATCCCAAGAACACTGGGACCTTGAAGAAAAAGGTAATCAGAGGAGTAAAGAGGGAATTAGAAATGGCAGAAGCCAAACGCAACAGCAAGAAAATCTTCCAGTATTAAAAGGGTCAGAGAAGTAATAAGATCCTGTAAGGATTAAGACATAAAATGGAGAATGATGTAAAAATAATAATGAACATATATACTAACTAAATACATATTCCAATATTTACCAAAGACTCAAAAACATGCAACCCAACATAGGACTTTCTTCAATTAAATTTAACTATTTCAACATCACTGGGATGGGAGGTCCTAGACAGGTTCAAAGCACAGAAAAAAAGTGAGCTTACAGATAAATCTAAAGTGCTGATGGTCATCAGGAGAGAGTTAATGTACAAAGGGTTAGGGATTGGAAAAAAAAGCAACACGCTAACCATTTTCAAGATGGCAAGACAGCAAACCCGGGTACTACAGACCGGGTACTGAGTTTTTCCAGCATTTTCTGTTGTTATTTCGGATTTCCAGCATCCGCAGTATTTTGCTATCGTGCTACAGACCCATTAGTCTTCTATCAATAACTTGGCAAAATAACAAAATGTGTCATTGGGAGCAAACTAAAGGATGACTTGAATGAAAATAAACTAATACATGGCAGCCAAGATGGTTTCCGGAGATGATCCTGTCTCATTAACCTTATTGACTCTACTTTGAAGAAATGACAACCTAAGTTGACAATGGGAAGCTCCTCGACATGCGTCAGCTGTGGCTCAGTGGTAGCACTCTCACCTCAGAGTCAGGCGGTTGTGGGTTCAAGCCCTATCCCAGGAGCATATAATTTAGCCTGACACTTCAGTGCAGTACTGAGGGAATGCTGCATTGTTGGAGGTGCCATCTTTCCGATGAGACATTAAACCAAACTGTCTGCCAGCTCAGATGGACGTAAAAGATACAAACAGCGTTACTGAAAGAAGAGCAAGGGGAGGCCTTTTGGTGTCCCGGACAACATTCATCTCGCAAACAACACCATCAAATCAGGTTAATTGGCCATTCATCTCATAGCAGCCAAGGACCAAAAAACAGCAATGTATGCCTACAAAATAACAATGACTACATTGTCAAAGGAATTCATTGGCCGTAAAGTGCTTTGAGATGTCCTGAGGTTGTGCAAAGCACCATATAAATGTAAGTTCTTCTTCCTTTCAGTGTATTTAGACAGTCAGAAACCTTCTGATAAAGCTTTACATAAAAGAAGTGATGAGTATTGTCAAATCTCAAGGCAATGGTATCCATGGTGAAAACCCAGAAGTGGATAAGTAAAAAAGGTGGAAAGAAAGGAAGCAGCAGGCACTAGTTAGGGGAGATGTGCTGAGCAGAGCCCCAAAGAGATCGGTGCTGGGCCCCCTTACTGTTAAAACAACGTGGATTCAGAAACAAAATGCAATTTGATCCAACTGGCAAACAATACTTAGCTAGGTTATGGTGGTTGAGTCTGATAAAACAGAACGATGGCAAATGAAATTTAGTATGTACAAATGCAAGGTATTAAACATTGGAAGAAAGAATAGGAAACACATGCATCGAATGGTATTGAACTAGCTAGGGAGAGAGGCGGAATGATCTGGGAATGATAGTAGACGAACAACTGACATAGCCAATTAATGCAGAACATCAATTATTAAAGCTAAAGGAATGCTGCCCTATACCGCCAAATCAGCAGATGAAACGAAGGCTACCTTGCTAAAACTTTACAGTTCTCCGGTCAAGCCACTGAGTGCGCCTTTCAATTTTAGAAACCGAGCCAACAAGTTACAAGGACAATCCTGAGTGTTAGAGGACGCCATTTGAGTGCAGACTAGCAAACGTCTCGAATCTTCAGCTTTAAAATATTTGAATGGTAGGAGACCTTTTAGAGATATATAAAATACTATGTGAACAGGGACATTGGGTTAAACTGGTAAAAGTCAAGCTCCACCTAAATGTCAAGGAGGACGTCCGCACACGAAGAGCGTTCAATACTTAAAAAGAACTTCAAGGGTAGTTAGTGTAGGCGAAACCTTTGAAATTATTCAGAAGGCTGCGAATATGGTGCGGGGGGAGGGCGGAACAATTTTCTATGGAAGGACGAGCTGAATGGCTTCCCTCATTTATACTTATCTTTGTGAAGACTTGGCCTTGACCTGTTACCATTTATCGCTTGTGTTCAGTGCTGACGTGCTTACCATTGTTCCAAAAGGAATAGCTCGTGATGCATGATAATAGATTGCAATGAAGTTTATGAAGAATGCAGTTCCGCACACCATGGCTGGGATCAGGAATGCCCCAATAAACATCTGCTTTATCCATCTTCTGCCTGTTTAAAGATAAAAAGCACAAATTCAGAATTGAAATCGGTTACATGATCAGTGTTCACACTGCTTTAATAACTTTACATTTTTGTTACATACTTATTTGACAGTTATGCAGAAAAATAATTAGTTAATAGCTTGGACGAGAATGGGAGTTTCAAACAACTGATCTATACAAAGAGAAAGAAAGAACCTGTATTTACACAGGACCTTTCACAGCCCAAAGACAAATCAAAGGGCTTTGCAGCCAATAAATGACTTTTCTCTGAACTTGCAGCACTCCATTCTCTCAGTCCTACCCCAACACTGGCATTAAACCTGCTGACAAGGGTGGCGCTGTTCTTGTTTGGCGAACCGACCTCTACCTTGCAGAGGCTGAACGCCAACTTTCAGACACCTCTTCCTACCTCCCCCTGGACCATAACCTCACCACTGAACATCAAACCATCATTTCCCAGATTGTCACTGACCTCATCTCCTCTGGAGATCTTCCTTCTACGGCCTTCAGCCTCATAGTCCTCCAACCCCGCACAGCCTGCTTCTACCTCCTTCCCAAGATCCACAAACAGGACTGCCCTGGTAGACCCATCATTTCAACCTGTTCTTGTCCCATGGAACTTCTCTGGTTATTATCACATTGCTGGTTGTGGGACTTTGCTGTGCGCAAACTGGCTGCCACATATCCTACATTGCAGCAGTGACTAACTATACGAAGGTCATGAAAAGCACTATATAAATGGAAGTTTTTCTTTCTTTATAACAGCTAACACAGCTTCACAAAGGGAAGACCCTGTCTGACTAACCTGCTTGACTTTTCAGTAACATCCCAAATGGGCAATGGAAACTATATGATTCAGTGTACTTAGATTCCCAAAAAGCTATTGATAAAGTTCCTCATGGGAGATTGCTGGAAGTCATAGCAATTCAGGGTAAAGTTTGGGAATGGTTATGAAACTGGCTGAAGGAAAGGGGAGGGGTGTGATGTTGAGGTCAGGGAAGAACCAAGTGGGGCAGCCCACAGATCGCAAGATAAATACAGATGAGGGAGGCTATTCAGCCCATCTTGGCTCATCCATCCAAAAATTCTTCCACTTCCCCAGCACTTCTTCAAGTGGTTTCTTCAGTAAATCTAAGGTTTCCACCTCCAGTACCCTATCTGAAAGACCAGTGTCATGCTTTGATCATTCTTTGCACTAAGATCTCCTTGACATGTTGAACTTCCCTTTCAATCCCTTGAAGTAGCATGTGCCTTTTCATGTCTTGCATACCTCTCTAACAGTGTTAATATAAACTGCTGACCAGCCACAGGTGTGCCTATGGCGACACCCCTTACACACACAGTACAGGCAAGTGTAATTTACTTAACAAATATCTACCACCATTCAGTAACTAAGGATATAAAACACTCAACAATCAAAAAACACAGGGGGGAAAATTCAGTTGGTTGCGCAAACCAACTAGCGCCCGGGTGCGGCACTGCCCACGCCTCCCGCAAAATTCAGCGGGAGGTTAGTGGTGGCACTAACCGGTAGCGCTGCGCCGTTGGCGATGATGTCATTGGTGTGTGCAGCGCCCCGCCCCGATCTTCGGGAGCGCCCCCTGATTTACCGCCGGACGCTATGTCCGACAGGGTCAGGGTGGCGTACCTGCGGCCGGGGAGGCGCAATTTAAAGGCGAGGTGTGGGGCGGCAATTTTTGTTGCTGGCCGCCTGCCAGCACCTGCCTGCGCTCCCGTCCCCGGCCTCCTGAGCACCCCCCACCCCGCAGAGTGCCGGCTGCACTCCCAAGAGCCCGGCACTTCTCGCCGGGCTCTTTTGTCTGCACTCCCGATCCCCGGGAGCCCAGCTGGGCCCCAGATCGCACTGCACAAGGCCCCTCCCCTTTAAGGGGAGGAAGGCCTGCAATACTGTGGTGCGACGCGTGGCGCTGCGGCACGTTGCGCCACGATATTCACTCGCAGCGACCCAAGATGGATGCGGAGCGCTTCCAGTAGCGCCCCGCTTCCCTCTTGGGGCGCAAGCACTCAATTTCCGGCGCAGGGGCACTAATTTTTCAGGGGCGCTAACGAAGTTAGCACCTCAATTGGGGCGCTACTCAATTTTTAGCCCACACACTGCTTTTCAGCTTATATTACCAACAATGCAGAAAAGGTTCAAGTGCACATGCATACGCCATATGAATATTGAGATCACATGCCCAACTGTGTCTATTACTCATGTTTTACTTAATCAGAAATGCAATTAGTCACATCTGGATTGGCAATGAGCCACATGTGGCTAGCAGCTAACGTATTGGACAACGCTGCCCTATAAGATTATTTTCAATGTAAATCAGTAACTGCAGCAAGGGGGATAAACTGAATATTTAGTTTCCCTTATTTCTGTGCGTGACAGGAAATGTTGACTCTAAATTTTAGGTCGTAGCTTAGTAGTTGTCAACAATGGGAGCAGCAATGGAAATGGTCGAATTACAAGCATAAGCAGCATCAGAGACTAGCATCTGAACGGAGTTAAATCACAGAAACTGCTCACGAATGCTTGCAATTCCCTTTACAAAATAACACCATTGTGTCCAGTGATTCCCAGAAGTTACATAAACTCTATTTAAGATAGTGTGCAACAAGTGGTGCTGTTCAAATATAGAAGTAATTAGAGTAGAAGCAAAGGACAGCTTTCGTGCCTCAGTTTCACAGTAGTAATAGAAGCCTCTTATTACAGGAAGGATGATATGGCAACATACCAAGCATGTGCTCTTCAGTTTCCTCAAGGACACTCTCTTCTGTGCTAACTAACCCGAAAGTTCCAGATCTCGGCTAAGGCAGTAAGCTGAGGTGCAATTTGGCTTAACACCTCCAGACAAGGGAAAAGGGACAAAAAGCCAGCCAGAGTTCCTGCTCCTGATAGTTATCCGGGGAACCCTGCTGGAGAGTATTGTCATGTGAGGACAAGAGGCCTGCCGCAGTTAATGTCTTGCTATCATTTACCGTCTAGGTTCACATATATAAACATATAAGCAAAGTCAGAGATGAGAAAAGGTAATTTAGCTCATGAAGCTAGCACCCTAAATATCCCACTACAGACATCCAACTGCATTCCAAACTGACATTTTAGTTTCCACTACCCTGCCTGGCTGGTCACTCCAAATACTTCTCAGAGTGAAGAAGGCCCTTCAGATACCTGTTTAACATTTATTCTTCACTAATTTCCTTACTTTCTTGGCTTACTTTGAAGTAACATTTATTTCATACCATTTTATATTTTCTAGACTGCACGGAGGTCTCCGCTTTAACCATCTTCTTTGTAAAGCTCAAGTTTCTCTAATCTTTCTGCATAGCTCATCGTTTTACACTTGGAACCAGATCTCTTGTTCTTCTATGTATCTTTTCCAATATATATTCTTGTGTGATGACCAAAATTGAAGACAGCACTAAGTGTTGCCTGACTAGTGCATTGTACACGCCTAGCATAACTTCAGTTTTGGTCATAAATCCCAGTGTCCTATTAGTTTTTTAAATTATATACAGGAGGGCTGTCAGCAGCTATGAAACTGGGCCCAGCAAGCATCAGTAACTACAGGAAAGCGGGGGGGGGGGGGGGGGACACGACGGAGGCGGAAGAGAGAAAATGGATTAAAATGGTACCACCTTAGTCAGTGGGTAGCAGGAACATTACCGCTGTCTCAGTGATGTCATCACAATGCAATGGTGCATTAGTGTAATTTGTGTCACTGTATCACAGTAATGTGCCAAGGTGTTTTTTTTATAAACACCCCCGTTTAAATTTAAAGGGCAACAACTTTTCCCCCCACAAATGATCCAATCTGCCTCATTAATACAAAGCAAAAGCATGGGGGTTAATGGATAGTGCCGTGCATTAGACATTGGGCTGGAAGTTGCAGTCAGAGGCGTACCTCCAGAGCACGCCTCCGACCCGGAAAAAAAATCCAAACCTCATTGCTGGCTCCCAGGCTTCAGAGACTTCGGGTCCGTGGCCTGCAGGCGTTCGCCTGCGTAAAGGCCCACGGATCCCAGGGACGTAAAGCAGTTCAGGAGACTCCCTGGGATCACGTGGGCCAGGTCCTCCAATCAGAAAGGAGGATTCCTCATATGCTTAGGGGGATTCCATTTAAACATAAGGGGAATCCCCAAATAATTAAATAATTTACACAACTGGCATAAAAAGAAATATTCTCATTTTCAAATTTAATTAAAAGTCCCTTTAATGAAGCATTTACAATAAAAATTTAATTTTTTGAAAAATAAATTTAACCATTTTAATCTGGGCTGGTCGTACGCTGCCAACAGCCCTGCAAAATCCGAGCCATTATCTTTATACCTCGGGAACTGCAGCTTCAAACCGAGTCTCAACTCGAGGTGAATGTTTCCTCGGTTTGTTGGCTGTACATGAAATGATTTAGGCAGTTTCAATCCAGTTCCTCATGGGCATTGCATTTATATTCATCTTAAAACAATTGTGAGTTGATGCATTTTGGGAGGACTAACAAGGCAAGGGAATACACAATGAATGGTAGGACCCTAGGAAGGACACAGTATCGGAGGGACCTTGGTGTGCATGTACAGGAAACTTTGGTTTATCCGGAGGTTAACTGTCCGGAATGCTCGAGCCACCGGCAAAAATCAGGAGCCGCGTCGTTAGTTTTTTTTTCTTTTCGTTGCTTTTTTTCCCCCCACCAGTCAGGCTCTGCAAGGTCTCGCTGAAGCTGTTGCTAAGCTAGAGAGACGCTTGCAAGGTACGGCCGGCTGTTTAGAAGCTGTTGCTAAGCAACAGGGTTTGTTGCCAGATACGGAGCTCAAAATCTCCGTATGTTTCAACATTAGCGCTGGTTTGTCCGGCAGTTTTGATGGGACGGCAACAGCTCGGTCCCATCGGTGCCGGATAGCACAAAGTTTTCTGTACATAGATCCCTGATAAGGTGGTTTAAAAAGGCATATGCGATACTTATATTCTATGCCTCGGCTAATGAAGGCAAGAGCAGGGAGGTTATGATGGAGCTGTACAAAGCACTAGTTAGGCCAAAGCTGGAATACTGTGTGCAGTTCTGGTCGTCACACTATAGGAGGGATATGATTGCATTCGAGAGGGTGCAGAGGAGATTCACCAGGATGTTACCTGGGCTGGAGCGCTTCAGCTATGAAGAATGACTGGACAGGCTGGGGTTGTTTTCCTTAGAGCACAGAAGGCTGAGGGGGGACCTGATTGAGGTGTACAAAATTATGAGGGACATAGATAGGGTAGATAGAAAGGAGCTTTTCCCCTTAGTAGATGGGTCAATAACCAGGGGGCATAGTTTCAAGGTAAAGGGCAGGAGGTTTAGAGGGGATTTGAGGAAAAACTTTTTCACCCAGAGGGTGGTTGGAATCTGGAACACTCTGCCTGAAAGGGTGGTAGAGGCAGGAACCCTCACAACATTCAAGCAGCATTTAGATGAGCACTTGAAATGCCATAGCATACAAGGCTACGGACCAAGTGCTGGAAAATGGGATTAGAATTGACAGGGCTCGCTGGCCGGTGCGGACACGATGGGCCGAAGGGCCTCTTCCTGTGCTGTATAAATCTATGACTATGACTAAAACACTAACATCCAGCTCAAAATAATTAGTACAAAATATAAAAATGGTATACGTTTCCATAATATGGACAGACAGACCAAGAGATAATGGGGACAGGTCCCAAATTTCCCTGTGTCTTTGACTACTCTGAAATCAGCATTAGGGATTGGGAGAAAGTTAGTGCCGTTGCCCCATCTAGTGGAATGAGTGAGTACTGATGGGGCCTTGTAGGCTTCTCTTGTCCTGGTTTTGCTTATACTGTATGAAGTATGAAACACTGGCAGTGGATGCAAAAATATGGTAGCAGACAAGCTTCGGCTCTGCATCAATGATGTCAACAACAGCTTGTATTTATATAGCGCCTTTAACATAGTAAAACGTCCCAAGGCGCTTCACACGAGCGTTACAAGACAAAAAATTTGACACCAAGCCACAAAAGGAGAAATTAGGGCAGGTGACCAAAAGCTTGGTCAAAGAGGTAGGTTTTACGGAGCGTCTTAAAGGAGGAAAGAGAAGTAGAGAGGCGGAGAGGTTTAGGCAGGGAATTCCAGAGCTGAGGGCCCAGGCAACAGAAGGCACGGCCACCGATGGTTGAGCGATTAAAATCAGGGATGTTCAAGAGGGCAGAATTAGAGGAGCGCAGATATCTCGGGGGGTTGTGGGGCTGGAGGAGATTATAGAGAAAGGCAGAGCGAGGCCATGGAGGGATTTGAGAACAAGGATAAGAATTTTAAAATCGAGGCGTCTATTAGAAAAGTGCTTTTGTAAAATATGCAGGTCATTAACCGACCACATCCTTGCCTACGACCTAGCTTCTCAATCAGGATTACTGCCCATGATGGATCAATAAAGTATGGGGCACAGTCAGTCAGGAGGTTTGCGGGATAAATCGAAGAGTACATGGAGGAGCACAATAATGCTCAAAATTCCACAGAGGCACCTTTATGGCAAGCTTTAATACAAGCCATAAAAAGCCACTGGATCAATATACTTCCAGTAAGTTAACCGCACAAGCAAGTTGGATGGACCCACACTTCAAAACTCTTCTATTTTCTTTCCCCAGAGAAGATGAGTCACCATCAGACTTCATTTTTAAAATTCCCAGAATTCTTGTCGGTTGGAGTACCAGTACAGCCGCCACACGCAGTAATATAAGCAGGTTCCACACGACCAAAATCAAGCTGTCCACAGATTAACTTACTACAGTCATCATCACACTTTGATGGAATACCTTTAGGTTTATGGTGTTTGCACAAATTTAGCAACAGGAAAAGGCCATTTGAACCAACAGGCCCAATTTGTTTTTCAGTGATCAACCCTCACCTTCTCACCATATCCCTCTTTCCAGAAATTATTTCCAACCCATTTATACTGTCTGCTTCTGTTGCCTTCCCAGTACTTTATTTCATAACTTTTACTCTTTCCGTCAATGAAGTTCCACCAATTTATTCCCAACTCCTTAATTTATAAACTTATTTCCTTATACAGGAGACTTTGGTTTATCCGGAGGTTGTATGTCCAGAAACCTCGATCTACCGGCAGAAATCAGGAGCCGTTTTGTTAAGTTTTTTTTCTTCTCGTGGCTTTTTTTTTCCTTCTCGTGGCTTTTTTTTTCCCCAACAGTCAGGCTCTGGAAAGTCTCTCTGAAGCTGTTGCTAAGCTACAGAGACGCTTCCAAGGTACGGGCCGACTGTTTGAAGCTGTTGCTAAGCAACAGTGTTTGTTGTCAGATACGGAGATGAAAACCTCCGTATGCTTCAACATTAACACTGGTTTGTCCGGCAGTTTTGATAGATCGGCAACAGCTCGGTCCCGTCGGTGCCGGATATAACAAAGTTTCCTGTATTTGAATCCTGTTATAATAAATTTGCTTGGATTCTTTTTGTCAATTCCTCTCGATCTTAAAAATGTCACTTCAACCACTTCAAAGTTCTCTGCTTTTCCAAAAATCTAAGGATTAATTTGTTCCAAGAGCTGACTCTGTTCTTGGAGCGTCCCAGTGAAGGCCCACACACTCAATTAAGCTTTAGTCAGTGACTAGCTTCACCATTCCTGCAGCATCAATACTATACAAAAGAAAGGGCAGCACGGTGGCATAGTGGTTAGCACTGTTGCCTCACAGCGCCAGGGACCCGGGTTCGAATCCGGCCTTGGGCGACTGTGTGGAGTTTGCACATTCTCCCAATGCGGGTGCTCCGGTTTCCTCCCACAGTCCAAAGATGTGCGGGTTAGGATGATTGGCTATGATAAATTGACCCTTAGTGTTAGGGGATTAAATACGTGGGGTTACGGGGATAGGGTGGGATATGTGTCGGTGCAGGCTCGATGGGCCGAAATGGCCTCTATCTGCACTGTGGGGATTCTGTGATCTGTGATTTTGCAAAGCTGGCATAATCCACAAGATAGCAACAGAAAGTGGCAGCCATTTGGGCCATCTAAGCTCATCCATCCAGAAAGGCCTTCCAATCCCAGTCAATTGTTTCTTAAATGATTCCTGGGTTTTCACCTCCACTATCCTACCCAGAGTCCTATCCCTATGTTGATCACTAGGAGGGGGGGGGGGGGGGGGGAAGGAATTGAAAGAACATTGTGAAAATGTTGCAAATGGGAATGGCAAAATCATACAGCATGAAAAATGGGGGCAAGGATTATTATCTGAAATTGTTGAACTCAATAGAGTCCGGAAGGCTGTAAAGTGCCTAATCGAAAGATGAGGTGCTGTTCCTCGAGCTTACGTTGAGCTTCCGTGGAACAATGTAATAGGCCGAGGACAGAGAGATCAGAGTGGGAGTGAAGCGGAGAATTAAAGTGACAGGCAACCGGAAGCTCCGGGTCACCCTTACGGACTGAACGGAGGTGTTCCGCAAAGCGGTCGCCCAATCTGCGTTTGGTCTCCCCAACGTAGAGGAGACCGCATCGTGAGCAGCGAATACAGTATACTAAATTGCAAGTACAAGAAGTAAATCGCTGTTTCACCTGGAAGGGGTGTTTGGGGCCCTGGACAGTGGGAAGGGAGGAGGTAAAAGGGCATGTGTTGCATCTCCTGCGCTTGCACAGGAAGGTGCCAGGTGAAGGAGAAGGGCTGTTGGGGTGATTGAGGAGTGGACCAGGGTGTCGCGGAGGGAGCGGTCCCTTTGGAATGCTGAAAGGGGAGGCGAGGAGAAGATGTGCTTGGTGGTGGGATCACGTTGGAGGTGGCGGAAATGGCGGAAGATGATCCGTTGAATGTGGAGGCTGGTGGGGTGAAAGGTGAGGACAAGGGGAACCCTATCGTGGTTCTGGGAGGGAGGGGAAGGGGTGAGAGCAGAGGTGCGGGAAATGGAACGGACACGGTCAAGGGCCGTGTCAACCACAGTAGAGGGGAATCCTCGGTTGAGGAAAAAGGAAGACATGTCAGAAGCACTGGTATGGAAGGTGGCATCGTCAGAACAGACGCGGCAGAGACGGAGGAACTGGGAGAATTGAATAGAGTCCTTACAGGAAGTGTAGTCCAGGTAGCTGTGGGAGTCGGTGGGCTTGTAGTGGATGTTTGTCGAAAGCCGATCGCCAGAAATGGAGACAGAGAAGTCAAGGAAGGGAAGGGAAGAGTCGGAAATGGACCATGTGAAGGTGAGGGAAGGGTGGAAATTGGAAGTAAAGTGAATGAACTTATCTAGTTCAGGGCGAGAGCAGGAAACGGCACCAACAGTCATCGATGTACCGAAAAAAAGGTGAGGGAGGGGACCCGAGTAGGACTGGAACAAAAAGTGTTCCACATAGCCCATGAACAGGCAGGCATAGCTAGGGCCCATGCGGGTTCCCATAGCAACACCTTTAATTTGGAGGAAGTGAGTGTATTTTATTTTCTATTTTACTTACTATTTCATAAGGTAACCTCTCAGTTGTCTCTTTTTAAAGCTGAAAAGCCCAAGTATCTGCAGTTTATTCTAACTCCATCCTCTAATACCAGTCTCAGTCCCATGGCTCTCTCACTGTCTCCAAGGCCTGAATGCATCTCTGATGGGCTAGTGGCCAGAACTGGACATACCGCTCTAACTTATACGCTACTGTTTAGCTCTACATTGTTAAGTATTCTGTTTACTTTACTTTGTTGAGTGTTGCCCTATCGTGGCTGGAAATGTTGAGTGTTGAATCTACCAAAACTCCCATTCTCACAACTTCACCTGTGGTTATTTCAACAAGTTATGGAGTATTTATGTATTAAATTTCCATTTGCCACTGTTACACCCACTTATATATCTTGTTCTATGAATCTTGTATTTCCCAAGCTGCCTCCTCAGTATCGACTGTCCCTCCTAGCTTATCATCTACAAATTTCAGCAATTTGCACGGAGTTTCTTAATCCAAGTCACTGACGTCCATCAATCCTAGCACCGACACAACTCCTGTAACAGGTATGCATTGCTTTCTATCCTTCAACAACTTCTCCATTCCTAATTATCCTGAATATATTATCCCCCACATTCCTCAAAAAACATTAAGGAGGCTGGTCAGGCAGGATCTTCCACTGCTGAATCCATGTTGGCTGCTGTCTATTAGATCATCACAGAATGCTGCAGCACAGAAAGAAGCCATTCAGCCCATCAGGCCTCTGACGTTTTCTTCACGTAAGCCCCCAATCTCCTGATTGTGCCCCATATCCTTTAATGTTCATCCCTTTCAAGCAACTAATTCCCTTTCTGAAAGCACTAATGCTCCAACAATGGTAGAGAATTGCACATTCTAACCACCGTGTGTGGTGACATAAGTATTGCTCAAGGCTACTTTCAATAATTAATTCCACTATTTAACCCAGTACTGAACACAGACTAATTAGTTTGTAGTTGCTTGTATCTGCTTTGCCATCCTTTTTGAAAATGGGCACCGTTAGCCTGTTTCCAATCCAGTGGGACCTAGCCAACATTCATCAACTCTCAATGACCACTCGCGCTCAACTCCTCCCCCGTCTCTCAATATTCTGGCATAAATACCATCGACCCTTGTTGCTTTGTATTAAGCTCTTTATGCCTCTCTAGGCCTTCTATCTCATTCATTACTAAGCTGTTAATTCTTGGGTTATTACAATTCAGGGAAGCACATTGTAAGTGTCTCCCCCAGTGAATATTTGGCAGAAGTAATTGTTTAGTACCAGAGCATGCGGACTGTGGAGTCAGGGGACACGCAGCAGAATGGATAGAAAGCTGGCTACGGAACAGAAACGATAGTAGGGGTTAAGGGTAGCTACTCAAGACTGGCAAAAGGTAGGAAGTGGTGTTCCATAAGGATCGATGCTGGGATCACTGTTGTTCACCATTTACATAAACAATTTGAACTCGGGAATCGGAAATACAATTTCAAAATTTGCAGACACCACCATATTGGGGGGGGGGGGCATAGTTAATACTGAGGAAGGCTGCAACAAAATACAAGCGGACATGCAGAATGGATGTGTAATTGGCAAATAAATTTCAATATAGGCAAGTGCGAGGTGTTACATTTTGGTAAGATGAGGAGGTCACATACTGCTTGGAAAATAAGAGTCTAAATGGGGTACAGGAGCAAAAGGATCTAGGGGTACAAATCACTAAGTAGCAATGCAGATTAATAAGGCTTAAAAAAGCAAATAAAGTACTGGGGTTAATTGCTACAACTGAAAAGCAGAGAGGTAATGTAAAACTTATATTGAACCTTGGTTAGGCCACACTGGGAGCACTGTGCACAGCTCTGGTCTCCGTATACCTTGGTTAGACCACACTGGGAGCACTGTGCACAGCTCTGGTCTCCGTATACCTTGGTTAGACCACACTGGGAGCACTGTGCACAGCTCTGGTCTCCGTATACCTTGGTTAGACCACACTGGGAGCACTGTGCACAGCTCTGGTCTCCGTATACCTTGGTTAGACCACACTGGGAGCACTGTGCACAGCTCTGGTCTCCGTATACCTTGGTTAGACCACACTGGGAGCACTGTGCACAGCTCTGGTCTCCGTATACCTTGGTTAGACCACACTGGGAGCACTGTGCACAGCTCTGGTCTCCGTATACCTTGGTTAAACCACACTGGGAGCACTGTGCACAGCTCTGGTCTCCGTATACCTTGGTTAGACCACACTGGGAGCACTGTGCACAGCTCTGGTCTCCGTATACCTTGGTTAAACCACACTGGGAGCACTGTGCACAGCTCTGGTCTCCGTATACCTTGGTTAGACCACACTGGGAGCACTGTGCACAGCTCTGGTCTCCGTATACCTTGGTTAGACCACACTTGGGAGTACTGTGCACAGTTCTGGTGTCCATATTATAAAAAGGATATGGGGGCATTGTCGAAGGTGCAAAAAAGATTCTCTAGAATGATACCAGAACTGAGCGGTTATGCTCATCAGGAAAGGCTGAACAGACTGGGGCTCTTTTCTGTAGAAGAGGCTGAGGGGTGACCTAATAGAGGTCTTTAAAATTATGAAGGGGATTGATAGGGTAGATGTAGAGAAGATGTTTCCACTTGTGGGAAGAACAAAACTTGGGGAAACATAAGGTGGTCACCAATAAATCCAACAGGGAATTCAGGAGAAACGTCTTTACCCAGAGAGTGGTGAGAATGTGGAACTCGCTGCCACAGGGAGTGATTGAGGTGAATGGCACAGATGCATTTAAGGGGAAGCTGGATAAACACATGAGGGTGAAAGGAATAGAAGGACATGCTGATGGTGTTAGAGGGGTGGGAGGAGGCTCGTGTGGAGCATAAACACCGGCGTACACAAGTTGGGCCGATTGGCCTGTTTTGGCGCTGTAAATACTATGTAATTCGAGGTAAGTATCTTGTACTTGTGCTCAGTTTCAGCTCTATTGGCATTGTTCGGAGTTCTTTCCTCTTCTTGGACAGTCCTCTTACATTTTCCCCAGGAGCCACTTTGCACCACCAACCGTCATATCAATACATTTCCGTATACAGGAAACTTTCGATTAACCGGCCCCTAAATAACCGGAACGCTCTATCCACCGGCAAAATTCAGGAGTCGGTTCAGGTAACTTTTTTTTTACTTTTATTACTTTTTTTACTCCATTTGTTGCTGTGCAAGGGTGTAGCTGAAGCTGTTGCTAAGCTACAGAGACGCTTGCAACTTGTGCCGATTGTTTTGAAGCTGTTGCAGGGTTTGTTGCTTTATACGGAGCTCTGAGCTCCGTATCTTTTACTATAGCGTTCGGTTATCCGGAATTGTTGATGAACCGGCACCACGTCGGTCCCGTCCGTGCCGGATAACAGAAAGTTTCCTGTATTGGCAGTGGTCAAAGCTAGACAACACCAGCATCTCCCATGGTGTTGCCCATGTAGAGTCAGAAGATACGCGGCTTTACTACAAAAGGAGCGTTATGCTATATAACACACAAAATGTATCAGCCCACTAAACTACGAGGACAGAGTGAAACTGCATTTTTATTATATGGTTTTGAAGTTTTAACCCTTGTTTTGGCTATCAAATTCCACCAGTATCAATTTTTTCCATGAAAACTATAATTGGTGGACTAATTTATGAATTTGACATCATTGCTTCCCTTTTTTAAAGTGCAGAATATACAGGAAGATGATAGGGGAGATGTACCAGGTTAGAGACAGGTACCAGTTTAGGATTTTGGTAGCATTGAGCAGGATGGGGCCATTGCAGATTGGTTGAACTGGATAAGAATTCTAGGGTTTTGGCAGGACTGTGCTTATGCTTTTCAGCAGAGGAGGAGACAGCCTGGTGTTTAGGAGGACCCCAGGTTTGCGGGATGGGGTGTATTCTCAAGTTTGGCAGCAGTTCCATGGGGGTGCTGGGCTTTGAGGCACTGGGGCAGGGAGGCAGCAGCAGAAACAATGGCCAATGTTTGGGGCTGGAGGAATAAATGTCAACAAGCAATGGAGTAGTTGGGAGTTCTGATTCGGAGGACCAAGGAAGACATAAGTTGGAGGACCAAGACTGGGAGTGATTTACATTCCAGCAGTATGTGAAAGAAAACGGCACTGAAAATACAAACACAACAGAAGCCGAAGTGGAGGCCTGGTAAATGACGACACTATTCTGAGACATCTGGACTATATGAATAAACACAATACAATTTCTTACTGAGGTCACTGAAAATCTTGGTTGCAATGCCTTCTTACAGCTCAAGTTTTGGAATATATATATTAATATATAAAAACATGCACACACACGCATCATTACAGTTTGCCTCAGCACCCCAGGGCTACCGAGGAGGAATGCTGATGAGCTTCTGGCTGCTTCCCAGTAAACCCTGCCAGCAGATGTATGTGGGCAGGATCAGTTATGATCATCTCCCTCGCTTTCTTCCCCCCCCCACCCCAAGTCAGGGAGCCTGTGACATTTACTGTTTAGTATCACATATTAAGATTGGCCACAGGTAAAATAGCAGAGTGTGACAAATAGCTGTAGAACTGGACCCCAGCACACTCAAAGGGAAGTGAGAAATCACAAAAACAAGCTATACATCAAGATGCAGAAAGTACCTCCTTGTCGAGCATACAGGCTCCCTCCAAAGTAGCCATTCAGTGGTGATGTTGCAGCAAACACAAATATGGCTGTACTTAGCATAGATCCTCTCCTGGAAAATGAGGAAAACAGAAAATAAACAACAGCTAAAAATTCAATGCACATTTTCTCAGTTACAACGTCAACAAAGATGGTTCATAGAATCACAAAGGAGGCTGGCTCCTGAACTGAAACCATCTTCTCTAATCCCATTTCTCTGGCCTTTCCCCGAATCTTTGATGAATCCGTTGGAAGAAAATCTTCCCTTTGATGTTTAGAAAACCACCTGAAACTAGGAATTCAACCAAGCTTGGGTTTTGCAGTAGAGAAAAATGTGTTTGATATTGAGTGGTTAACAGAAGAATTGGAAGCTTTTTATATTTTATAATAAATGGTTTGATGAAAAACAGGAAATACTGAAGAAAAGCACAACCAGTCCCAGATACTGAACAGACACCGAGGATTTCTCTCTTGCTCCAAGTCACACAAGTCTGTTATAGTCTCTGCAGCAACTTATTTTAAAAAGCATACCCAGAGAAGGTATCTACAGTTAAATCCTTATCTTTCTGTAAATTCACAAAGGAAAATTTAGTTTGTGATAAAAGTGGATGTCACATAATATCACAGAAGTTGCGAGGTCCTTCTTTAGAAAACTTAAAAGTTCCCATAATGGCCTGGTGGTAAATGTGCCAAAACAGATCAGAAAGTCCAGGGTTCAACTGCCCATCAATCTTAGAATCATCGAAAGTTACAGCACGGAAGGAAGCCATTTCGGCCCATCGTGTCCGCGCCGGCCAACAAAGAGCTTTCCAGCCTAATCCCACTTCCCAGCTCTTGGTCCGTAGCCCTGCAGGTTAGAGCATCCCAAGTGCACATCCAAGTACTTTTTAAATGTGGTTAGGGTTTCTGCCTCTACCACCCTTTCAGGCAGTGAGTTCCAGACACCCACAAACCTCGGTGAAGAAATTTCCCCTCAAATCCCCTCTAAACCTTCCACCAATTACTTTAAATCTGCACCCCCTGCTTTCTGACCCCTCTGCTAAGGGAAATAGGTCCTTTCTATCCACTTTATCTAGGCCCCTCATCATTTTATACACCTCAATAAGGTCTCCCCTCAGCCTCCTCTGTTCCAAGGAAAACAGACCCAGCCTATCCAGTCTTTCCTCACAGCTAAGATTCTCTACTCCCAGCAACAACCTTGTAAATCTCCTCTGTACCCTCTCTAGTGCAGTCACATCTTTCCTGTAATGTGGTGACCAGAACTGCACGCAGTACTCTAGCTGAGGCCTAACTACAGGAAACTTTCGATTTACCGGCACCTAAATAACCGGAAATCTCGGTTAACCGGCAAAATTCAGGAGTAGGTTCAGGTAACTTTTATTACTTTTTTTTACTCCATTTGTTGCTGTGCAAGGGTGTGGCTGCAGCTGTTGCTAAGCTACAGAGACGCTTGCAACTTGTGCCCATTGTTCTGAAGCTTAAGCAACAGGGTTTGTTGCTTTATACGGAGCTCTCAGCTCTGTATCTTTTACTATAGTGTTCGGTTATCCGGAATTTTTGATGAACCGGCACCACATCGGTCCCGTCCGTGCCGGATAAAAAAAAGTTTCCTGTAGTGTTTTATACAGTTGAAGCATAAACCCCCTGCTCTTGTATTCTATGCCACGGCTAATAAAGGCAAGCATTCCATATGCCTTCTTAACCACCTTATCTACCTGGCCTGCTACCTTCAGAGATCTATGGACATGCACTCCAAGGTCCCTTTGTTCTTCTACACTACTCAGTGTCCTACCATTTAAGGTGTATTCCCCTTCCTTGTTAGCCCTCCCCAAATGCATTGCCTCACACTTCTCCGGATTGAATTCCATTTGCCACTGTTCTGTCCACCTGACCAATTTATTGATATCTTCCTGCAGTCTACAGCTTCCTTCTTCAGTATCAACCACACAGCCGATTTTAGTATCATCTGCAAACTTCTTAATCATACCCCCTATATTCAAGTCTAGATCATTTATACTTCAAAAAGCAAGGGACCTAGTACTGAGCCCTGCGGAACCCCACTGGAAACAGCCTTCCAGTCACAAAAACACCCATCAACCATTACCCTCTGCTTCCTGTCTCCGAGCCAGTTTTGAATCCAACTTGACACTTTGCCCTGGATCCCATGGGCTTTTAACTTCATGACCAGTCTGCCATGTGAAACCTCATCAAAAGCCTTGCTAAAGTCCATATACACTACATCAAATGCACTACCCTCATCTACCCTCATTACCTCCTCAAAAAATTTAATCAAGTTTGTCAGACACGACCTTCCCTTAACAAATCCGTGATGACTATCCTTGATTAATCAGTGTCTTTCTAAATGAAGATTTATCCTGTCCTTCAGAATTCTTTCCAATAATTTTCCCACCACCGAGGTTAGGCTGACTGGCCTGTAATTACTCGGTCTATCCTTTTCTCCCTTTTTAAACAAGGGTACCACATTAGCAGTCCTCCAGTAGCACACCTGAAGCCAGAAAGGATTGAAAAATGTATTTATTAAGAACCCTATCGACGTCTCCCGCCTCCACACACAGATTACCCTCATGATCTCTAATAGGCCCTACCCTTTCTTTAGTTATCCTCTTACTCTTAATGTATTTATAAAACATCTTCTGACTCAGAGACCAGAGAGCTGCCATTGAGCCAAGTCGACATGTAATAAACATTCTTTATCACTGTTAAATCGGCATCAGATTATTTTTAAATTATGACTTCAAAGAATAAATCATTTTCACACAGAATGTACGTGCATTTGATGCAAAGTGGTACACTGTCCAAGATAAACAGGAAGCGCACTGCTCGTCGGTCACAGGTTTCAGTTAAGCACTCACCAACATAAAACAGCTTTAGTTACTGCAGTATGCATCTCACACGAAGTTACATTAATTCTGCTTTAACTAACTGGAGTCTGCAGCACTAACAGCTGCCACCTGATTATCTGGTCATTTATCGCACTGCTGTTTATGGGATCTTGCTGTGTGCAATTGCACTATCATGCCTGCCTACATTAAAACGTTGGCTGTGATTGCTTGGGCACATCCTGAGGATGGGAAAGGCGCTATATGAATACACATTCTTTCTTCCAATTCATTCCCTAGTACTATTGCAGGAAACAGGGGGAATAGAATATCAATGATAATGTATGGGTATGACAGATAGGCACAGACAGGCAGACTTTCCAGCATAGTTGATAGTGATCGCCAATTGTAGAAAATCAACAGCTCGAGTCAACCCAAAAGGTGCTGCTTAAACATGGTTCAGTTGTGTTCACGTGTGCTAATGCTGCCCTCTATTGGACGATACAAGAAGCAATGTCTGAGAACAAACAATCCCTTTATCATTAATAACTGAGAAACTTGTGAAAAAGCAGGCTTGTACCAGGAAAGCGGTGAACGCATAACCATCAGCCTTCACCACCAACCCCCCACCCCCCTTTCCATGCCCCATGGATGTGAAGGACCAGGTTCCTGGTCAGCATAACAAAATCAGAGATAACTATGGAAAAGCCTACAGTCCACAGCTTTCAGTGCTCTCTTAAATGACTGGATTTTACCCCTACTGCCCATTCCAAGTGCTTGTGTGAAGAGCTTCCTTACGTCAATCCTAAATCTGTCCATCAACAATTTGAATCTGTGCTCTCCCATCCTGTTGCCAAGGTTTACTATGAGCGCATGCTCTGGATTTACCTTTTTATCAACTCCATTTACTGTCTACACAGCTATTCAGCTGTTCAAGATGTTGCTAATTGCTCAGTACTCGTCCATTCAAAGTGCTGGTTTGGAATTGAAAGGGGGAAATTAAATGCACCAGTGCCATATTTCAAGCAGCAACCTTTTGAGAAATGCATTGAAGGGGAGGGCGGGCAGCGGATTAACCAGCTAGCTATAGAACAATACACATCGCCTATACTCATCAGTCAGTGTTCATGATCATTTGGGCTACAGGGGGCTGTGTTTAAGGCCAGCTACTTAACATTTCGGGGGCTGAATATCATTTGAAGCTTTCTAAAATATTGCACCTTTCCTATTGTAGAATGGTGCATGCATTTCCTGCCAGCGATATTGATGCTGAATAAGGAGGTGCTCTAGATCCACTTGAGCCCTGCAGCGGGTAGTCAAAACTGCCCAACGCATTACCGGCACCCGGCTACCGACCATAGAGCACGTATACCAGAAACGCTGTTTACGGAGGTCACGGACCATCATCAAAGACCCTACCCACCCCAGCCACAGTCTATTCGCCCTCCTGCCATCTGGGAGACGCTACAGATGCATTCGCACCCGAACGACCAGATTTAGGAACAGCTTCTTTCCCAGGGCTGTCATCCTACTGAACTCCACAAATAAACTCTAAAGCCTGCACATCTGCCAATGCACTTTATTATGTTTATGTTAATATATTACAAGCCAAATGAATGTTGAATGTTTAAATGTCTTAATCTAAATGTACACTCTCTGGAGCCGCAAGCCTACATTTCGTTGTACTGCACTTGTGCACTAACAATGACAATAAAGATGATTATTATTATTAATCCTGCAGGATATTTTTTTCTAATGATCAATATATACAGCTCTGTAAAATACCTCCCGCCAAACAGTAAGACTGAAGAACGTAGGTTTCTCTTGCTTCCTCACAAATCAATCTTCTGTCCTTTTTCCACACTGCATTCAGCACCTGAATGTATTCTTTGTGTGTCTGTGAGCAAAACCTGACACTACTCAAGGTGTGGCCGCCTGAGTGTTGTATAGTCTCAACATAATATCCATATCCAGTGACTCCTGCTAGAAAGAGCTTGTGTGGATGTTGGGAAGAACAGGATCAGATTAGCTATGAGGGACTCTACTGTGAAATAGCCAGTTACATACAAAGAGTGGACAATTGGGTGAGGTGTCAGAGTTTTGGCAGTGCCGAGGGATCAGATCAAGGCATGATCACCAGGAGAGCGCGCAACTAGATAGAGGGGCAAACAGCTGCTGTGAAGCAGTATAAAAGTAACCTCGCAATCAGACCCGGAGCTCAGCAAGGTGTGGCAGGAAGTCAGGTCACACTGTGTCGCAGCACATCAGCACGGCACACTGAGCCCACCACCACTACTTCCCCCTCCCCTACAAACTGTGACTTTTGTTAGGCCACTTCTACAGGCTCTGGTAATTCCAATTCCACTACGTACACATGATTCCATCATAGAGGGCATCACAGCTGTGTTCGATCCATTTCCACGTGATCTCCTGGTGTGCGTACTTTCCAATGAATGGGAAGGGGGCCCTGGAGGCTCATTTCTCCCGCCCTAGCTCACAGTGGCCGGTAAGTCAGGGGTGCAGAGAGCAATCTGCTGCTTTCCCTTGTTCCACCCAGGCTGAGATCAGCAAGCTCAGCACAACCTATGGATCAAACCTGGGAGCGTCTTGTCTCTGAGGTTAAGTACCTCACTCGACCATAACAAGAAAGCTACAAAAGGGCTCTCAGCACCTAGAGTCAACTTCTGTGTTCAAAGTATATATTCTTTCCCTTAGTCAGAGCTGCCATATTTCTCACACTGAAAGGAACACTGCACACAATCTTTTGCAGAAGCACTTACTAAACTTATGTTTAAAACAATACCAAAACAATGTGAACTGACCAATAACGCAAGATATATATACTTACTCTGTGTACAAGTCTTCTATCATTGCCACAATAATGACAATGAGGGACACGAAGAATATCTGGCAACCAGATCCGATCAGTGATGAAAATATTAGTGGGTGACTGGATGGCCTGAATACATCACCATGAACCTGTTTCCAGCCATACTCATCTCCCAGATCTCGGTCCTGTTAAAATATAATTTTACTATGGGTTAGACGCATGCACCTTCAAATCTCCTTTAATCCAGTTAGGAAACATGCTCAGCACTTTTTGTAGACTGATGCCAAAACAACCCTCAATAAGCTGGGCAAAAGTCCAAGCAAGTAACGACTACAAACAGTATAGCCCGAATGTCAATTCTGGAGGGCTGCATGTGTTTTTTGGCACCTGCGAACAAATATTTTTATTTACTTTAAGCACTTAAAGTAGATGCTTTATTAACATTGCAGAAGGTAGCCGCGATTGAAGAGGTAAACCATAAACCATCAATGGAGGCTCAAATGCTGTGCCACATCTGGCCCTTGATCGCTCAGAAATCCTGTTTGGACAGGGCTAGCACAGGCAGCCTGCAGTCAGTTCCAACAAGCTTATGAACCATATCTTTCACCATTGAAGTTACCAAGATTAATGTCACCCTCACTCCACCAGTTCAAGTTTCTGGCCACTCCTTGGTTGATTCTGATGCCGTGGTACAATGTGTCTGTGCCTTAAAGACCACTGTACAAGGTGGACTCGCTGACGGGGCATTCAAAACTAAACACCCTTTTCCACACCTAGATGGTGGCCTATTTCTTTGTGCCCGCTCCTCCTGTCGTAAGAGCTTAAATGGCCTTTCTGATGTAAACCATAAAAGCTCTGTTTGATGCTGCTTATTAAATCTACATACTGCGGCAGTAAGTCCACATGATTTGACAAGTCACAGTAAGAATATTCTGATCTTTAAGACATGCAATTCAAAGTGCAAAATTGGCACAACACATTAAATGCTGTGATGTTACAAATACTCAAGAGCAATTAAATCTTGTACAGATCCTAGAAAGCACAGCTGAGGACGTACAGTGGAGTGGCTATCAAAGGTGCTATATTGGCAGCTAAAGAAAGAAAACACAGTAAGAGGGCAGCGTTAGAAGTAAAAGAGCAGTCTTAAACAGCATCTGAAGTGTGCAATATTCTCATCAATCTCTGGGAAAATACCACCCAAAGTAAATTAGCCACTTGAAAATCTGAAGCACCATGACGGGGTTAGTCGAGGAAAATTGAAAGCTCGGACAGCAAAGCACAACACCTGTTGGGCAAGTCAGCCTACGAAGCACTGCCTGGGCACAGACTCTGGTTGTATGGCCTCGCCAACCATCCCTGTGTCAACGGCACAAATCAAAATCATTCTGAAAGATAATGCAATCAATGCTGAAATGCCCTCGCCAGATCACTCATTTTACCTTCCTTAGTTTTTTGGTCTTCCCTTTGCTCTCATTGGCAAATCCCAACTCTCTATGCCTTTGAGTGGGTCTTCATTAACCTTACTATCCAGGTAAAATATTCGCTAACATACCCAGGCCATAGAAAACCCTAGTCAGTCTATTATACAGGAGACTTTGGTTTATCCGGAGGTTGTATGTCCGGAAACCTCGATCTACCGGCAGAAATCAGGAGCCGTTTTGTTAGGTTTTTTTTCTTCTCGTGGCTTTTTTTTTTCTCCAACAGTCAGGCTCTGGAAAGTCTCTCTGAAGCTGTGGCTAAGCTACAGAGACGCTTCCAAGGTACGGGCTGACTGTTTGAAGCTGTTGCTAAGCAACAGTGTTTGTTGTCAGATACGGAGATGAAAACCTCCGTATGCTTCAACATTAACGCTGGTATGTCCGGCAGTTTTGATGGGACGGCAACAGCTCGGTCCCGTCGGTGCCGGATAGCACAAAGTTTCCTGTACTGGGATTATTCTTATGCCTCCGCAGGATCACTTTCCAGTCAATAAGCGATAGATCATCACATCAGAACTGTTTAAACTATTAAGCAATTTTTTAAAACAATGAACAAATGCTACATAACAAATAAAATCTATATACACATTCACAATAACAATTTAATCTTAAAAGGAAAATAAAAGGTCATGGATTTAACACCTTGTTTCTCTATAAACTGCTTAATTATCAGCTCAGCTGCTTCTTGTCTCATGAACTGTGCAAACATCTAAACTCTACCTGTCCTCCTATGAAGATTACAGTTTGTTTAATTCAACACTCAGGATACTCTCTCCAGTCCCCACCCTTTCTTATACTCCTCAAACTGTTGCCAGGTTACGTTAGAAATGAGTAAGCGCCAGCCCGATTCAAAAAATAACAGGCCGTCATATCCATGACTCAACCAATGAGGAAGTATACATTTGAAAATCAAGTGTTAAGACTGCCTCTAAACCAGTAAGACAAGAATTACAAACTTCGTAACATATGAAACCACATAGGCAGAGGCTGTGCAGGTGTCTGTTTAAACACACGTGTTGTGCTTGACTTAAAGGAGCAGCTACCAGACCAAAGCAAGACAGGACTGCTTCATACTTCTCACACGTCCCGAGAGCAAATCAATCTTCATTCTGAAAAGTCATTGCCAAGATGACCATTACTGAAGGACATATTCTTACCATATCATCCATTTCTTCTTCCTTACTATACCGAGCATAATCCTTTCGTAACGTGCGCATTAGAATCATGGAAACCAATCCAACCAGGAAAATAACCATCATGAAGGAATTGAAGATAGAAAACCAGTGAATCTGTCAGCACAAAAAAAATATCTTCAGAATTTACACGTTAATTTTCACTTGACAGAATTGGCAAATTTTACAATCTAAAACAAATTCCGTGACAGACTGATGTTCAATAAGATAAGCTTTAACATTTACAGGGTCAACCCGCCCCAGTGGCTTAGTTAGAGTCAGCACACAGCTCAACCACACCGACTCGTGGTCCCTAGTTCAATTCTCGGTCTGTGTGAAGTTGACCTCAGCCAAGTAAGGTTGTCCTTGGTGCCTCTGTACTAGGGAGGGGAAAAAATTAACCTTCATTTTTCAGTGGCTTCCGCTCAGAAACGTGTGTGGACATTGGGCGAGGACTGGAGCGGACTCAGCAGTGATGCCCAGAACGATTAAACAGCACGCCATGACCCACTGTCTGGGCTCACAAGAGGCGAGGTACTGGAGGGCAACAAGCACTCATGGGGTCATACTTCACCAGGAGCCAACACCTTCAGGAGAAGCAAAGGGGACAAGATTGGCAAAAAGACATTGGAAGAGTAAGAGAACTAGTTACACAGCATTCTTCTAATTTATAAGTTAAACCAGAATGAGCTAACCTAACTTTAAATAATTAAAAAAGGCAGGGTTTATTTATATTAGCACAATCTTTTTTTTAAAAATTCGTTTATGGGATGTGGGCGTCGCTGGAAAGGCCAGCGTTTATTGCCCATCCCTAGTTGCCCTCGAGAAGGTGGTGGTGAGCCGCCTTCTTGAATTGCTGCAGTCCGTGTGGTGAAGGTACTCCCACAGTGCTGTTAGTGAGGGAGGTTCCAGGATTGTGACCCAGCGACGATGAAGGATCGGCGATATATTTCCAATGTATGACTTGGAGGGGAACTTCCCATGCGCCTGCTGCCCTTGTCCTTCTAGGTGGCAGAGGTCGCGGGTTTGGGAGGTGCTGCCGAAGAAGCCTTGGCGAGTTGCTGCAGTGCATCTTGTAGCTGGTACACACTGCAGCCACGGTACGCCGGTGGTGGAG
The DNA here is from genome assembly GCF_052327205.1 of Somniosus microcephalus. NCBI lineage: Eukaryota > Metazoa > Chordata > Chondrichthyes > Squaliformes > Somniosidae > Somniosus > Somniosus microcephalus. Next base: position 9,853,084 of record NC_141015.1, read on the forward strand.
GGAGTGAATGTTTAAGGCGGTGGATGGGGTGCCAATCAAGTGGGCTGCTTTGTCCTGGATGGTGTCGAGCTTCTTGAGTGTTGTTGGAGCTGCACTCATCCAGGCAGGTGGTGAGTATTCCATCACACTCCTTACTTGTGCCTTGTAGATGGTGGAAAGGCTTTAGGGAGTCAGGAGGCGAGACACTCGCCGCAGAATACCTAGCCTCTGACCTGCTCTTGTAGCCACAGTATTTATGTGGCTGGTCCAGTTAAGTTTCTGGTCAATGGTGACCCCATGGATGTTGATGGTGGGGGATTCGGCGATGGTAATGCCGTTGAATGTCAAGGGGCAGTGGTTAGACTCTCGCTTGCTGGAGATAGTCATTGCCTGGCACTTGTGTAGCGCAAATGTTACCTGCCACTTATCAGCCCAAGCCTGAACGTCGTCCAGGTCTTGTTGCATGCGGGCATGGACTGCTTCGTTATCTGAGGAGTTGTGAATGGCGCTGAACACTGTGCAGTCATCAGCGAACATCCCCATTTCTGACCTTATGTTGGAGGGAAGGTATTGATGAAGCAGCTGAAGATGGTTGGGCCTAGGACACTGCCCTGAGGAACTCCTGCAGCGATGTCCTGGGGCTATGATAATTGACCTTCAACCACCACAACCATCTTCCTTTGTGCTAGGTATGACTCCAGCCAGTGGAGAGCCCCCCCGCGATTCCCACTGACATCTACTGACATGACTCATGATGAACTGATGTTGTACTAGACAAATGCTTGACCAGCTACCAGAAATGGAAAAGATTCATTAATGCAGAATAAAAGCATTAATTATCCAGCATAAACTTTAGTCAACTGAGAATTACTGCATCAATGTACCCTTCAATTAACTGTGAGCAAAGCCACAGGAGATTAGGGCATGTTCAAAGTTGTGACGAGCATGCATTATAATGCATCTTCAGATTGGATCCTGCGAAACTTGAACCAATCTATTATCCACTAAATCCACCGTCTCTCACCACACTTCTCAAACTTCAACCACAGCCTCTGGCTCATTGTGAGCAATGCCATGGGAGATCTACTATAATCAAAATTATAGCGACAAAGCCCAACGACAGAAAATCAAAGCCTACCACAATGTTCTGGTCACTCTACTGGGTAAAAACATAACAACTTGTATTTATATAGCACCTTTAACGTAGTAATATGTTCCAAGGCAATTCACAGGAGTGTCATAAAACAAAATTTGACACCGAGCCACATGAGGAGAAATTAGTGCAGATTGGTCAAAGAGGTAGGTTTTAAGGAGTGTCTTAAAGGAGGTGAGAGAGGTAGAGAGGTTTAGGGAGGAAATTCCTGAGCTTAGGGCCGAGGTAGCTGAAGGCAGGGCCACCAATGGTGGAGCGATTAAAATCAGGGGTGCTCAAGAGGCCAGAATTAGAGGAGCGCAGATATCCCGGGGGGGGGGGGGGGGGGGGGGGGTGGTGTTATGGGGCTGGAGGAGATTACAGAGGGATTTGAAAACAAAAATGAAAATTTTAAAATCGAGGCGTTTCTTAACCGGGAGTCAATGTAGGTTAGCAAGCACAGGGGTGACGGGTGAATGAGGCTTGGTGCGAGTTAGGACATGGGCAGCCAAGTTTTGGATGACCTCAAGTTTACATAGGGTAGAATGTGGGAGGCCAGCCAGGAGCGTGTTGGAATAGTCAAGTCTAGAGGTAACAAAGGCATGGATGAGGGTTTCAGCAGATGAGCTGAGGCAGAGATGGAGACGAGCAATGTTACACAGGTGGAAATAGACAGTCTTAGTTATGGCACGGATGTGTGTTCAGAAGCTAATTTCAGGGTCAAATATGACACCAAGGTTGCGAACAGTCTGGTTCCACCTCAGACAGATGCTAGGGAGAGGGATGGAGTCAGTGGCTAGGAAACAGAGTTTGTGGCGGGGACCGAAGACAATGGCTTCAGTCTTCCCAATATTTAACTGAAGGAAATTCCTGCTTATCCATGTCTGGATGTCGGACATGAAGTGTGACAATTTAGGGACAGTGGAGAGGTCGAGAGAAGTGGCGGTGAGGTAGAGCTGGGTGTCGTCAGCATACATGGGGAAACTGACCCTGTGTTTTCGGATGTTGCTGCTGAAGGGCAGCATGTAGATGAGAAATAGGAGGGGGGCCAACCATAGATCCCTGGGGGACACCAGAGGCAACGATGCAGGAGCGGGAAGAGAAGCCATTGCAGGTGATTCTCTGGCTACGATTAGATAGACAAGAATGGAACCAGGCGAGTGCAGTCCCACCCAGCTGGACGACAGTGGCGAGGCGTTGGAGGAGGATGGAGTGGTCAACCGTGTCAAAGGCTGGAGACAGGTCGAGAGGGATAATTTAACCTTTGTCAGACACATAGGATGTAATTTGTGACTTTGAGAAGAGCCGTTTCGGTACTGTGGCAGGGGCTGAAACCTGATTGGAGGGATTCAAACATGGAGTTCTGGGAAAGATGGGCTTGATTTGGGAGGCGAGAACACATTCAAGGACGTTGGAGAGGAAAGGGAGGTTGGAGATGGGGCAGTAGTTTAGGGTTGGTTTTTTGAGGAGAGGAAGGGTTGGTTTGTTGAGAAGGATGATGACAGATTACCCTAATGGTCTAGTCACTTTACTGGGTAAAAAGCACGACCCAGTACAGCACTCGGTCATACACACCAGAGGGTGTCAGATTCAAATCCCAATCTGCAGCAAGCTAGATGATCACAACTGGAGAGTTATAATTTGCTTCAGCTCCCCAGGGTTACTATTCAGTGATGAGCACGAGGACAAGATCAGAATTGCCTGTAATGCCCTCCATGGTCGAACAGCATGCAACATTCACTGTCCAAGTTCACACATTCAGAACAGGCACCTGGGCGAAATAGAGCGGCGCACTCCAGCTTGAATCAAGGCCCTCAGAAGAGGAAAGGGGAAAAACAGGCAAAAAATAGCACAAGAACAGTAACTTTTAAAACGCAACATACTCTGTGCTGGAAGAAGGATGGGTCCAGGTACTTATCAAATCGATCTTCAAACTTCACGTCAGATTTCTTCCATTTCATCTAAAAAAACAGAAAAGATCAACTGAGTTTAAAACAATACACAGTGGCACACAAGGATGAAGTTGGCAGAACTATTAGCAGCATTGTTAGAACACGACCGCACAATTTGTATTACCTGGGTCAGCAGAATTCACAATGCAGATTGCTTGAAATCTCAGTGCATAAAAATCTATCCCACTTGAGATTTATGTAACATTTAAAATTTTGCTGCATTGTCAGAAGGTCATGTCATGTAATTTTATGACACGTTGTTCCCCTGGAGTGATTTGCCATACTTAGCCTGAATGTGAATGGGTATTTGTGGTAAACCACTTTTATCGTTCACTATCGTTACACTATGGTTATCACTGTTTATATCGTTACAACAGTGTAAACAGTGATAACCATAGTGTATCACTACACAAGGTCACCTCTTGTCACGCTGTTATACCTGGGCTGACCACAGCTGACTCCGCCCATGGCTCCGCCTGCTTGCCCAGGTATAAAGGTGGTCGACTGGCTGGTATTCCTCCTTGTTGGACCCGATCACCCACGAGGGTGGGCTCTGTTATTTAGCCAATAAAAACCTATAGTTACTATCTTAACTCGTCACTTTTCATTGGATGAATTGATAGGTATATCAATTTTATTGGCTAAATTTTGAAATGAGTGGATCGGAGCAGCCAAACGACCAGCCAAACGGCCAGCTACAACAGCCACAGCAGCCGGCCTGGCTGCGAGCCCTCCGACCGCAGTACCTGGATCTAAACCCTCAGGCAGCGAACTCAGCCCTCGACTTCGAACACTGGCTGAGCTGTTTCGAATCCTACCTGGGAGAATCCGGCGTGCCTCCGGGATCCAAACTAAGAGTTCTGACCGCCCAGGTGAGCCCTAAAGTATTTGCATTCATCCGGGACATTGCTACATACGAGGACGCCCTCAACCTGCTGAAAGAGCAGTACCGGAGCCCGGTAAATTCTATGTATGCCAGACATCTCCTAAGATCCCGCTCGCAGCAGCCAGGAGAGTCTGTAGATGAATTTTTACGGGCGCTACAAACACTCGGCAGGGACTGTGACTTTAAAGCTGTAACGGCTGCAGAAAATACTGAAGGGAATATCCGCGATGCCTTCGTGAAAGGCCTTCGGTCCGACTACTCACGGCAAAGACTGCTCGAATCAAAGGACCTCGACCTGAATACAACTGCAGCCCTCGCTCGCTCTCTGGAAGTGGCCCATCGGGACCTCGAGGCGTACTCCAGGTACTGTGCTGCGCGACCCTGGGACTCGGACCCGACCCCGGCCGCAATACCCCTCGCACCGCCGCCTCTGGGACCTACCCCAGCGTTGGCGTCCCAGAACCGATCGGGACCGCCACCCCCAGTACCGGCTGCGACATCGGAGCCCCGCGATCGGGCCGCCGGCTGCTTCTTCTGTGGCCAGGCGAAACACCCGAGGACGTGCTACCCTGCAAGAAACGCGACTTGCTCCGACTGCCACAAGAAAGGCCACTTCGTGAAGGCCTGCAGGGGGAGAGCCACAGATGCCAGCAGTGCCTCATGCGAGTTGTGGGGGCGGCCATCTTTGATCAAGGCCACCGACGCCAGCAGTGCCTCATGTGAGTTGTGGGGGCGGCCATCTTCTCCGCCATTTTATTCAACGTCGTGGGCGCCGCCATTTTGTCCACCACACTCGACCGCCACCTTGTCTCCAGACCCGACCACCGCCTCACCCGCAGACTACAGCAGCTCGCTCAGCCATACACTAGCCTCCGTCACACTGGACCAAGCTCGCCCGCATCACCTGTCCAAGTCCATGATGGACATCAAAGTAAACGGCCACGCCACGACCTGCCTGTTTGACAGCGGAAGCACGGAGAGTTTCATCCATCCAGACACGGTGAGCCACTACTCCCTCACTGTCCGGCCAACGCGCAACCGGATCTCGATGGCGTCGAGGTCCCATTCTACAGACATCAGCGGCTACTGTGTTGTGACCCTGTCGGTTAGGGGCACGGAGTATAAAAATTTTAAACTCCTCGTCCTGCCCCAGCTCTGCGCTGCCGTCCTACTAGGGCTGGACTTCCAATCCCACCTTCAAAGTGTCACTTTGGCATACGGTGGACCCCTCCCCCCACTCAGTCGACAACCAGCAGCCTTTAAACTGCCCACCGTGTACCACCTGCGGCCTATCCACCCCCAAGGTCCCGCCCCCCTCCCTGTTCGCTAACCTCACCCGCGACTGTAAACCCGTCGCCACCAAGAGCAGGCGGTACAGCGCCGGGGACAGAGCTTTTATTAGCTCGGAGGTGCAGCGTCTCCTGAAGGAGGGCATCATCGAGAGGAGCAACAGCCCCTGGCGTGCCCAGGTCGTAGTCGTTAAGACCGGCAATAAAAACCGCCTGGTCATCGACTACAGCCAAACCATAAACCGGTACACCCAGCTGGACGCATACCCCCTTCCCCGCATATCTGATATGGTCAATCAGATTGCACAGTACCGGGTATTCTCTACCATCGACCTTAAGTCGGCCTATCACCAACTCCCTATCCGCCCTGAGGACCGCCAGTATACCGCCTTCGAGGCGAATGGCCGCCTCTACCACTTCCTTAGGGTGCCCTTCGGCGTCACCAACGGGGTTTCGGTCTTCCAAAGGGAGATGGACCGGATGGTTGACCAGAACGGGCTGCAGGCCACGTTCCCTTATCTAGATAACGTCACCATCTGCGGCCGCGACCAGCAGGACCACGATGTTAATCTGGAGAAATTCCTCCGTACGGCCGAACGTCACTTACAATAAGGAGAAATGTGTGTTTAACACCCCGCGTCTTGCCATCCTCGGCTGCGTAGTAGAGAACGGAGTCATCGGCCCCGACCCCGAAAGAATGCGCTCCCTTATGGAGCTTCCCCTCCCCCACTGTCCAAAGGCGCTGAGGAGAACCCTGGGGCTCTTCGCCTACTATGCCCAATGGGTGCCGAATCATGCGGACAAAGCCAGACCCCTCATGAAGTCCACCTCCTTCCCCCTGACGGCAGAAGCGTGCGCAGCCTTCTCCCTCATAAAGGGAGACATTGCTAAGGCCACAATGCACGCGGTGGATGAGTCTATCCCTTTCCAAGTGGAGAGCGATGCATCCGACTTCGCCTTAGCTGCAACCCTTAACCAGGCGGGGAGACCTGTGGCCTTCTTCTCAAGGACCCTCCAGGGCCCTGAGATCCGACACTCTTCGGTCGAGAAGGAGGCCCAGGCGATCGTGGAGGCAGTACGACGCTGGAGGCATTACCTGGCAGGAAAACGATTTACCCTCCTCACCGACCAGCGTTCGGTCGCTTTTATGTTTAATAACAAGCTGAGGGGCAAAATCAAGAACGACAAGATTTTGAGGTGGAGAATCGAGCTCTCCACCTATGATTATGATATCTTGTACCGGCCTGATAAACTGAACGAACCCCCAGATGCTCTATCACGAAGTACATGCGCCAACGCGCAAATTGATAGACTGCAGACCCTCCACAACGACCTCTGCCACCCCGGGGTCACCAGACTTTACCACTTCATTAAGGCCCGCAACCTGCCCTACTCCATCGAGGAGGTCAGGACCATGACCAGGAACTGCCAAACCTGTGCCGAATGCAAACCGCATTTCTTTAGGCCGGACAGAGCAAGCCTGATCAAGGCCACCCGCCCCTTCGAGCGCTTGAGCATCGATTTTAAGGGGCCCCTCCCGTCCTCTAACCGTAATGTGTACTTCCTCAACATCATTGATGAGTACTCCCGTTTCCCCTTTGCCTTCCCCTGCCCAGACATGACCAGTACCACGGTCATCAAATGCCTGAACGACCTCTTCGCCTTCCCAAACTATATACATAGCGACCGGGGCTCATCCTTCATGAGCGAGGAACTTCGCCAGTTCCTACTAGCGAGAGGTATTGCTGCAAGCAGGACCACCAGCTACAACCCCCGAGGGAACGGCCAGGTGGAAAGAGAGAACGCGACTGTCTGGAAGGCCATTCTCTTAGCCTTAAAGTCTAAGGGCCTCCCAACCTCACGCTGGCAGGAAGTCCTCCCGGCAGCGCTGCATTCCATCCGGTCACTGCTTTGCACGGCCATTAACGCCACCCCCTATGAACGAATGTTTGTTTTCCCCAGGAAGTCGACTACGGGAACCTCGCTACCAACATGGCTGACTTCTCCAGGGCCCGTCTTGCTGCGAAAGCACGTGAGGGCCCATAAAACAGACCCCCTGGTCGAGAGGGTGGACCTCCTGCACGCCAACCCCCAGTACGCCTATGTGGCATGCCCAGACGGGCGGGAGGACACAGTCTCCACCACTGTTACCCCCCACCACTCCCCAAATCCAGCCCAGGTAGACGGCATGCCGGAACCCCACGAGCCTTCGCCGACCACGCAGACACCAGCATTAACATCGGATACTGCACCACCGCCGCCGCGCCGATCAGAAAGACTTACGAGGCCTCCGGACAGACTGACATACCCGAACTGGTAGTACACTTCACCCCGCCGGACTCGAATCTAAACAAGGGGTGAATGTGGTAAACCACTTTTATCGTTCACTATCGTTACACTATGGTTATCACTGTTTATATCGTTACACTATGGTTATCACTGTTTACACTGTTGTATCACTACACAAGGTCACCTCTTGTCACGCTGTTATACCTGGGCTGACCACAGCTGACTCCGCCCATGGCTCCGCCTGCTTGCCCAGGTATAAAGGTGGTCGACTGGCTGGTATTCCTCCTTGTTGGACCCGATCACCCACGAGGGTGGGCTCTGTTATTTAGCCAATAAAAACCTATCGTTACTATCTTAACTCGTCACTTTTCATTGGATGAATTGATAGGTATATCAGTATTCTGGCCAAAGAAAACATGATTCGAACCGTAAAGGTAACTTGGGGCAAAGTATGCCACCTTCCTCCTCTTTGCACCTATCCATATAACTCAAAATCCAAAAGGTTCCTTGACAATATTAGAGTTGTGGCAGCAACACTAAGTCTGGCAATGGATAATTCAGTGTCTTGTGAGTCTGTGGTGCTCCAGCTGATATGGTATTGGTACTGCAGCGTGTAACATGCCACCGCCATGCACAGACTGACTGATTCGTAGCCCTGTCACTTAATTACAAACTCGTGTAGTTGCTTCAAGCTGGAGTCATCCTGTAAGAAAGCCCTTCATTTCAGTGGCCTAACGTGTTCCGCATCAAGTCAATGAACGGAGATCCACAGGAATTGGTGCCAATTGAAGTCATCAAGGTATCAGTGGTGCCGTGCTAGAGTATCAGCTAGTGAAAATGCACGGAGAAATCTTTCGGAGAAGTTCCTGTGCAAGCTTGCTCCAATACACACACCCTGGTCACTCCTGATGTTATGAAGAGTTATACTAATTATCTATCTGGTGCCAAGACCAAAGCCGAGGACTGTTATGGGCTAAAATACCAATAGGAGAGCTTCACGATATACGATGTTAATGAGTAGGAAACATTCAGAAAAGCAACCGAATTATCCTTATAGGCTGTTAAACTGCTGTTTTCGTATTGGGAGACAGCGTTTTCACATGGTAGTAAAAATTCTAGTTGTTTAATATTTATTCTCGAGATATGGTCGATGCAGGCAAGGCTGCATTTACTGCTCATCCCCAAGTGACTGCTTTTACAACGGAGTGGCTGGTTAGGCCACTTCAGCGGGCAGTAACAATCAACCACAAATTTAAAAAAAAACTTGCCATTGTGGGATCTGAACACTCACCCTCTGGTTTGCCAGTCCAGTGTCATAACCAATAAACTACCAGACATGTTCAGTTTGAAGTAGCTGATCTTAGTGCAATCTAAAACTTAGCAAGAGATTGAAACAAATAAACTGCAGTCGCACTGCAGCTAGTTTAAAGCACAGGTGCCAGGAGGTGGTCTCATGGCACCTGGACCTCAAACAACTGTAAACGGTTCCAATCAGGTTTTCTTTGGCCAAAATACCCATCCACATTCAGACTAGGTATGGCAACCAAACAAAGCAGGATTGGAAAATAAAAAGGGGCCTTACTCAGATTGAGGGGAACATAAAATTGTTAAATAGAACTGTAAATCAGCAATGAGAAGTATTAAGATAGTAACAATACAAATAAAGCACATTCCAGTAAGGGAAAAAAGGGAGGAGAGAGGCTGGAGTTCAATGGAAGAGGATTATTAGCTTTCACTGCTCACAGAGCAGGTAATAAAATGAAAACCAGGACAAATATAAGCAAAGCTAAGATTGATTAGTGTGGGAGAGCAAATTAGCAAAAACAGTGGCCAATTAAAAAGCTATCTATAGGCACATTAGCAGTACGCTCAGCAGGTCAGGCGACATCTGTGGAGAGAAATTTGAGTTGACGTTTCGGGTAGGGGTATGTCCGCTAACAGATGGAGGCAGAAAGCTCGAGTGGAGATTGAGGGAACACCAAAGGTAGTAAATAATAGAGGATGAAGCAGCTACAGTGGATGTAGATTTTCAAAGAGATAAGGGACTTATGACAAAGATAATGGCACATGGAATTAAGGGGAATGTGATCACATAGATGAAGAAATGGTCAGAGGGCAGAAAGCAAAGGGTAGGGGTAAACGGAAACTTCTCAATTCTGAAAAGATCTGGCGAGTGGTGGGCCATAGGGGTCTGTGCTGTGGCTTCTCATTTACCATATTACCAAGTGCCTTATAGACAGCATGTCTATCAGGATGTAAAAAGACAAACAGCATCCTTGGTTTTATAACTAGAGGCACAGAATACAAAAGCAGGGAGGTAATACTGAAATTGTACCAGACCGTAGGCTGCAATTGGAGTGTTGTGTACAGTTCTGAGCATCCCATTACAGGAAGGATATAAAAGCAATGGAAAAGATACCGCATGGATTCACTGGGATATTACTGAAAGGTTGGGAGCTTTTTTCACTAAAGGCGAGAAGGTACAAGGGTGATCTGATAGAGGTCGCCAACATTACAAAGTGTTCTGATAGGAGCGCGATAAATATTTTCCATTGGTCAGCGAGACAATAATGAGAGGGGCACAAATTTAAGATAATTAGAAAAAGAATTAGTGGTTGGAAAAAAACCTTTACACAAAGGGTGATTGGAATGCGGAATTCTCCGCCACAAACCATGATTGAAACAGAATCCATACAGTTTAAAAGAGAATTAGATATTTGCTTAAAAAAAAAGAGCATTAAAAGGAATGGGGGGGGGAGGGGAGAACAAGAAAATGGGATGGGAGGAGATGGCTCATGCACAGAAAAATACTGACAGTCTCGATTGGCTAAATGGCCTGTTTCTGTGCTGGAACACTAATTTACGACATTCTGAAAATTATAAATTGTACAAAAAAGTTTTACTTGTAAGTTTGTTACGGAGCTTCGACTCTGAAAATTCACACAGGTAAAGAGCAGTGCACAGCCAACAACCAAAAAGAGAAATGACAGGTTGATGTTCAGTGCTTACAAAGGAGTTCCATCCTAAATATTAACTTGCCTTTTGGGCCTGTAGTATATTTGCAGCATTTTCTGTTTTTATTTGTAAAAAAAAAATGTTTTAACAAAACTATACTTACAGAATATGACATTGCAATTTTCGTGTTTGGCACCAATTTGACCTTTCCCTCGCTGGTCAAGTTCACATCCACGATTCGGTTGCCATTGTAGCCTATCTCAAGTTTTTTGTAAGTCCAGAGGAAATGATCCTCTCCATTTTCATCTGATTCCCCGACAATCCCTGCATGTAGCAAGAAAAAAATATTGTATCGTGTAGTTGAGAAAGCAAGTCCTTTCGTCTCTGGAAATTGTTGAACTTCTTGAACATCTAATAGATTTTATCTCAAAAGGAGAAACACAATGCAAACTTTTCCAAATGACATAGGTGGGTACATGGATCACCCAGTAGTGAGCTACCCAGACCAGGAAATCGCAGGTTCGGGCACTATCGGCGTTGAGTTACCCAAGCTGAGTGGGGGCAGTAGTTGGGCTACTAGAACTGGCTTCAGTGCCTGTAGGCTCGGGATAGAAAACAAATAACTTTCAACCAAGGTTCCTGCTCCTGTTTGCTATCGAGTAACCCATGCTGGAAAGTGCATATGGCTGGATGACAAGCGAAACATTGCACAGTTGCACTTCAGGTACAACTCCTCAGAATGATTACCGTGAAATGGCAGAGTATTTTTAACATACTAATCCATGAGATGACACTCATATTGTGAATTTAGGTAATGTACGTCCAATATATATTGCTCCTGCTCCTATCTTCTATGTTTCTATAGGGTACTGAATTTGGATGATTAGCCATGATCTCATTAAATGGCGGAGCAGGCTCGAGGGGCCGAATGCTCTACTCCTGCTCATAGCTTCTATGTTTCTATGTCTATATAAGTAGCAAACTAGCTACCTGCTATCAAGCTAGAATACTGTCCTGCCGGAAGTATTGAGTTATTTGCTTAAAAAAAAATTGGACCCCGTAGTGCAATACAAAATACTTCTCTTTTTGAGAGAATCCAAACCAGACAAATGGGAAACAATTAAAATTAGTTTAGGGATAGTCTCAATCTAGTTCCATGAACTACTGCGCAAAAGTGGGCAGTTTATAACAAATCTATGAAACCAGTGCATATAAAGATGTACAGGAAACTCTCGATTTACCAGCACCCAAACAACCGGAAATCTCGGTTAACCGGCAAAATTCAGGAGTAGGTTCAGTTAAGTTTTTCTTCATATTAGTGGCCGTTTCTTGATTCTTGGCTGTGTAATCGGGGGTTCCTGCACTTGTTGCTAAGCAACAGGGACGCTTGGTCTGTGGCCGGGCTTCTTGCACCTGTTGCTAAGCAACAGGGAAGCCTGGATTTGTTGCTATGTACGGAGCTCTCGTACCTTTTAACTATACCTCTGTAATCCGGACTTTTTGATAAACTGGCACCACGCCGGTGCCGGATAAAAAATATAGTTTCCTGTATTTCCAGTTAACAGGCTAAACAGTGAATTATTAGAATCATAGAATGGTTACAACACAGAAGGGGGCCATTCAGCCCGTGCCGGCTCTTTGCAGGCCCACTCCCCCGCCCTTTCCGGTAGCCCTGCAAATTGTTTTCCTTCAGGTACTTATCCAACTCCGGTTTGAAAGCCACGATTGAGTCTGCCTCCACCACCCTTTCAGGCAGTGCATTCCAGATCCTAACCATTCACTGCGTAAAAAAGTTTTTCCTCATGTCACCTTAAATCTGTGTCCTCTGGTTCTCGACCCTTCTGCCAATGGGAACAGTTTCTCTCTATCTACTCTGTCCAGACCCCTCAAAATTTTGAGCACCTCTATCAAATCTCCTCAACCTTCTCTGCTCTAAGGAGAACAACCCCAGCTTCTCCAGTTTATCCACGTAACTGAAGTCGCTCATCCCTGGAACCATTCTTGTAAATCTTTTCTGCACCCTCTCTAAGGCCTTCACATCCTTCCTTCGCTTACTTCAGCGGTGACTGGTGATAGAATCGGGTACTGCAGTGCTCACAGTAGGTAAGCATGTGATTCTAATCAGGAGAATTTCAACCCTTTAAAGTAAAATACACACCCCACAACAGCTCCTAATTTGACAGTATTCTTACTCAGAGAGGCCACAGAGTTGTCAGGTGGGAAAAATCTCACATTGATGCATTAGGGACATTCTTCTGCTGCAGCACATTTTTGGAGGAGATTAGAGAGAGCTTAACTCTATCTAACCATGATATGACTGGCCTCTGAATGCTCAACTGGTACTTGAATTAGCCCATTAACATTCTCCATTAATGTTCCTCACCACGGCGACACACTGACAACCTGAAAACAAGTTAGCAGTTGAACTCTAACTAGGTGATCACTTGTGGCATTGCTCAGTGGGTCAGCGGTTACAGTTGCCTCTGAAAGGATTTGGAAAGAAGCACACAGAAATTGAGTGTTTTTTGAAGTGTTCCTGGGAAATTTGAGCACTTTTTAAAAATTAGTTCCTGGGATGTGAGCGTCACCGGCAAGGCCAGCATTTATTGCCCATCCCTAATTACCCTCGAGAAGGTGGTGGTGAGCCGCCGCCTTAAATAAGCGGCTTGCTAGGCCATTTCAGAGGGTAGTTAAGAGTCAACCACATTGCTGTGGGTCTGGAGTCACCTATAGGCCGGACCGGGCAGCAGATTTCCTTCCCTGAAGGACATTCGTGAACCAGGTGGTTTAACAATCCGGTAGTTTCATGGTCACCAATACTGATACTGGTTTTTTAATTCCAGATTTATTTAATTGAATTTAAATAATTCAGGGATTTGAACTCGCGCCTCTAGATCATTAGTCCAGGCCTCTGGATTACTAGTCTAGTAACATAACCACCATGCTACTGTACCCCACACTTCACACCGTTTTTCCACACGATCTCAATCACAGACAGGGCCATCTCCGACTACTTTCTTTTATCGCTCACCACCCAGATCCCCTGACCCCCTTCCAACCTCACTTCCTTCTGTTGGGGAAAAAAAACTCATACCCAAATCACTACAATTTGCCAAGCCTTTGACCCTCCAGTCACCACAATAGCTCTGAAGCTGCTCGGCACTCCCTCAACCTCCACCTTTGATGCCCTTCTCCCCCAGCAAGATCTTTACTCTCTTCCATCCTGGTAAATCCCCCTGGTATGGCCCCCACCATCACTCCAAGTCCAAGGAGAACAGACTTGGACATATCCAGTACACATCTAGTTTAGCCATCCATCTCCACATCTGGCTGGACCACATCAAGCACAATTGGGTCTCACTCCCCTCTGCCAAAACCACCCATCATGCCGGGATCATATTGGAAAGCAAAGATAAGCCCTGGCTTATTTTCTCCACGACCAACTATCTCCTTAAACTCCCCTCCCCTGCCCCTCATTCCTCACCTTCAATAAGGTGTAAGGAGGTCATGGGCTTCTTTGCTACTAGAGACCAACCATTCAGCGAACTGCCACTTCACCATCCGCCCATTTAATTGAGCAAATTATCACGCATTTAAAGATGAAATAGTTAGAAATAGCCAGCATGGAATTCAACAGGAACGATTGTGCTTGACAAACCTCGAAGAATTATTTGAGGAGGTAATAGACATGGTAGATGGGAGGAAATGCAGTGGGTGTAGTGTACATGGACTTTAGGAAAGCCTTTGACAAGGTACCACATGGGCGATTATTAGAGAAAGTTGAGGGATATGGAATTAGAAAGGATAGCAAACTGAATTAAAAATTGGTGAGAAAGGAGAAAAGCATAGGCGTTAGGGGCAGGTTTTCAGAGTGGTTAGAAGCGGGAAGTAGTGTCCCTCAATGTTCAGCTCTTGGGCCACTTCTGTTCACTGGGTACATCAATGATTTGGATATAGGCCCAGGAGTGGTGTCAAAACTTTCAGATGATACCAAAATAGGAGCTTTAGTTAATTTTTTTAGAAGATCAAAGAGAGCTACAATATAAGATAGGGGAATGAGCTAAAGTGTGGGAGATGGGATTCAATGCCATTAAGTGAGAGGTGATGCATTTTGGTAAAAAAAACAACAGTAATTATACTCTGAACGGAAGTAGGCTCGGTGCTGTACAACAGCAGATACATTCTTTGGGTACAAGTTCACAGGACGTTAAAGGCACCAGCTCAGGTTGATAAGGTTGTTAAAAAAAAAGCTAATAGAATTCTAGGTTTAATCACAAGAGATATAGAATATAAAAGCCAAGAGCTAATGGTGAGCCTATAACCTTAAGCCCTCACTCAGTTAGAGTAGTGTGTGCAGTATTGGAGATGCACCTCCTGCTCCTTTGACCCCATTCCCACTAAACTGCTGACCACTCAACTTCCTTCCTGTCCCCATGCCAGCTGACATTGTAAATGGTTCCTGCTCAGGTACTGTCCCCGCCCTTTCAAAACCACTGTCATCACACCCTCCTTAAAATGCCCACACTTGATCCCTCTGTCCTTGCAAACTACCACCCCATCTCCAAAGTCCATGAATGTGTTGTCACCTCCCAAATCGGTGCCCATCTTTCCCACAACTATAAGTTTGAATCTTGCCAATGCTCCTCTCACAGCACTATAACAGCCTGAACAAAAGTCACAAATGACATCCTGTGTGACTGTGGTACATTATCCCTCTTCAACCTCTCTGCAGCCTTTGACACTATTGACCACACCATCCTCCTCCAATGCCTTTCCTCCATTGTCCAGCTCAATGATGGCCCTTGCTTGGTACCACTCTTACCTATCAGAGCATCACCAGCAATGGCTCATCTTCCTGCTCCCAGCACGGTTACCTTGGCCTGCCCTCTTCCTCATCTACATGCTGTCGCTTGGCGACATCATCCGAAGACGTGGAGTATGTTCCATATGGTCACTGACAACAGCCACCTCAACCTCTCCACCACCACCTCTGTTGTCAGACTGCTTCTCTGATATCCAGTCGTGGATGAGCCACAATTTCCTCCATGTTAAACACTGGGAAGACCGAAGCCATGATCTTCAGCCCCACCACAAACCTGTGACACCTATTCCATCCTCCACCCTGGCCACGGTCTTAGGCTCAACCAGGCTGTTCACAACCTCGGTGTCCAATTCAACCCAGAGCTGAGCTTCCGACTCCATATACACTTCAATAGATTGGGAGAAGGGGAAGTGCAACGAGACCTGGGTGTCCTTGTGCACCAGTCGCTGACGGTAAGCACGCAGGTGCAGCAGGCGGTTAAGAAGGCAAATGGTATGTTGGCCTTCGTAGCGAGAGGGTTTGAGTACAGGAACAAGGATGTTTTGCTGCAGTTGTACAGGGCCTTGGTGAGGCCACACCTAGAGTATTGTGTGCAGTTTTGGTCGCCTTATCTGAGGAAGGATGTTCTTGCCATGGAAGGAGTTCAGCGAAGATTCACTAGGCTGATACCTGGGATGGCAGGAATGACGTATGAGGAGAGATTGGGTCGATTGGGCTTGTACTCGCTGGAGTTTAGAAGAATGAGAGGGGATCTCATTGAAACTTATAAAATTCTGACAGGACTGGACAGACTAGATGCAGGAAGGATGTTCCCGATGGCGGGGGAGTCCAGAACCAGTGGTCACAGTCTAAGGATAAAGGGTATGCCATTTAAGACAGAAATGAGTAGGAATTTCTTCACCCAGAGAGTGGTGAACCTGTGGAATTCTCTACCACAGAAGGCAGTAGAGGCCAATTCATTAAATATATTCAAGAAGGAGTTGGATATATTTAAGGCTAAAGGGATCAAGGGATATGGGGAGAAAGTAGGGACAGGGTACTGAATTTGGATGATCAGCCATGATCTCATTGAATGGCGGAGCAGGCTCGAGGGGCCGAATGGCCTACTCCTGCTCCTATCTTCTATGTTTCTATGTTTCATCACAAAGACCACATACTTGCACCTCCATAACATCGCCTGCCTCCGCCCCTATGCCGCTGAAACCCTCAACCATGGCTTTGTCACCTCCAGACTCGTCTAATCCAACGCTCTCCTAGTCAGTCTCCCATTTTCCACCCTGTGTAACCTTCAGCTCATCCAGAGCTCTGCTGCCCATATCCTATCCCACACTAACTCTCACTCACCTATCACCCGTCCTTGTTGAACTACTTTGGCTCCCAGTTCACCAATGCCTCCAGCTTAAAATTCTCATCAGTTTGTTTAAATCCCTTCATAGCCTTGCCCCTTCCCCTCTCTGTAATCTCCTACAACCCCACATCCCCAACTCTCCTTTCCTCTGAAATGAAACTGCATCACCAGAAGAATCAGCACAAAGCTAAGCATCCTAGCGCAATGCTTAAACATAATTCATTTCAGAAGAAATAGCTGTAGCTAAGCCAAACAAATCGCTGGTCTTTGCTGAGTTAGCTGTTTTCAGTCGGGTCAGCAGTTGAGCTGCAACAAATAGAAACATAGAAAAATTAGGAGCAGGCGTAGGCCACTCGACCCCTCGAGCCTGCCCCGCCATTCAATATACAACATACGAATTAGGAGCAGGCGTCGGCCACTGGGCCCCTCGAGCCTGCCCCGCCATTCAATATACAACATACGAATTAGGAGCAGGCGTAGGCCACTCGGCCCCTCGAGCCTGCTCCGCCATTCAATATACAACATACGAATTAGGAGCAGGCGTAGGCCACTCGACCCCTCGAGCCTGCCCCGCCATTCAATATACAACATACGAATTAGGAGCAGGCGTAGGCCACTCGGCCCCTCGAGCCTGCCCCGCCATTCAATATACAACATACGAATTAGGAGCAGGCGTAGGCCACTCGGCCCCTCGAGCCTGCCCCGCCATTCAATATACAACATACGAATTAGGAGCAGGGGTCGGCCACTCGGCCCCTCGAGCCTGCCCCGCCATTCAATATACAACATACGAATTAGGAGCAGGGGTAGGCCACTCGGCCCCTCGAGCCTGCCCCGCCATTCAATATACAACATACGAATTAGGAGCAGGCGTAGGCCTCTCGACCCCTCGAGCCTGCCCCGCCATTCAATATACAACATACGAATTAGGAGCAGGGGTAGGCCACTCGGCCCCTCGAGCCTGCTCCGCCATTCAATAAGATCATGGCTGATCCGATTACTCCACATTCCCGCCTATCCCCGATAACCTTTCACCCCCTTGCTTACCAAGAATCTATCAATACAATACAATACAAATCGCTTTATTGGCATGATAAGGTACATCTTATGTTGCCAAAGCATCAAAATACATTTATGGTTGAACACATAAACGCGGTTCCATTCATACAGTGTATAAACAGGTATATCCCTGAGTTTATAAATATATTTTCGCCTTGTTTATATATACTCTTGTCTTAGTTTACTGGTTGTCCCTCTGTTCATGGCAAGCTGTAACATAGTGTGCCGCCAGTGTTACACAGCTTCTCTCCTCCCCCAGTAGGAATGGGAGTTTTTGGTTGTCAGTCAGATTTCTGAATTCAGGGCATATTTGTGAGAATTTTTGATAGAAATTCTCTCTGATGCCCTGATATTTTCCACAGGCTGTGAGGAAGTGCATCTCTGTCTCAACTACTCCCTGACTGCAGTGAGAGCATATCCTGTCTTCTCTTGGCAGCCTGGTCTGCCTGTGTCTGCCTTTTTCGATCGCTAGGCTATGTTCGCTAAGTCTGTACCTTGTCAAGGTTCTTCTCAGTTTGTTATCCTTTACCATGGTCAGGTAATCAGCTATGTTGTATTGTCTGTTTAGGGCCAAGTAGCAATTGAGTTTGCTTTGGGTTTTTGTTGTTTCTGCCCAATATGACAGATATTTTTCCTTTTGCTTAGCGACGATTGTGTTGGGTCGAATTCTTTGTGTTACCCTGTCTATCTACCTCGGCCTTAAAAATATTCAAAGACTCTGCTTCCACTGCCCTCTGAGGAAGAGAGTTCGAAAGACTCACGACCCTCTGAGAAAAAAATCTCTCATCTGTCTTAAATGGGCGACCCCTTATTTTTAAACAGTGACCCCTAGTTCTAGATTCTCCCACAAGAGGAAACATCCTCGCCACATCCACCCTGTCCAGACCCCTCAGGGTCTTATATGTTTCAATCAAGTCACCTCTTACTCTTCTAAACTCCAGCAGATACAAGCCTAGCCTGTCCAACCTTTCCTCATAAGACAAGCCGCCCATTCCAGGTATTAGTCTAGTAAACCTTCTCTGAACTGATTCCAACGCATTTACATCCTTCCTTAAATAAGGAGACCAATACTGTACACAGTACTCCAGATGTGGTCTCCCCAATGCCCTGTATAACTGAAGCATAACCTCATTACTTTTGTATTCAATTCCCCTCGCAATAAACGATAACATTCTATTAACTTTCCTAATTACTTGCTGTACCTGCACAGTAACCTTGTGTGATTCATGCACTAGGGCACCCAGATCCCTCGGCATCTCAGAGCTCTGCAATCTCTCACCATTTAGATCATATGCTTTTTTATTCTCCCTGCCAAAATGGACAACTTCACGTTTTCCCACATTATACTCCATTTGCCAGATCTTTGCCCACTCACTTAACCTATCTATATCCCTTTGTAGCCTCCTTATGTCCTCTTCACAATTTACTTTCCTACCTATCTTTGTGTCATCAGCAAATTTAGCAAACATACCTTTGGTATGGCTGATCCTCTATCAATACCATATTCCCGCTCTCTCCCCATACCCCTTTTATGCCTTGTGTTTAGAAATCTATCTATCTCCTTCTTAAATATATTCAGTGAATTGGCTCCACAGCCTTCTGTGGTAGAGAATTCCACAGGTTCACCACCCTCCGAGTGCAGAAATTTCTCCTCATCTCAGACCTAAATGTCCTACCCCGTATCCCGAGACTGTGACCCCTCGTTCTAGAACCCCCAGCCAGGGGACAGATTGGATGCTCCCTGCATCCAATCTGTCTAGCCCTGTCAGAATTTTATACGTTTCAATGAGATCCCCTATCATTCTTCTAAACTCTAGTGAATACAGGCCTAGTCGACCCAATCTCTCCTCATACGACAGTCCTGCCATCCCAGGAATCAGTCTGGTGAACCTTCGCTACACTCCCTCTATGGCAAGTATATCCTTTCTTAGGTAAGGAGACCAAAACTGCACACAGTACTCCAGGTGTGGTCTCACCAAGGCCCTGTATAACTGTAGTAAGACGTCCTTGCTCCTGTACTCAAATCCTCTTGCAATGAAGGCCAACATACCATATGCCTTCCTAACTGCTTGCTGCACCTGCATGTTTGCTTTCAGTGACTGGTGTACAAGGACACCCAGGTCCCTTTGTACATTAACATTTCCCAATCTATCATCATTTAAATAATACTCTGCCTTTCTGTTTTTCCTACCGAAGTGGATAACTTCACATTTATCCACGTTATACTGCATCTGCCATGTATTTGCCCACTCACTCAACTTGTCTAAATCGCCTTGAAGCCTCTTTGCATCATCCTCACAACTCACAATCCCACCTAGTTTTGTGTCGACAGCAAACTTGGAAATATTACATTTGGTTCCCTCATCCAAATCATTGATAATCTGAGCGCCCCTGGGCAAAGGGAAGGGGTATAAACCCACCAGCGCTTCTGTTCCTGATCTACTGCTCAGTGATCCCTGTTTGAAAGTCGGTTACGGGTGGGAACGGGCTCAGATGTGAGACCCAGACTCACTGTCCAGGCTCAAACCTGAAGAATGGACATTTGCAACAAGTTATCAGAGGGCAGCTGGCACCTGGTGAATCAGACCCCAACACGAGTCTGACACCAAGTTAGGAGGCACAGTAAATAGTGTAGATGGGCGCAGAAAGTTGCAAAGGGACATTGATCGATTCAGTGAGTGGGCAAAAGTGTGGCAGATGGAGTTCGATGGGGGAAGTGTGAGGGCATCCACTTTGGACCTAAAAAGAATTTTCAGAGTATTTTCTAAATAGTGAGAAGCTGGGAACTGTGGAGGAGCAGAGATTCGGGGGTCTAAGTAAAGAAATCACTAAAAGCCAGTGGACAGATACAAAAAATAATTTAAAAGGCTAATGGAATGTTGGCCTTTATCTCGGAGGCTGGAATACAAAGGGGTGAAGTTATGTTACCGCTGCACAGAGCTCTGGTCAGACCCCATCTGGACACTGGGTTCCGTTCTGGGCCCCGCACCTCGGGCAGGATATATTGGCCTCGGAGGGGGAACAGCGCAGATTCACCAGAATGATCCCGGGGCCAAAAGGGTTAAATTATGAGGACAGGTTCCACAGACTGGGCTTGTATTCCCTCGAGTTTAGAAGATTAAGGGGTGATCTAATCGAGGTGTTGAAGATGATTGAAGGAGTTGATGGGGTAGAGAGAAAGAAACTATTTCCTCTGGTGGGGGGAGTCCAGAACAAGGGGGCAGAACCTTAAACTTAGAGCCAGGCCGTTCAGGGGTGATGTCAGGAAACACTTCTTCACACAAAGGGTAACGGAAATCTGGAACTCTCCCCCCTCCCCTCCCTCACAAAAAGCTGTTGAGGCTGAGGGTCAACTGACGATTCTAAAACGGAGCTTGTAGATTTTTGTTAGCCAATCGTATTCAGGGTTTGTGGAACAAAGGCAGGGAGATGGGGTTAAGATACGGATCAGCCAGGATCTAACTGACTGTCGGAACAGGCTCGAGTGGCTGAATGGCCTATTCCTGTTCCTATGTTCCAGTACTTTCAGGAGAATGGGAAGGGGATAATTGGAAAAGAAAACATGCAAATGGAATTTAATTTGCATTTTTGTGAACACCCTTCATTAAACTCAACCCGAGCAGTCACTTACCCCAAATTGGCAAATCATCAATGTACATCTGGTACCAGTAGTGGTTCTTGATGGCATAAACAAAGGCATCTCGTTTTGGTTTATCCAGCTCAATTTCACAGTAAGTACTTTGCATGACATCATCTATATAAAAACAATGCATTGAAATATATTAATCACCGTCACAAATACACTAGAATATAAATATCAAACTGGATATCTCTACATTATACATTTCCAGCATTCAACCTTTACCATTCTCACACTCTGGGATCTCAAGTTAATACATTTCACAGTCCTGGACTGTTTCTTCATGGCTCCAAAAGCAAGTTTTATAAATCGTGAATTAGCTGCAGTTGATTAGTATTACTGTCTTTTCACTTGTGAGATCTGGATCCACATCCAGCCTAGACTAAAGTCTCCATTTATTTAATTCGGTGCCTCAAAATAAAACTTCTACATCAGCATAAGAATACAAAAACCTGCAATTATATAGCATCGTGAACGTAGGAAAACATCCCAAGGTGCTTCACAAAAGGGGTGGATTACACATGGACAGGACAAGAATACTAAGGAAGGTGACCATAGAATCCGTCACCATTTGCCTCGCATCATCTCCTAATGTCTCTCAATCTCTCCTGCCTTCCATCCTATCACAGACCTTCCCTTTTGTTCTTTCCTCCCCTCCCCCCTTTCCCTGCCCCTGCACTTGCTTAAAACCTGTTCCATCTCCAGCTTTTTCCAGTTCTGACGAAGGGTCATCAACCTGGAACATTAACTCTGTTTCTCTCTTCACAGATGCTGCCTGACCTGCTGAGCATTTCCAGCATTTTCTTCTTTTATTTCAGATTTCCAGCATCCGTAGTATTTTGCTTTTGCACCGGTGCAATCAGCTGGTTTGGGAGGTTTGAAGCTCCGATCAGCAATGAGCAGAAAGTGGAGGTTACACGCTGCTGGATTCCGCCTCGGCCACCAGAGGGGAATGGAATCATGGGCAAGGTGTAGAATTTCTGGTGACAACTAAACAGGGGAGCTTCGGTCTTACCTGTTGAACTGGACACTGTTGTGGCTCACCTATGGGCCTATGCAATCAGATGGCGGAGTTTTCAGTTGGCACAGCACTCAGGGTGGTGGCTGAGAGCCACAATAAACGTCGTCAGCATACATCAAAGCTTGCACATAATGCTATCAAAAAGCATTGTGTAAATGGTGAATAGGAGGAGGGGCTGAGAATAGAACTTGGAGTTACGCTAGAGGTGACTGTGCATATTTTATTAATTTTTTTTATTCATTCATGGGATGTAGGTGCATTGCCCATCCCTAATTGCTCTCGAGGAGGTGGTGGTGAGCCGCCTTCTTGAACCGCTGCAGTCCGTGTGGTGAAGGTACTCCCACAGTGCTGTTAGGGAGGGAGTTCCAGGATTTTGACCCAGCGACGATGAAGGATCGGCGATAGGAGAATGTGCAGGAGGAGAGGGCATTGAGAGAGATTTGCTGGCTATGTAGGTGCAGGGAGGAATAGAAGCATGAAAGGCTGTGCCAGAGGTGGACGACAGAGGTGAGGTGATGGAGGAGGATGGAGTGGCCAACGGTATTTGAAGGCCATGGAGGTGCTGAGAAGGGATAACGTGTCGCAACCATGCAGGATGTTACTACTGACATTGACATGGATCAGTTTGTAGGGACCTATGCTATTCTCAAATGACTGGGGCTATCTGGACATAATGAGCTCGGGATGATTCTTATTGTTTCAGTTCAAAGTGGTAGGAGAATAGCAGCATTCTACAAAGTGGTCCATTTGGCTTTAATTCACACCCCTCCTCCTCCTATTTGCTGGCTGCTGTGGTAATTTCAATCCAGCAAGAAATGGATTTAAGTTAGAAGGTAACATTAATATAAATCATACAATAATTTCTGTGGAATAATGATCAAAAATCTTGAAATGTAATACAGATCAAGGGTGGGCTTTTTGAGGAGGGAGATGGTGATGATAGGTGGGTGGCTGACCAGAGACGGTCACTGAATATGAAATGTGTGCACACTTTTGAGGCAACAGCATACATCAGCTTTGCATTTCCTTAGAACATTAAAATCAAATGAAGCAGTAACGTCTGCCCCCAAAATAATCTTTTTGGCAGGAAACTGATTTTTGTGATTACCAAGTTGTTTAAGTTCCCCAGTAAATAATGGTACTGCACAATGCATTATTGATCGTTACAGACCAGAAAATTAGAGGATCAATTCATTCCCAGTTTGTTCTGAATTAGCTAATCTCATCGCAAAAAGCAGATGGGGTAGGGGATGCGACACTTGGCCGATTGGGGCGAGGAAGGCTCACCAGCTACAAGTGCACAATTGGAGGAGTGGGGAAAACCCACGTTATTGACAGGGAGGGGTAACTGCGGCATCTGTACATCCCGGGGGCATTTCTGTTTTGGTCAATCAGGTGTATGACACGTGCAGAAAGCCACTACTATTCTTAAGCCTTGTCAAGCTAAGACAGAGAAATCCACATAGGATTTTAGCTTCCGAGTCCAATAGGGAGACACCATAAAGCTTAGGTTTAGGTAGGGAAAAGCCAAGAGACCAAAGATATTGTTGGATTTTAACCAGCTACCACCAGATCACCGGCAAGCTTTCTGCTGCTCGTCTAGCGAGGACTACCCAAACTCTTAGACCACAGGGTTAACGATGTGATCTGGAGCCAAGTGGGAAGAGTAATGAGCCAGGTTAACTGTTCAATGATCACAAGCAGCTTGGAGTATTGCAGACCTACCTGGCTCATGTCATCAGATTATCCAGTCTGTCATCAAGTGTAAACTCATCGAATCTTTCATGGCCAGGCATATAGTCTTGGAGCATAGAAGCCTTGCTATCTTCGCACCCCCACCCCAAGGTAGGATAGTCATGCCTCGGTCATTAAACAACTGACGAGCACAAGTTTTAGACTTCGCTAGGCTGGCAGCAGATACTAGGAATTCGTCAAGAGCAGTATGGTGATCAGCAAACCTCATCATAAAATGCCACCTTTCCAAAGCATGGATAGTGAACAATGGTTCCGCTAGTTTGAGGCAGTGTTTCAACAACAACTGCTTGCCTCTCTGCAACCCAATTACAGTCGGCACCAAAGCCTAGGTACACGACCCCCTGGCCTTCCAGCAGTTGCTGTCCCAAGCCCGAGTTTCCTCACAGAATCTTACAGCACAGAAGGCTATTCGCCAGCTCTCTGAAAGAGATAATCATTTGGTCCATTCCCCATATGCTTTAAAAAAAAATGTTTTCAACTAGTCATCCATTTTCCTTCAAAAGCTATTATGGATTCCGCTTCCACCACGGCTTATGCTAGGGAATTCCATGTCCGAACAACCATCTCCAGCCACTCCCTCAAGCTAAACCAGACCATGTGAAACCATGGCTCTCGTACTGACCCAGAGTTGAGCTTCAAACCCCTCCATCCTGTCTATCGATAAGAGTTTGCGTTTGATAAAATACCACACAATAGACTTGTTAACAAAATTCAAGCCCATGTGATTGAAGAGACAGTGGCTGCGTGGATACGTAATTGGCTAAGGGACAGAAAGCAGAGAGTAGTGGTTAACGGCTGTTTTTCAGATTAGAGGGAAGTGTGCAGTGGTGTCCCCCAGGATCGGTGTTGGGGCCACTGCTCTTTTTGATATATATTGATGACCTGGACTTGGGCATTATTTCAAAGTTTGCAGTTGACACGAAACTCAGAACTGTAGTAAACAGTGAGGAGGATAGCAACAGACTCCAGGAGGACATAAGACAGCCTGGTGAAATGGGCAGACACATGGCAGGTGAAATCTAATACAGAGAAGTGATTTATTTTGGTAGGAAGAATGAGGAGAGGCAATATAAACTAAATGGTACAATGTTAAAGGGGGTGCAGGAACCGAGAGACCGGGGGGGGGGGTGTATGTACACAAGTGTTTGAAGGCGGTAGAACAAGTGGAAGGCTATTACAATACAGGATCCTGGGCTTTATAGAGGCACAGAGTACAAAAGCAAAGAAGTTAGGCTAAACCTTTATAAACACTGGTTAGGCCCCAGCTGGAGTATTGTATCCAATTCTGAGCACCACACTTTAGGAAGGATGTCATTGCCTGAGAAAGGATACAGAAGAGATTTTCTAGAATGGTACAGGAAACTTTCGATTAACCGGCCCCTAAATAACCGGAAATGTTGGTTAACCGGCAAAATTCAGGAGTAGGTTCAGGTAACTTTTATTACCTTTTTTTACTCCATTTGTTGCTGTGCAAAGGTGTAGCTGCAGCTGTTGCTAAGCTACAGAGACGCTTGCAACTTGTGCCCATTGTTCTGAAGCGCAACAGGGTTTGTTGCTTTATACGGAGCTCTCAGCTCCGTATCTTTTACTATAGCGTTCGGTTATCCGGGATTGTTGATGAACCGGCACCACATCGGTCCCGTCCGTGCCGGATAAGAGAAAGCTTCCTGTAGCAGGGGTGAGACTTCAGTTACATGGAGAGACTGGAGAAACTGGGGTTGTTGGTCTTGGAGAAGAGAAGGTAAAAGGGAGATTTGATAGAGGTGTTCAAAATCATGAAGGGTTTTGATAGAATAAATAAGGAGAAACTGTTTCCAGTGGCAGAAGGGTCGGTAACCAGAGGACACAGATTTAAAGGTAATTGACAAAAGAACCAGAGGCAACATCTGGGAAAAAAAAATTATGCAGCGAGTCGTTATGATCTGGGATGCACTGCCTGAAGTGGTGGTGGGAGCAGATTCAATAATAACTTTCAAAAGGGAATTGGATAAATATTTGAAAGTGGAAATGTTCAGGGATATAGGGAAAGAGCGGGGGAGTGAGACTAACTGGATTCCTCTTTTAAAGAGCCGGCACAGCCCAAATGGCCTCCTCCTGTGCAGTATCATTCTATGTTTCTATAAGAGTGCTTACGTACACCCCGGGAACATTTCGTCTGCCTCTGCCCCTCCACATTTTTGTCACCTCTCCATTCGATTATTCCGATGCGTTCCTCAACAATCTCCCATCTTCAACAAAACCAACTTGTCCAAAATGCAAAATACCTGATAGCAGCACTAAGACCCACTTGCCAATCTATACACCCACCCCATCCTTGCTTACCTACCCTGTGCGCCAAAGCATTAGATTTAAAATCCTCCACCTCTCCTTTACTGCCTTGCTCTAGAACTTCCTGGAAATATTTTATTCCCCCCACACCCTTTTTTTTTTTTTTTGCATTCCTCGTTTTGCCGCATTGATGGAAGGGTCTCCAGCCAGCTCGAGTGTACTCTCTGGATCTCTCCCTAAACGGTGTCCAATTATTGCCTTTGCCTGCAAAGAGCCCTTTACATTTCACTACTTTAAGGACACAACACAAGTGTAAGCTTCTGTTATACTTACATTTGATACAGGCCCTTATCACATCAAAACATCTCAAAGCACATTTACACAATGAATTTCTTGGAGCAGATGGAGTTATGAAGTGGCCATGGCAGCCATTCCACACCAGTAACAACCCACAGAGTGAATGACCAGGTAATCTCTTGTCAGTGGTGTTTGTAGAGGAAGGAATACTGGCCAGTCACTAGGAGACCTCCCTGCCAGCTGTCTGGAAAAATGGCATGGAATTTTCCACGGCACCTGAAAGGACGTTGGGTCCTTGGTTTAGCAGCTCATCAAAAATCCTGCACCAGTGGGCTCCAACAGACCGTGGCAACCTACCAGGAGAATGGCACTTACGGGTCACAGATCTCCACGAGCAACACTATACAATTCTACCAAAATAAACACCCTCAATGTAGTACAGCGCCAAATACAAACTCTTCCATCAAATGGGGAAGAACTTACAACACTGGCCCTTTAAGGATTTGCCACCTACTAATTTAGTTAGGTATTCCAAAACCCCATTATACTCGAGGGACTCATTCTAAATCTTGACCAAGGGAGGCAGCAGAGCTTCCAATTAGAAAAAAGGAGAGCCTTTAACTTCACACGCCCCCGCCAAATAACCTTTAACCACACACGGCCCCCCCGATAACCCCACACGGCCCCCCCCGATAACCACACGCCCCGCCCAATAACCCCACACTCTGCCCCCCCCCCGATAACCACACACAGCCCCCCCATAACCCCACACTCTGCCCCCCCCGATAACCACACACAGCCCCCCCATAACCCCACACTCTGCCCCCCCCCGATAACCCCACACGGCCCCCCCGATAACCCCACACACGGCCCCCCCCTGATAACCCCACACACGGCCCCCCCATAACCCCACACACGGCCCCCCCGATAACCCCACACGGCCCCCCCCGATAACCACACGCCCCGCCCAATAACCCCACACTCTGCCCCCCCTGATAACTCCACACTCTGCCCCCCCCGATAACCCCACATACGGCCCCCCCCCCCGATAACCCCACACACGGCCCCCCCATAACCCCACACACGGCCCCCCCCATAACCCCACACACGGCCCCCCCTGATAACCCCACACTCTGCCACCCCCCCGATAACCACACACGGCCCCCCCCGATAAACCCACACGGGCCCCCCCGATAAACCCACACGGCCCCCCCCCCATAACCCCCCCCCCCGATAACCCCACACGGGCCCCCCTGATAACCCCACATGGCCCCCCCCGATAACTACACACGGCCCCCTCCCGATAACCCCTCACGGCCCCCCCCCATAACCCCACACGGCCCCCCCCCATAACCCCACACGGGCCCCCCCCCCATAACCCCACACGGGCCCCCCCCCCCCAATAAACTCCAAGATGATCAGATACAGAAGCTAGGGCAATTAGTAACTATACTGAAAGAATCAGCAAGTTTTCGGTCCTGAGTAACTCCTTCGTTTGAATCCACTTACACCTGAAAGGTACCAAAGAAAGTCTTTGAACTGGGAAATATATCAAAACAGGCCAGAACAGAGCAGCACCAATCACTGCCCAACTTTAACTGGGAGATCAACACAGTAATGCTTGGTGGATTTATGCAAGTCACTCCATAAAAACTATTGTAGATGGAATTAAAGAAAACCTTCATACTGGCTCAAAAAAGCACCACAGCAAAGGAAACACCAGCTATTTCTAGCAGTTCTTGAATAGCTACTTACTACAAGACACAGCATATATTCTACAAAACAATTAACATCCATTAGCAAAGAAAAAAAAGTTGTCAAAGAAAAGCACTGGATTGGGATTGTTTTTTTTATTTGTTTAGGCTCTTCCAAACTACAAGACCCCAGTGGCAACTAAGTGCCACTGTCAGTCTTCTCGACAGATCTCCCGGGAGATCACATGGGTTCGGGTGGATGCAGAGTGATAGAAGATTTGAGGTTAGGATCAGATCAGCCATGATCTTATTGAATGGTGGAGCAGGCTCGAGGGGCCGATTGGCCTACTCCTGCTCCTATTTCTTATGTTCTTATGTTCAAAGCAACACACTTACAATTAGTCTGCAATGCTTCAGCTCTTGCTGAATCACCTTTTACTTTACCAAGGCAACCATTCTGCCATTTGGTAACAGCATTTACATTCAGCAACTGATTTTGCCATGCCTTGTTTTATAATAGGTTCTGATTAATTAGTCATGTCAAGTAGCGCAGTGCACCCGAACACCAACAGGCTGCATCACCGTAGTAACGTGATAAAGATTCAATTTCATCGAGTCTGCGCCGGCTCCCAGTCACAGCCATGCTGCTGGGGGACCATATCATAGAATAGTACAGCACAGGAGGAGGCCATTCGGCCCATCGAGTCTGCGCCGGCTCTTTCGAAGAGCAATCCAGTTTGTCCCACTCCCCGCTCTTTCCCCATATCCCTGCAATTTTTTCTCCTCCAAGTATTTATCCAATTCTCCTTTTGAAGGCTACTGTTGAATCTGTATCCACCACTTTATCAGGCAGCGCATTCCAAATCCTAACCACTCGTTACGTACAAAAGTTTTCCTCATGTCACCTGTTTCTTTTGCCAATCACGTTAAATCTGTGTCCTCTGGTTACCGACCCTTCAGCCATTGGAAAGTTTCTCTTTATTTCCTCTATCGAAACCCTTCATGATATTAAACACCTCTATCAAATCTCCTCTTAGCCTTCTCTGCTCGAAGGAGAACAACCCCAGCTTCTCCAGTCTATCCATGTAACTGTAATCCCTCATCCCTGGAACCATTCTAGTAAATCTCTTCGCCAAAACCTTCACATCCTTCCTAAAGTGCGGTGCCCAGAATTGGACACAATACTCCAGCTGGGGCCTAACAAGTGTTTAATATAGGTTTAGCATAACTTCCTGGCTTGTGTACTCTGTCTCTATTTATAAAGCCCAGGGTCCCATATGCTTTATTAACTGCTTTGGTAACCTGTCCTACAAACTTCAGAGATTTGTGCACAAGCACCCCCAGGTCTCTCTGTTCTTGCTCCCTCTTTAACATTGTACCGTTTAGTGTGTATTGTCTCTCCTCATTCTTCCCACCAAAATGTATCACCTCACACTTCTCTTCTCGGACTGAATTTCATCTGCCCTGTGTCCGCCCATTCCACCAGCCTGTCTATGTCCTCTTGAAGTCTATTACTATCTTCCTTACCGTTTACTACAGTTCCTAGTTTTGTGTCATCTGCAAATTATGAAATTGTGCCCTGTATCCAAGTCCAAGTCATTAATGTTTATCAAAAACAACAGTGGTCCTAGTACTGAACCCTGGGGAACACCACTGTATATCTCCCTCCAGTCCGAAAAACAGCCATTCACCACAACTCGGTTTTCTATCCCCTGGCCAATTTTGTATCCATGCTGCTACTGCCTCTTTTATCCCATGGGCTTTAAGTTTGCTAATCAGCCTATAGAATCATGGAATTACAACATAGAAACATAGGAGCATGAGTAGGTCACTCTGCCCTTCGAGCCTGCTCCGCCATTCAATATGATCATGGCTGATCCTCTATCTCAATACCATATTCCCGCTCTCTCCCCATACCCCTTGATGCCTTTTGTGTCTAGAAATCTATATCTCCTTAAATATATTCAGTGACTTGGCCTCCACAGCCTTCTGTGGTAGAGAATTCCACAGGTTCACCACCCTCTGAGTGAAGAAATTTCTCCTCATCTCAGTCCTAAATGTCCTACCTCGTATCCTGAGACTCTGGCCCCTCGTTCTCGAACCCCCCCCCCCCCCCCCAGCCAGGGGAAACATCCTCCCTGCATCCAGTCTGTCTAGCCCTGTCAGAATTTAATACGTATCAATGAGATTCCTTCTCATTCTACAAAACTCTAGTGAATACAGGCCTAGTCGACCCAATCTCTCCTCGTACGACAGTCCTGCCATCTCAGGAATCAGTCTGGTGAACCTTCGCTGCACTCCCTCTATGGCAAGTATATCCTTTCTTAGGTAAGGAGACCAAAACTGCACACAGTACTCCAGGTGTGGTCTCACCAGGGCCCTGTACAACTGTAGTAAGACGTCCTTGCTCCTGTACTCAAATCCTCTTGCAATGAAAGCCAACATACCATTTGCCTTCCTAACTGTTTGCTGCCCCTGCATGTTTGCTTTCAGTGACTGGTGTACAAGGACACCCAGGTCCCTTTGTACATCAACATTTCCCAATCTATCACCATTTAAATAATACTCTGCCTTTCTGTTTTTTCTACCGAAGTGGATAACTTCACATTTATCCACGTTATACTGTATCTGCCATGTATTTGCCCACTCACTCAACTTGTCTAAATCGCCTTGAAGCCTCTTTGCATCCTCCTCACAACTCACAATCCCACCTAGTTTATTGTCGTCAGCAAACATGGAAATATTAGTTGGTTCCCTCATCCAAATCATTGATATATATAGTGAATAACTGGGGCCCAAGCACTGATCACTGCGGTACCCCACTAGTCACTGCCTGCCACCCCGAAAAAGACCCATTTATTCCTACTCTCTTAACCAATTTTCAATCCGTGCCAGTATATTACCCCCAATCCCATGTGCTTTAATTTTGCACACTAACCTCTTATGTGGGACTTTATCAAAGGCCTTCTGAAAATCCAAATACACGTCCATTGGTTCTTCCTTATCTATTCTACCAGTTACATCTCAAAACCTCCAGTAGGTTTGTCAAACACTATTTCCCTTTCATAAATCCATGTTGACTGTCTAATCCCATTGATATTTTCTAAGTGCACTGTTATCACATCCTTTATAATAGACTCTAGCATTTTCCCTACTACTGATGTTAGGCTAACAGGTCTATAGTTCCCTGTTTTCTCTCTCCCTCCTTTTTTAAATAGTGGGGTTACATTTGCCACCCTCCAACCTGCAGGTCCTGTTCCATAGGCTATATAATTTTGGAAGATGACAACCAATGCATCCACTATTTCCATGGCTACCTCTTTTAGTACTCTGGGATGCAGATTATCAGGCCCTGGGGATTTATCGGCTTTCAGTCCCATTAATTTCTCCAGCACTATTTTTTTTTTTTTACTAATTTCCTTTAATTCCTCCTTCTCACTAGACCCTTGATTCCCTAGCATTTCTGGGATGTTATTTGTGTCCGCTTCCGTAAAGACAGAACCAAAGTATTTGTTTAATTGTTCTGCCATTTCCTTGTTCCCCATTATAAATTCTCCCATTTCTGACTGTAAGGGACCTACATTTGTTTTCACTAATCTTTTTCTTTTTACATACATGTAGAAGCTTTTACAGTCCGCTTTTATGTTCCTTGCACGTTTACTCTCATACACTATTTTTCCCTCTTAATCAATCTCTTGCTCCTTTTTTGCTGAATTCTAAACTGCTCCCAATCCTCAGGCTTGCTACTTTTTCTGACAACTTTATATGACTCCTCTTTGGATCTAATACTATCCTTAATTTCCTTTGTTAGCCATGGTTGGGACACTTTTCCTTTTGTGTTTTTGCGCCAGAAAGGAATGTATAACTCTTGCAATTCATGCATTCGTTCCTTAAATGTTAGCCATTGCATATGCACCGTCATGCCTTTTAATGAAGCTCCCCAATCTATCATAGCCAACTCACTCCTCATACCTTCATAGTTTCCTTTGTTTAGATTTAGGACCCTAGTTTCAGATTGGACTACTTCACTTTCCATCTTAATGAAGAATTCTATGATGTTATGGTCACTCTTCCCTAAAGGACCCCGCATAGTGTTTTTTCATGCCCCCTCTTCGCTCTCCTAATTTCTTTTTTAATTACCCCCTGCACTTTCTATACTCCTCTAGGGCTTCCACTGTTTTTAGTCCTTCGTATCTGCCAAAAGCCTCCCTTTTTTTCCTAATCCATTCTTTTATATCCCTTGACATCCAGGGTTCCCTGGGTTTGTTGGTCCCACCCTTGACCTTTACGGGAACATGTTGGCGTTGTACTCTATTTCCTCTAGTTGTTCAATTTTGCTAAAAAGCCTAATATGTGGTACTTTATCAAACACCTTTTGAAACTCCATATACACATCAAGTGCACTGCCTTCATCCACCCTCTTGGTTACCTCATCAAAAAGCTTAATCAAGTTAGTCAAACACAATTTTCCCATAACAAATCCATGCTTGCTCTCCTTTAGTAACCCATGCTTCTCCAAGTGGCTGTTAATTTTCTCCCAGATTATTGTTTCTAAAAGTTTCCCCACCACCGACATTAAACTGACTGGCCTGTAATTGCCAGATTTATCCTTCTCCCCTTTTTTGAACATGGGAGTAACATTTGCATCCCATCCGGACCGGGTGACTTATCCACTTTGGACTGCCTATAGAAGACTATGGGATTCCCTTTTATATTAGCCGCCAATCTATTCTTTATCTGAAGCCATCTCTTCCCTAGTCTGCTCTCATGAGCATTACGTTCAGTTCAAAGAACCATGTGCGCAAACCTATGGCCGGCCTAAATTTGCCGCTTACTAGTTTGAACCTGGGGCTCCTTGTCCTCCTCTTGCAGTTCTATAATTTAAATTAATCTTCCAGATATACCTTTTCTATAATCTTTTGTCAGATACCTCCTTTCAAGGCTGAAAATTTCTTCAGTCTTTCCTCACAAGTCAGAACTCCAAGGCAAGGTTCCATTAACGTCAAGTCACACACCATCCCGACTTGGACATATATTGTCGGTCCTTCACCGCCGCTGGGTCAAAATCCTGGAACTCCCTCCCTAACAGCACTGTGGGAGTACCTTCACCACACGGACGGCAGCGGTTCAAGAAGAAGGCCCACCACCACCTTCTCAAGGTAACTAGGGATGGGCAGTAAATGCTGGCTTTGCGAGCAACGCCCATATCCCAAGATCCCACACTGATTAACAACTCATTAACCTCACTCATTTCACAACTTGCACACTTACTTCCTAAACTAGTATGTTTCTGATTAGCCTGCAGGTTGTGGGTTACTAATTGTTATGGTTGCTATTTCCCCAGAGTCAGAAGGTTGTGGGTTCAAGTTCCACTCCAGAGACCCGAGCACAAAAATCTAGGCTGACACTCCAGGGCAGTACAGGAAACTTTGTGATATCCGGCACCAACGGGACCGAGCTGTTGCCGATCTATCAAAACTGCCGGACATACCAGCGTTAATGTTGAAGCATATGGAGATTTGCAGCTCCGTATCTGGCAACAAACACTGTTGCTTAGCAACAGCTTCTAAACAGTCGGCCGTACCTTGGAAGCATCTCTGTTGCTTAGCAACAGCTTCAGAGAGACTTTGCAGAGCCTGACTGTTGGAAAAAAAAGCCACGAGAAGAAAAAAAACCTAACAAAACGGCTCCTGATTTCTGCCGGTAGATCGAGGTTTCCGGACATACAACCTCCGGATAAACCAAAGTTTCCTGTACTGAGTTTCGGAGCGCTGAACTGTCGGAGGTGCCGTCTTTCGGATGAGCCGTTAAACCGAGACCCTGTCTGCTCTCTCAGGTGAATGTAAAAGATCTCGAGGCACTATTTTGAAGAAGAGTAGGGGAGTTCTCCCCAGTGTCCTGGCCAATATTTAATCCCTCAATCTACATCACTACAACAGATGATCTGGTCATTTTCACATTGCTGTTCGTGAGACCTTGCTGTGCTGCTGTGTTTCCTACATTACAACAGTGACTACATTTCAAAAGTACTTCATTGGCTGTAAAGCGCTTTGGGACGTCCTGAGGTCATGAAATGCGCTACATAAATGCAAGTCTTTCTTTCTGGCACTTGGATCCAACGATCAGAGGGTAACTTTGAATGGATGTGGAAGCAACAGACGTAGGGTAGAAGAAACTGTTACTAAGTAAATTTACAGGCCAACATTGGAAGCTATTCAAGAAGTGGATTACAAATTAAGTACATATTCCTGAAAAGCAATTCTGGGGTGATGTGACTATGGTGTAGAAGCGTGGTTAGAACTAGTGTTAAACACAAAGCAACAGCATATACAAGGTCAAACATCAGCAAGAAGGAGGGCTGTAACAAAAGGATACAAAAAAGAGAGAGTATGAAAACATTTGCATATGCTTCATGAGTTATGCAGAACAAGCGGACATAATCTTACAATTTAAATTAAGACAGTTCGGAGGGAATCCAGAAATTTTTCACACAAAAGCCTGAGAGAACGTTGAACTCTCCACTCCAGAAAGCGACAGATGCTGAATCAACTGAGATGCTTAAAAGGGAAGGAACTACTTACTGGGCAAGAAAGACCATTACGGGATATGGAAAAGGGCAGGGAATTAATAAAAAGACATTGCCGACATGGGCAGGGTGACAGAGCAGACTCAACACCCACTCCTAATCCTGAAACCGTCACAAATCTAAAGATGCAAAAATTATGAAACAGTCACTTTTTGCACAGTACATTTGCAAAACTAAGATTCCAAAACAATGTGCCCATTGCACACCATTGGGGAAAAAAACTCAAGTCATTTTAAAAATGCCCCATTGGCCCATCTGTGGAATTTAATCCACACTCATTTCTAAGATTGGTAGAGATTCAAATATGCCAATCTATAAGTTAGGTTTGGAAAGATTGAATTTTTGACAGCAAATCATTAATAATTCTTCTTTGTCACTATGGCCTCGATATTAACCTTCCCCCCGGGGTGGGGGGGGGGGGGGGGGGGGGGGGGGGGAAAGAGATGGGGGTAAAAAGTGAAATGCATGGAATGCGACCCCAACCCGCCGTGCACCCCACAATTTTTACGCCGGTGGTTATCGGGGCGTCCAAGTGTCCCACTGTGGAGAGGCGGGACACTTCATTAACGTATTCAAATTGGGTTTCAATTGGGAGTTCATTTTGAAGTTAAGTGTTGCTGCATGGGTTTTCCAGGGGTCGGGAAACTCGGCAGTGAAACGGAGGCGGGAGCTGCCGGCTCCAGAAGCTAAGTGACTGTTCCAGCACTGCTTGTGGGCCAGGAGGAGCAGGAGTGCTCCCCTCAAGGCAGGCTTCGGCCTCTCCCCCCCCAGCTTTCCCGGTCGCAGGCCTCTCCCCTGCCGACATTTCCCCTCTCCACCATCTCCGACTGCCATCCTTCCTCCTCTCCCGATTGCTGGGGACCATTCCCAAGGGCCCCTGGCTGTGGCCTTCTGCCACTGGCGTTTCCCCCTCCCCCTCGCTGGCCATTTGGCCGGCTGCT
The DNA here is from genome assembly GCF_052327205.1 of Somniosus microcephalus. Lineage (NCBI taxonomy): Eukaryota > Metazoa > Chordata > Chondrichthyes > Squaliformes > Somniosidae > Somniosus > Somniosus microcephalus. The sequence goes on from NC_141015.1 coordinate 9,888,997, forward strand.
GGGGGAGATGGAGCTACAAGATGTTAATGCGTCCTCTGCATCTCTGGACTTGCTGGGTTCTTTGGCCTTTTTCGGCCTCACCCGCATACTCCCTCCTCCCTGTAACTATCAGGGCCTGTATATGTATTTTAGAAATTACCTGAGCACAGTGAGTCTAATGTCTTACCATCATGTATTCTATCAAAGAAAGTGCATCAATATTCCTACCTTTAAATTTGATATCAAGACCACTGAACTCCAGCTCCACTCCTTGAAGAGCTTCCCCTAATGTTTCATGGTAATGGTTGATAGACTTTTTCTTCCCTGCACAAAAGGGTAGGGAAAAGTACTTGTATGTTTCTTGCCGATTATGGTAGGGTCCAACAGTGTTCATCCACAAGACTACTTCCTCTTTATCTGTGTACTGGGAAAAATAAAATCAGAAGATTAAAATTACTAGTAGTTAAGTTATACTAATTACACCAGGGGATATTACAATATCAAAACTACAGATGGGAGGAGAGAGACAACCAAAGGGGTCCTCCAAGATGCAGACCCTTTGTGTCAGCCATGGCTCAGTGGGTAGCATCCTTGCCTCGGAGTTCAACTCCCACTCCAGAGACTTGAGCAGAAAAATCTAGGCTAACATTCCGGTGCAGAACTGAGGGAGTGCTGCACTTTCGGATGAGACGTTAAACTGAGGCCCCGTCTGACCTCTCAGGTGGACGTTCGCGATCCCATGGCACTATTTCAAAGAGGAGCAGGGGAGTTCTCCCCGATGATTGGGCCTCAACCAACATCACAAACAGATGATCTGATCACTATCACATTGCTGTTTATGGGAGCTTGCTGTACGCTAATTGGCTGTCGCGTTTCCTACATTACAACAGTGACTGCATTTCAAAAAGTACTTAATTGGCTGTAAAGCACTTTGGGACGTCCGGTGGGCATGAAAGGCACAAAAGAAATGCAAGCCTTTCTTTTTTTCTTTTTAATGCAGTCTTACTACATTAATTGAAGTACCATGTAGAATTTTCATTCTAGAGCAAAATCTTGGGGATTTCCATTCCACTACATTTACTGTCATCTTACAATGCACAGACTGCCACTGACAAGTGATTATTGCAACATTTACATTGAAACATACACCAAATTTCCTCTAATGCCTAAATGTACCACCAAATGCGCTACTGAGCCATACTGACCTGTAGGTCCCAGGATCAACACCAAACCTGACTTGGTTCCTTCCTGGGATAGTTACACACTCATGTGCCTACCGGTAGCCCACCCCTTGGGGCTGTTATTTATGTGAAAGCCTCGTGTCAGCGGCCAGCATCAGTAACACACTTACCCAGGGGTATTCACAGCCAAGCCCGATCTCGACCTCACCCAATGTCTACACAAACACAGAGTTCCAACCGCAACCCGGGTCACAGACCAAGTCTAACACCCGGCTGCTGCCATGGCCAAGATCAGCTAACCCAGGACAGACATGGGATTGAACCTGGGCCCTTTATGCTCTGCCTAAATTCACTGAGCGACCAGGAGAACTGTAAATTATTGCAAGAATTTGCTTTCCTGATGCAGTATCTGCGTAGGATGCAGGTTCAGTGAATTACTCAGCTCAAGTCCATCATTAACAGATATTTCCCAGAAGGGCAAAAGGGGGCAAAGTTTAAAACAATGTGTAGCACTAACACTTCCAATTTTCTAATTCAATAGCTGTATTAGCAAGGGATCTGTCATCGACACACACTTTGGTCAGAGACTGGTGTGTAGGTTGACAGTAAGGGAGATGAAGCTTATAAAATGGGATAGGGAAAAGAATTAACTAAATCTCCAAATTAATAGCCAGTTCAAATGCAATACAAAGATCTCTACTTTCACCAATCCATCTTTTGCAGTTTCAATGTATACATGACTAACATATAGAAGTTGGAACAGGGACAATTCCTTCATTCGACAATCGGAGCAGGAGTTGTACAAAGTAACTCTGGAGCTGAGGAAGTGCCAGGGAGGTGATTCGAGCAGAAACCACCGAACACCAACCTCAAACCCCGCCCGACCCCACAAACAAAAAGAATCCAATCAACTTCCATAGGGACCATTAACCACCCAATCACAGCATTCAACTCGGTTCCAACCCATTGCGCGACTCTGTGCCCTTTGCCGGTGAATACTTCAATGTACTGAACTATAGAAGATCTTCACTATATGCTTTGCGAATGCATGTAACCTGGGACATATCTTGTATTCTGTATTGTACCATGAGCTGAGAAGTGTCAAGTTTAAGTAGCAATAAGAAAACAAACCTTAAAGATTGCAATGAGGCGGTGTTGATGACTGAACGAGTTTGTCCAGTCAGTAACTTGAGCAATGCAGACCAGAAGTGGGCCAAGCCCTTTGAGTATCCACATTTCTTAAGTGCCTTTAAAATCCCTTAATATTTTCCAGTTTTTTTTCCTATACTCCCTCTTAGCCTTCCTAATCTTTCTGTTTTCCTTCTATATATTTGTATATCCTTCCTGTATTTACTAAATGCCTCTTTTCTGATGAGTTTTATTTTTGCTCTAACCTCCTTACTTATCCATGGAACTGCATCCCTTTGACTGCTAGTCAGAATGTATTTAACTTAACCATTTCATATTTAAATATTTCCCACTGCTGGTTCTACCATTTTCCAACCAACTAAACTGGGCTAGGTCCCCTTTCACCCCACCAAAATTAGCTCATTTACCTGTTTAAACTGAGAATTCCAAAAGCAATAATTGCTCATATAAACATAACCAGTGGAAGGACTGCCATTATTCAGGTTTGGAATGAATGAAACCCAAATTTAAAATGTTTCACCATCAAATTCTATTCAAATGCACCAAGTACTGTTGCAGATATTTGGTAAAGATGGAAAGACAAAAAAAAAATGAAAGATTAAAGCTTTATATACGTCTTAGCTTTCGCTATAAAAAGCCACACATTAAACAAATGTACAGTAAAAAGTTGCTCCAATATTGTATGCAGACACTCCTATAGAAAAGTTCAGAGATAAAAGCAGAGATGACGAGCGAGTTGTAGTTTTTACCCATCTCCTGCAGAACTCCAATACCCACAGTGTACAGTGAAAAAGAAGAATAAAGTATCTCCATCTTAACGAAATACTTCAAGTCCACCGTTGGGAGGTTATGGCAAAAAAAAGAGACAAATTAAAAGACTGGGAATAAGAGTTTTTGGGGAGGAAGAAAAAGTAATGTGCAAAGTTGTAGGTATAACAAATATTATATCAGTGATTCTGCATCTTTCAGTATCAGTAAAGGTAATATTTTCCCATGAGTCAGTCATGTTTTAGTAAATTTGCTGTGTAGAAGCAATGGGCAAACCGTGGTCACGATTAGGCTTGACTTGGATGATTTTTGTTAGGATAGAGCCCATGTTCTGATAAATAACCTCTAATCAGCCAGTCAGCCGAGCTCTATTCATTTGTACATGGTTGGCTAGAATACAGCGCGATGTAACTCAAGTCTGTCAGCTATCAGTCTGACTTCAATATCTGACATCAGTATAACTCCTTCCTAGAGTGTGCATACATGCACGTGAGGTGGGCAACTTGGAGCGAAGTAGAAAGTTTGAACCTGGGGATTCAGGGTACCCAACAAACTGGGAAAAAGCAATTACCAAAGTTTGGAATTAGATATTTTTAGACAGGTCAACTATAATCAGCAGTCTAGACTGTAGACACATTACCTGGCCAGCTGTAATCAGCAGTCTAGACTGTAGACACATTACCTGGTCAGCTGTAATCAGCAGTCTAGACTGTAGACACATTACCTGGTCGGCTGTAATCAGCAGTCTAGACTGCAGACGCATTACCTGGTCAGCTGTAAACAGCAGTCTAGACTGTAGACACATTACCTGGTCAAATATAATCAGCAGTCTAGACTGTAGACACATTACCTGGCCAGCTGTAATCAGCAGTCTAGACTGTAGAGGTATTACCTGGCCAGCTGTAAACAGCAGTCTAGACTGTAGACACATTATCTGGTCAAATATAATCAGCAGTCTAGACTGTAGACACATTACCTGGTCAGCTATAAACAGCAGTCTAGACTGTAGACACATTACCTGGTCAGCTGTAAACAGCAGTCTAGACTGTAGACACATTACCTGGCCAGCTGTAATCAGCAGTCTAGACTGTAGACACATTACCTGGTCAGCTGTAATCAGCAGTCTAGACTGTAGACACATTACCTGGTCGGCTATAAACAGCAGTCTAGACTGTAGACACATTACCTGGTCAGCTGTAATCAGCAGTCTAGACTGTAGACACATTACCTGGTCGACTGTAAACAGCAGTCTAGACTGTAGACACATTACCTGGTCGGCTGTAATCAGCAGTCTAGACTGTAGACACATTACCTGGTCGGCTGTAATCAGCAGTCTAGACTGTAGACACATTACCTGGTCGGCTGTAATCAGCAGTCTAGACTGTAGACACATTACCTGGTCGGCTGTAATCAGCAGTCTAGACTGTAGACACATTACCTGGCCAGCTGTAATCAGCAGTCTAGACTGTAGACACATTACCTGGTCGGCTGTAATCAGCAGTCTAGACTGTAGACACATTACCTGGTCAGCTGTAATCAGCAGTCTAGACTGTAGACACATTACCTGGTCGGCTGTAATCAGCAGTCTAGACTGTAGACACATTACCTGGCCAGCTGTAATCAGCAGTCTAGACTGTAGACACATTACCTGGTCGGCTGTAATCAGCAGTCTAGACTGTAGACACATTACCTGGTCAGCTGTAATCAGCAGTCTAGACTGTAGACACATTACCTGGTCAGCTGTAATCAGCAGTCTAGACTGTAGACACATTACCTGGTCGGCTGTAATCAGCAGTCTAGACTGTAGACACATTACCTGGCCAGCTGTAATCAGCAGTCTAGACTGTAGACACATTACCTGGCCAGCTGTAAACAGCAGTCTAGACTGTAGACACATTACCTGGTCGGCTGTAATCAGCAGTCTAGACTGTAGACACATTACCTGGTCATCTGTAATCAGCAGTCTAGACTGTAGACACATTACCTGGTCAGCTGTAAACAGCAGTCTAGACTGCAGACACATTACCTGGTCAGCTGTAATCAGCAGTCTAGACTGTAGACACATTACCTGGTCGGCTGTAAACAGCAGTCTAGACTGTAGACACATTACCTGGTCGGCTGTAAACAGCAGTCTAGACTGCAGACACATTACCTGGTCGGCTGTAATCAGCAGTCTAGACTGTAGACACATTACCTGGTCAGCTGTAATCAGCAGTCTAGACTGTAGACACATTACCTGGCCAGCTGTAAACAGCAGTCTAGACTGTAGACACATTACCTGGCCAGCTGTAATCAGCAGTCTAGACTGCAGACACATTACCTGGTCAGCTGTAATCAGCAGTCTAGACTGTAGACACATTACCTGGTCAGCTGTAATCAGCAGTCTAGACTGTAGACACATTACCTGGTCAGCTGTAAACAGCAGTCTAGACTGTAGACACATTACCTGGTCGGCTGTAAACAGCAGTCTAGACTGTAGACACATTACCTGGTCAGCTGTAATCAGCAGTCTAGACTGTAGACACATTACCTGGTCAGCTGTAAACAGCAGTCTAGACTGTAGACACATTACCTGGTCGGCTGTAATCAGCAGTCTAGACTGTAGACACATTACCTGGTCAGCTGTAATCAGCAGTCTAGACTGTAGACACATTACCTGGTCAGCTGTAATCAGCAGTCTAGACTGTAGACACATTACCTGGTCAGCTGTAATCAGCAGTCTAGACTGTAGACACATTACCTGGTCAGCTGTAAACAGCAGTCTAGACTGTAGACACATTACCTGGTCGGCTGTAATCAGCAGTCTAGACTGTAGACACATTACCTGGTCAGCTGTAAACAGCAGTCTAGACTGTAGACACATTACCTGGTCAGCTGTAATCAGCAGTCTAGACTGTAGACACATTACCTGGTCGGCTGTAATCAGCAGTCTAGACTGTAGACACATTACCTGGTCAGCTGTAATCAGCAGTCTAGACTGTAGACACATTACCTGGTCAGCTGTAATCAGCAGTCTAGACTGTAGACACATTACCTGGTCAGCTGTAAACAGCAGTCTAGACTGTAGACACATTACCTGGTCAGCTGTAATCAGCAGTCTAGACTGTAGACACATTACCTGGTCAGCTGTAATCAGCAGTCTAGACTGTAGACACATTACCTGGTCAGCTGTAAACAGCAGTCTAGACTGTAGACACATTACCTGGTCAGCTGTAATCAGCAGTCTAGACTGTAGACACATTACCTGGTCAGCTGTAAACAGCAGTCTAGACTGTAGACACATTACCTGGTCAGCTGTAATCAGCAGTCTAGACTGTAGACACATTACCTGGCCAGCTGTAATCAGCAGTCTAGACTGTAGACACATTACCTGGTCGGCTGTAATCAGCAGTCTAGACTGTAGACACATTACCTGGTCGGCTGTAATCAGCAGTCTAGACTGTAGACACATTACCTGGTCGGCTGTAAACAGCAGTCTAGACTGTAGACACATTACCTGGTCGGCTGTAAACAGCAGTCTAGACTGTAGACACATTACCTGGTCGGCTGTAATCAGCAGTCTAGACTGTAGACACATTACCTGGTCGGCTGTAATCAGCAGTCTAGACTGTAGACACATTACCTGGTCGGCTGTAAACAGCAGTCTAGACTGTAGACACATTACCTGGTCGGCTGTAATCAGCAGTCTAGACTGTAGACACATTACCTGGTCGGCTGTAAACAGCAGTCTAGACTGTAGACACATTACCTGGTCGGCTGTAAACAGCAGTCTAGACTGTAGACACATTACCTGGCCAGCTATAAACAGCAGTCTAGACTGTAGACACATTACCTGGTCAGCTGTAATCAGCAGTCTAGACTGTAGACACATTACCTGGTCAGCTGTAATCAGCAGTCTAGACTGTAGACACATTACCTGGTCAGCTGTAATCAGCAGTCTAGACTGTAGACACATTACCTGGTCGGCTGTAATCAGCAGTCTAGACTGTAGACACATTACCTGGTCGGCTGTAATCAGCAGTCTAGACTGTAGACACATTACCTGGTCAGCTGTAAACAGCAGTCTAGACTGTAGACACATTACCTGGTCGGCTGTAATCAGCAGTCTAGACTGTAGACACATTACCTGGTCGGCTGTAATCAGCAGTCTAGACTGTAGACACATTACCTGGCCAGCTGTAATCAGCAGTCTAGACTGTAGACACATTACCTGGTCAGCTGTAATCAGCAGTCTAGACTGTAGACACATTACCTGGTCGGCTGTAATCAGCAGTCTAGACTGTAGACACATTACCTGGCCAGCTGTAATCAGCAGTCTAGACTGTAGACACATTACCTGGTCGGCTGTAATCAGCAGTCTAGACTGTAGACACATTACCTGGTCAGCTGTAAACAGCAGTCTAGACTGTAGACACATTACCTGGTCAGCTGTAAACAGCAGTCTAGACTGTAGACACATTACCTGGTCGGCTGTAATCAGCAGTCTAGACTGTAGACACATTACCTGGTCAGCTGTAATCAGCAGTCTAGACTGTAGACACATTACCTGGTCAGCTGTAAACAGCAGTCTAGACTGTAGACACATTACCTGGCCAGCTGTAAACAGCAGTCTAGACTGTAGACACATTACCTGGTCAGCTGTAATCAGCAGTCTAGACTGTAGACACATTACCTGGCCAGCTATAAACAGCAGTCTAGACTGTAGACACATTACCTGGCCAGCTGTAAACAGCAGTCTAGACTGTAGACACATTACCTGGTCGGCTGTAATCAGCAGTCTAGACTGTAGACACATTACCTGGTCGGCTGTAAACAGCAGTCTAGACTGTAGACACATTACCTGGTCAGCTGTAATCAGCAGTCTAGACTGTAGACACATTACCTGGTCAGCTGTAATCAGCAGTCTAGACTGTAGACACATTACCTGGTCGGCTGTAAACAGCAGTCTAGACTGTAGACACATTACCTGGTCAGCTGTAAACAGCAGTCTAGACTGTAGACACATTACCTGGTCAGCTGTAATCAGCAGTCTAGACTGTAGACACATTACCTGGTCAGCTGTAATCAGCAGTCTAGACTGTAGACACATTACCTGGTCAGCTGTAATCAGCAGTCTAGACTGTAGACACATTACCTGGTCAGCTGTAATCAGCAGTCTAGACTGTAGACACATTACCTGGTCAGCTGTAATCAGCAGTCTAGACTGTAGACACATTACCTGGTCGGCTGTAATCAGCAGTCTAGACTGTAGACACATTACCTGGTCAGCTGTAATCAGCAGTCTAGACTGTAGACACATTACCTGGTCAGCTGTAATCAGCAGTCTAGACTGTAGACACATTACCTGGCCAGCTGTAATCAGCAGTCTAGACTGTAGACACATTACCTGGTCGGCTGTAATCAGCAGTCTAGACTGTAGACACATTACCTGGTCGGCTGTAATCAGCAGTCTAGACTGTAGACACATTACCTGGTCAGCTGTAATCAGCAGTCTAGACTGTAGACACATTACCTGGTCAGCTGTAAACAGCAGTCTAGACTGTAGACACATTACCTGGCCAGCTGTAATCAGCAGTCTAGACTGTAGACACATTACCTGGTCGGCTGTAATCAGCAGTCTAGACTGTAGACACATTACCTGGTCAGCTGTAAACAGCAGTCTAGACTGTAGACACATTACCTGGTCAGCTGTAAACAGCAGTCTAGACTGTAGACACATTACCTGGTCAGCTGTAAACAGCAGTCTAGACTGTAGACACATTACCTGGTCGGCTGTAATCAGCAGTCTAGACTGTAGACACATTACCTGGTCGGCTATAAACAGCAGTCTAGACTGTAGACACATTACCTGGTCAGCTGTAATCAGCAGTCTAGACTGTAGACACATTACCTGGTCAGCTGTAAACAGCAGTCTAGACTGTAGACACATTACCTGGTCAGCTGTAATCAGCAGTCTAGACTGTAGACACATTACCTGGTCAGCTGTAAACAGCAGTCTAGACTGTAGACACATTACCTGGTCAGCTGTAAACAGCAGTCTAGACTGTAGACACATTACCTGGTCAGCTGTAAACAGCAGTCTAGACTGTAGACACATTACCTGGTCGGCTGTAATCAGCAGTCTAGACTGTAGACACATTACCTGGTCGGCTATAAACAGCAGTCTAGACTGTAGACACATTACCTGGTCAGCTGTAATCAGCAGTCTAGACTGTAGACACATTACCTGGTCAGCTGTAAACAGCAGTCTAGACTGTAGACACATTACCTGGTCAGCTATAAACAGCAGTCTAGACTGTAGACACATTACCTGGTCGGCTGTAATCAGCAGTCTAGACTGTAGACACATTACCTGGTCGGCTGTAATCAGCAGTCTAGACTGTAGACACATTACCTGGTCAGCTGTAATCAGCAGTCTAGACTGTAGACACATTACCTGGTCGGCTGTAATCAGCAGTCTAGACTGTAGACACATTACCTGGTCAGCTGTAAACAGCAGTCTAGACTGTAGACACATTACCTGGTCAGCTATAAACAGCAGTCTAGACTGTAGACACATTACCTGGTCAGCTGTAATCAGCAGTCTAGACTGTAGACACATTACCTGGTCAGCTGTAAACAGCAGTCTAGACTGTAGACACATTACCTGGTCAGCTATAAACAGCAGTCTAGACTGTAGACACATTACCTGGTCGGCTGTAATCAGCAGTCTAGACTGTAGACACATTACCTGGTCGGCTGTAATCAGCAGTCTAGACTGTAGACACATTACCTGGTCAGCTGTAATCAGCAGTCTAGACTGTAGACACATTACCTGGTCGGCTGTAATCAGCAGTCTAGACTGTAGACACATTACCTGGTCAGCTGTAAACAGCAGTCTAGACTGTAGACACATTACCTGGTCAGCTATAAACAGCAGTCTAGACTGTAGACACATTACCTGGTCAGCTGTAATCAGCAGTCTAGACTGTAGACACATTACCTGGTCGGCTGTAATCAGCAGTCTAGACTGTAGACACATTACCTGGTCGGCTGTAAACAGCAGTCTAGACTGTAGACACATTACCTGGTCGGCTGTAAACAGCAGTCTAGACTGTAGACACATTACCTGGTCGGCTGTAATCAGCAGTCTAGACTGTAGACACATTACCTGGTCAGCTGTAATCAGCAGTCTAGACTGTAGACACATTACCTGGTCAGCTGTAATCAGCAGTCTAGACTGTAGACACATTACCTGGTCAGCTGTAATCAGCAGTCTAGACTGTAGACACATTACCTGGTCAGCTGTAAACAGCAGTCTAGACTGTAGACACATTACCTGGTCAGCTGTAATCAGCAGTCTAGACTGTAGACACATTACCTGGTCAGCTGTAATCAGCAGTCTAGACTGTAGACACATTACCTGGTCAGCTGTAATCAGCAGTCTAGACTGTAGACACATTACCTGGTCAGCTGTAATCAGCAGTCTAGACTGTAGACACATTACCTGGTCAGCTGTAATCAGCAGTCTAGACTGTAGACACATTACCTGGTCGGCTGTAAACAGCAGTCTAGACTGTAGACACATTACCTGGTCGGCTGTAATCAGCAGTCTAGACTGTAGACACATTACCTGGTCAGCTGTAATCAGCAGTCTAGACTGTAGACACATTACCTGGTCGGCTGTAAACAGCAGTCTAGACTGTAGACACATTACCTGGCCAGCTGTAATCAGCAGTCTAGACTGTAGACACATTACCTGGTCAGCTGTAAACAGCAGTCTAGACTGTAGAGGTATTACTTGGCAAATCAAATGGCAATGACAGTTGCAGGTTTAGAATCCAGGTGTATGAAAAAGGAACAGATTTGTATAAAGAAATGAGTTTGCCATCAGTAAACAGCAGCATATCAGCAACAGTACAATGAACAATGCAACAAGATTAATATCTTGTGTGAATAAAATGATGGCTCTTTAAAAACTGCACAGTGGTACACAAGAATTGAAAACTGATGCGATTAATCCTTCACACGTGTTCAGTTTAACAATACTGTTTGTTATCTGCCTCGGCCTGACGTTATCACTGGCTCCAAGTGAAGATTCATTGTAGTATTCAACTCAAACTCCTTTGTTCCTAGGACCGTAAAACTATGGAACTCCTCCCCATCCCAGTCTTTCTCTCTTCCTATAATGTTCAGGCATTTAAAACACAAACTTAATCACTAATTTTTTATTACCTATTCTCTGCTTTTATTCTTCAACTTTAGGCACCTGCACCGTGGGCCTCAGTCCTACACCATGGCAAACAAAAACTATACACCTTCCTTTAAACTTAAAAAATGAGGAATGGTCATCAAGTCAGGAGATGTCCATGCTGGAAAAGTACTCATTGCCAGCATCGAGCATTTCCACGTCACAAACTGCTTTGGTCAAATGCTGGGTTAACCTCCCCTACAGTGATGCATTAATATCCTGAATTAACACTTCCCGCACAAGATATGGGTTCTCATTTGTTCTCGAGTTTCCTAAGTATTTCAAAAAATAACTATCTTGAAAGGTATTCCATGAGATACCAATAGAGCGCTGGTTACTCAGCTTTCGTTCTACCTGGAGATCTGGACTCCATGGATTGAAAATTTCCATCGCCCATGTGAAAGTTTGCATTGAGAAGGTCTACGAAAAACGTCTAAGAAATAGGGCTTGAAAAGGGCACTTTAACCCTTGAAGTGGTTCTAGCTTTATCACTATGTTTTGTACTTTCAGTAGCTTGCTGTGTCATATTTGTATGTATTCTATCTGTAAATAAATCTATTAGTGTCAGCCTGCTGGTCTGGTTGCTTAGTACATCCCCTCTTTTGAAAAGAGTAAGGAGAACATGATGGGCGTCCCATATGATTTCCAGCAAATGATACCACAATAAATAGGTAACCGTTAGTCATAGGCACGTTGAGACACAGCACTATAAGGGTGCAGGTATTGATTCACAGATCTGCTTAGGGAAGCCACTTTTTGCCAGGAACACTGTATAAAAATGGTAGGAAAAAGCCTGAACTGTAACAGAGGGACAGTGTTTGATTAATTCTTTGAGGCTCCAACTGTGCTGGGCCTCACTGTATTCAGAGTTCTAGCATTGACGTTTACCTCTACAAACTAAATGGTACAATTTTAAAGGTTGTGCAGGAACAGAGAGACCTGGGGGTTCACATACACAAATCTTTGAAGGAGGCAGGACAAGTTGATAAGGCTGTTAAGAAAAGCATATGGGATCCTTGGCTTTATAGAGGCATAGAGTACAAAAGCAAGTACTGCACCACTCAACCTCTCTCTCCTCCTTTAAAATGCACCTTAAAAACCTACCTCTTTGGCCAAGCTTTTGGTTACCTGTCCTAATATCTGGTGTGGCTCAATGTCACCTGTAAAGTGCCGTGGGACGTTTTACTATGTTAAAGGCGCTATATAAATGCAAGTTGTTGTTAACTTTTATAGAACTCTGATTAGGCCTCAGTATTGTGTCCAATTCTGGGCATCACACTTTAGGAAGGATGTCATGCCTTGGGGAGAGTGCAGAGGAGGTTTACTAGAAGGGTACCAGGGATGAGGGACTTCAGTTATGTGGAGGGACTGGAGAAGCTGGGGTTGTTCTCCTTAGAGCAGAGAAGGTTAAGGGGCGATTTAATTGAGGTGTTCAAAATTATGAGGGATTTTGATAGAATAAATAATGAGTAACTGTTTCCTGTGACAGGAGGGTCCGTAATCAGAGGACTCAGACTTAAGGTGATTGGCAAAAGAACTAGAGGGGAGGCAAGAAGAAAGTTTTTCTTTTTTAAACCCAGCGAGATCTGGAATGCATTACCTGAAAGGAAGCAGATTCAATAGTCATTTTCAAAAGGGAGTTGATAAATACTTGAAAAGGAAAATAATGCAGGGCTGTGGGGAAAGAGCAGGGGGGAGTGGGACTAATTGGAGAGCTCTTTCAAAGAGCCGGCACAGGCACGATGGGCCGAATGACCTCCTTCTGTGCTGTCGGATTCTAATGAAGGTGCACATCAGGATTCAGGGCAGACAGGGACAGGCATGCATTGTAGCAGAGGGCAGGGCACAAGGCAGGCCACTGGGGAATTTAGCTGTTGTTTAGCACAATTCCCAGGGCCTAGGATTGAAGCTCTAGGTTTGAGACAAGGGCAGGTCTCAAGGGGGAAAGAGCAGTTGGAAATATTTTAAATACACAAAAGGCAACTCCTTTAGTCAAGTTTAATCATTTTGTTGAATTATGTAATTTGTGTTTTTGTTTAAAAACCTTATTTTTAGTCCAGTTTCCTCAGGTTACTGTAGAAACAAGATGTCAGCCAAATAATTTTCAAAATATATGTTCTCCTTGCTACTTCTACTGCCATTTGTTTGCTGGTGGATAGTTTTCGTAACTCCTTGGTATTTTACGAATAACAGTTTTTGCTCCCACTTGCTATTTGCTTGTTGGTGGTTTCACCACCGAGTATTTGGGATTTGTTGCTGTTTAATGGGAGTCAATCAGGTGTGCGACATCTTTTCCACAAAGGAAAAAAGACATGAGGTGTGACAGATGAGTGCTTGGTACAAGACTGCCGCATTTTGGAATTTTTTGACCATCTTTTCATAGGAAGGATTTGGAAGAGAGCTACATTTAAATATTTAATTTGTCAGCCGTGTCTCAGTGGGTAGCTCTCTCGCCTCCGAGTCAGAAGGTCGTGGGTTCAAGTCTCACTCCAGAGACTTGAGCACAAAATCTAGGCTGACACTCCCAGTGCAGTGCTGAGGGAGTGCTGCACTGTCGGAGGTGTCGTCTTTCAGATGAGATGTTAAACCGAGGCCCCGTCTGCTCTCTCAGGTGGACGTAAAAGATCCCATGGCACTATTTCGAAGAGCAGGGCAGTTATTCCTGGTGTCCTGGCCAATATTTATCCCTCAATCAACATCTGATCATTATCTTATTGCTGTTTGTGGGAGCTTGCTGTGTGCAAATTGGCTGCCATGTTCCCTACATTACAACAGTGACTACACTTCAAAGAAGTACTTCATTGGCTGTAAAGCGTTTTGGGACATCCGATGGTCGTGAAAGGTGCCATATAAATGCAAGTCTTTCTTTTAAAGCAGTGTATCCATAAAAAAGCACAAAGAATGAAGGTGGTTAAAATATTAATGAGCTAGGCATTGAAGTTGTTTCCCTAAAGACTGCAAACAACAGCGATTCACTCGCCTGTCTTGGTAAGCAATCGACACCTCAAACTCACTGTATTGGGAAGACCCAGGTCCCAAGCCCTCAGCTGGGGTTGTCTGCTATAGGCGAAGCTTCTGGTTGTGAACGGAGATAAAATAGAGGCATAAACAGAATCAGGAGGACAGGATGCAATAGGGGTGATAAAAGTTATTTTCTCAAGTCAAGCAAGATGATGTAGGGGAAGTATAATATGTTCATTATTTTGCATCATGCAAAAACAAGTTGTACTCATTAAATTCAGTGAAATTTAGCATAGCTGTTGCTCTGTATCTTCACTTGCAGTCTTGAGAAATAAAATATCAATGTTTGTTCTGGCCTGGTCGCCCTGAAGTATTAATTGTCCAGCTGCTGAAAGATTGGAGAAGCGTGAGGGCACGTGCAAAAGACACGATATTCAATTTGTACGTCAAGTGGGTCACATTGTTGCATCATCTGGGCTACACTATCGGACACGTAGATATTGGGCACTGCGAGTCAATGCTGGTAGACAAGGGACCTGGGGTCCACTTACAGGAGTGACTGAAGCCACTGAACCAGAGAATGAGCCTGTAGCAAACCCAAATTTGAAACATGGGATTAAGAGAAAATCAGTTAGCCCATACATTTCTCTAGGGCAGGAGCGTTAAAGCGTTTTGTTTTCAAGGGCCAATTAGGTGCATACTATGGAACTTCAGGGGTTCAATGTCCCCAGTAATTTCCATACACCTCAAACTATACCTATTAACAGATCTTGGTGTTTGAATTGACTTTCTAATACACCAATGTCACACCCCCGTCCAAACCTCCAGGTCACTAAAAGTTACAGAAGAAAAACAGAACAACTTACTATATTTATATAGCGCCTTAAACGTAATAAAACCCAAGGCGCTTCACAGGAACGTTGCCAAAAAAATTGACACCTAGCCATACAAAGAGATGTTGGTACAGATGACCAAAAGATTGGTCGAAGAGGTAGGGTTTAAGAAGCATCTTAAAAGGAGGAGAGGTAGCGAGGCGGAGGTGCTTAGGGAGGGAATTCCAGAGCTTAGGGCCTTGGCAGCTGAAGGCAAGGCCGCCAATGGTATAGAGCGTTTAAAATCGGGGATGCGCAACAGGTCAGAACAGGAGGAGCAGAGAGATCTCGGGGGAGTTGTGGTGCTGGAGGAGATTACAGAGACAGGGAGGGATGAGGCCATGGAGGGAAAACAAGGATGAGAATTTTAAAATTGAGGCGTTGGTTAACTAGGAGCCAATGTAGGTCAGCAAGCACAGGGGAGATGGGTGAGCAGGACTTTGTCCAAGTTAGGACATGGGCAGCAGCATTTTGGATGACATCAAGTTTATGGACAGTAGAACTAGGGAGGCCGGCCAGGAGTGTGTTGGAATAGTCAAGTCTAGAGGTGATAATGAAATATGGGAACGGTAGCAGAGTGGTTATGTTCCTGGACTAGTAATCCAGAGGCCTGGGCTAATAATCCAGAGACGCGAGTTCAAATCCCACCACAGCAGCTGGGGAATTTAAATTCAGTTAATTAAATAAATCTGGAATAAAAAGCTAGTATCGATGAAACTACCGATTGTCGTAAAAACCCATCTGGTTCACTAATGTCCTTTAGGGAAGGAAATCTGCCGTCCTTACCCGGTCTGGCCTATATGTGACTCCAGAGCCACAGCAACATGTTGACTCTAAACTGCCCTCTAAAATGGCCCAGCAAGCCATTCAGTTGAAACAAACCGCTACAAAAAATAAGGAAAAAACCAGACAGACCACCCAGCATCGACCTCGGCACCAGCTTCGGACACGACAACAGCACACCCAGCCCAGTCGACCCTGCAAAGTCCTCCTCACTAACATCTGGGGACTTGTGCCAAAATTGGGAGAGCTGCCCAACAGACTAGTCAAGCAACAGCCTGACATAGTCATACTCACAGAATCCTATCTTTCTGCCAATGTCCCGAACTCCTCCCTCACCATCCCTGGGTATGTCCTGTCCCACCGGCAGGACAGGCCCACCAGAGGTGGCGGCTCAGTGGTATGCATTTGGGAGGGAGTGGCCCTGGGAGTCATCAACATTGACTCCGGACCCCATGAAGTCTCATGGCATCAGGTCAAGCAAACCTTCTGCTGATTACCACCTACCATCCTCCCTCAACTGATGAATCAGTACTCCTCCATGTTGAACACCACTTGGAAGAAGCACTGAGAGCAGCAAGGGCATAGAATGTACTCTGGGTGGGGGACTTCAATGTCCATCACCAAGAGTGGCTCGGTAGCACCACGACTGACCGAGTTGGCTGAGGCCTGAAGAACATAACTGCCCGTCTGGGCCTGTGACAGGTGGTGAGAGAACCAACACAATGGGAAAAACCTACTTGACCTTGTCCTCACCAATCTACCTGTCGCAGATGCATCTGTCCATGACAGTATTGGTAGCAGTGACCACCGCACAGTCCTTGTGGAGACTAAGTCCCATCTTCACACTGAGGACACCCTCCATCGTGTTGTGCAGCACTACCACCGTGCTAAATGGGATAGATTCAGAACAGATCAAGCAGCTCAAAACTGGGCACCCATAAGGCGCTGTGGGCCATCAGCAGCAGCAGAATTGTATTCCACCACAATCTGTAACCTCATGGTCTGGCATATCCCTCACTCTACCATTAACATTAAGCCAGGCGAGCAACCCTGGTTCAATGAGAAGTGTAGAAGAGCATGCCAGGAGCAGCACCAAGCATACCTAAAAATGAGGTGCCAACCTGGGGAAGCTGCAACACAGGACTACATCCAGGTAACTAACAGAAGCAGCAGGCTATTGACAGAGCTAAGCCATCCCACAACCAACAGATCAGATCAAAGCTCTGCAGTCCTGCTACATCCAGTTGTCAATGGTGCTGGACCATTAAACAGACGGGAGGAGGAGGCTCCATAAAATTTCCCATCCTCAATGATAGCGGAGCTCAGCACGCAAGTGCAAAAGACAAGGCTGAAGCATTTACAACCATCTTTACCCAGAAGTGCCAAGTGGATGATCCATTTTGGCCTCAAGGTCTTCACTATCACAGAAGACAGTCTTCAGCCAATTTGATTCACTCCACGTGATATCAAGAAACGGCTGAGCGCACTGGATACAGCAAAGGCTATGGGCCCGGATAATACCCCGGCTGTCACGCTGAAGACTTATGCTCCAGAACTAGCCGCACCTCTAGCCAAGCTAGTCCAGTACAGCTACAACACTGGCACCTACCTGACAATGTGGAAAACTGCCCAGATGAGTCCTGTCCACAAAATACAGGACAAATCCAATCCGGCCAATTACCACCCCATCAGTGTACTCTTAATCATCAGCAAAGTGATGGAAGGTGTTGTTGACAGTGCTATCAAGCGGCACTTACTCACCGATGCTCAGATTGGGTTCTGCCAGGACCACTCGGCTCCAGACCTCATTACAGCCTTGGTCCAAATATGGACAATTCCAGAGGTGAGGGGAGAGTGACTGCCCTTGACATCAAGGCAGCATTTGACTGAGTGTAGCATCAAGGAGCCCAAGTAAAATTGAAGTCAATGGGAATCAGGGGCAAGACTCTCTACTGTCTGGAGTCATACCTAGAACAAAGGAAGATGGTTGTGGTTGTTGGGAGGCCAATCATCGCACCCCCATGACATCGCTGCACGAGTTCCTCAGGGCAGTATCCTAGACCCAACCATCTTCAGCTGCTTCATCAATGACCTTCCCTTCATCATAAGGTCAGAAGTGGGGATGTTCGCTGATGATTGCAGTGTTCAGTTCCATTCACAGCTCCTCAGATAATGAAGCAGTCTATGCCCACATGCAGCAAGACCTGGACGACATTCAGGCTTGGGCTGATAAGTGGCAAGTAACATTCGCGCCACACACGTGCCAGGCAATGACTATCTCCAACAACCGAGCATCTAACCACCGCCCCTTGACATTCAACGGCCTTACCATCGCCGAATCTCCCAATATCAACATCCTGGGGGTCACCATTGACCAGAAACTTAACTGGACCAGCCACATAAATACTGTGGCTACAAGACCAGGTCAGAGGCTGGGTATTCTGCAGCGAGTGTCTCACCTCCTGACTCCCCAAAGCCTTTCCACCATCTACAAGGCACAAGTCAGGAGTGTGATGGAATACTCTCCACTTGCCTGGATGAGTGCAGCTCCAACACCACAAGAAGCTCGACACCATCCAGGACAAAGCAGCCCGCTTGATTGGCACCCCATCCACCACCTTAAACATTCACTCCCTCCACCACCGGCGTACCGTGGCTGCAGTGTGTACCATCCACAAGACGCACTGCAGCAACTCGCCAAGGCTTCTTCGACCTCCCAAACCTACGACCTCTACCACCTAGAAGGACAAGGGCAGCAGGCGCATGGGAACACCACCACCTCCAAGTTCCCCTCCAAGTCACACACCATCCCGACTTGAAAATATATCGCCGTTCCTTCATAGTTACTGGGTCAAAATCCTGGAACTCCCTCCCTAACAGCACTGTGGGAGTAAGTTCACCACGTGGACTGTAGTAGTTCAAGGCGGCGGCTCACCACCACCTTCTCAAAGGCAATTAGGGATGGGCAATAAATGTTGGCCTTGCCAGCGACACCCACATCCCTGGAAGGAATAAAAAAAGTTACTGAGCCTCGTCGGGGGTGGAGGACAAACTGCTTATGGATTAGTTTGGATATTCTGCTCCAAGACCAAGGTTTTTAAAACAAATTGTGTATTTTTTTTCATTTAAAAAAAATTAATTTTATTTCTCTTTGTTCACCACAGCCATTTGTCAAATGTCTTTCTCACCCTCCATGTCTCCTCTGAAAAGTATTATATTCTACTCAAGTCACACATTTTATTTTTTCCCCAGTCTTCCTGTCTCCAAAAAAACCCATCCAGACTAATTTTTGGATTAAAAGCAACTGCCATGTGAAGTGATGGAGACGGTGAATCATTAGGAATTCAGGCCCCCATCTCTCATTTCTTCCCCGCTGCAGGACTTGAGCAGATAATCCAGGCTGAGACTCCAGTGCAGTACTGAGGGAGTTGTTAGAAGCGCCATCCTTGAGAAAATGTTAAACCAAGGCCTGTCTGCTTGTTCCAGTGGGTTTTAAAGATCCCCTGGCACCATTAAAAGCAGGATATTCTCCTGGCCAACATTCTTCCCTCAACCAACACCACCGACAAAATAAAATAGTGCCAATGCTCGAAATCTGAATCAAAAAAAGACAAATGTCTTGCGCTATTAGATGTCATTTAATCATCTCCTGTTCGCCACCTAATCACTTTATAGATCATTCTTTTTCTTTTATTGTGCATGTGCTCTTCCCAGCCCTTTTCCCTTGCTCTATTCCTTCTTATAAGCTCTTCATCTGTAATATCTGCTGGTTGTGATGAAGGGTTATATTTGCTTTCTCCATGGATGCTGCCCGACCCGCTGAATGTTACCACAAAAATAGATTAACTAGTTATTACCTATTTGTGGGACCTTGCTGTGTTCAAAATGGTTGCCACATCTCCTTGCATAGCAACAGTGAAGCACTTTGGGGCATTTCTGAGAGGCACAATAAGCTGCTGAACAAAGTCCTTTCTTTAACTACAATGGTTTAGTTTTCTCTGATTGAATTTTATTTTCCTTCTTTTTGTCTGCCTTTCCCACTTCCTGGGACCTCTGCTCAAATATTCTTGCACTTAATATTTTCCTACAGTGATTCATTTTTTCCCAGGACTTCAAACTTTGAAACTCAATCTCCCTCAACCTTCCCCTCTTCCAACAACCTATAGGCTTTTAAATCTAAGCTTGACATCACCCAACACCGCTTCCTGTTTTGCCTTGTCTTTTTTTACTAGTCTCTTCATTCTCTGGTGTCCTACACAATGGGGTGCCAGATCACCTTGCTTAATAATAATAAAAATTCTCTCCTTTCACATTCATTCATTTATTTGGGTTGTGTTTGACTCCATTTAGAAGATGATGTTCTACAATACAGTATGCAGCTATTATTACAAAGATTATCATTCTGCCTTTCATATTACAAGACTATCTTCATATAATCAGCAGCATAGCATTTCTACTAAACAGTGCCTAGCTGTTTAGCATAATTTACTTGTAAACTTTTAACTTGTATGCAATATAGAATGTTATATTTGGTTGAATATCGCCAGTGTAAACAGCACAGGAATGAAGAGTAGACAGACGTTCCAAGGTTTTGCATACATCATTAATATTCACATTTGCACCTCTGATGGCGCAATTCCACCCACTCCAACTGGGTGTGTAACGACTCTTTCAGAAACGCCTGCTCTGTTTTGGCACCCGGATCTGTCATCTCATATTAATTTATCACCATTTGATTTTGGGTCCATCAGGTGTAAATACCAAGAAATCAATAAATAAAATGTGTATACTAAACTACAGGTGTACGATATACCAAAAGTACTCCACAAATAAGGAATAAAAACAGTAATAGACTCTCCTAGGACTGGGCAATTATCACTAGTTCTCTACATTATTGTTTTGAGAGTGTAATCTTAATGGAAATATTTACTTATAATCTAAAAGATTGTAGGTAAAAGAAGTATAGTTTCAGTCAGAAATTAACACCCGCGAATGTGGGCTGGGCAGCACGGTGGGTTAGACACCAGCCTTTTACCAACTAAAGACATGCAGTTTACTACCAGTCTACCCATTATGTGTTCAAGCCACATGAGGGCCCCGCATGACAGGCCTCTCCCTTCAGGTTCCATCAATGAGTCAGCCCTGTTCCTGGGACTAGGGACAGGGTCACTGGCAAGGCTTGGAAGCTAAGCAGAGCCAGGCCTGGTTAGTACCTGGAGGGGTGTACTGGACTCATGGGAGCTTGCAACATCACATTTCATTGTACAATGACAATAAAGTTGAATTATTATTATTGCTGGCCAGTCATGAACAACGCCCTGGAATACTGCCTGGTTCAGGTATTGGATTACCACGTCTGTCACAGAGGATCAACTTGGTTCCAATTTCCCATGATCAGGTACATCATCTAGGTTGACATTCAGCCCAAACAGGTGGAATGAAAGTTTCCTGTTTGCTGACTGAAGGGGTTCTAACTGAAATGTGTTTGGGGTGATCTCAATCCAGTTTCTAATGAGTATGGGCCTACAGGACAACCTATCACGCACAATATCAGCAATCTCACTTGGCCACAGTCTGGAAATGAGAGAATATCATACTGCTGTAACAAGTGTTGTTCTTGAGGTTGGGGCAGAGTAGAGGGGAGCTTTACTCTGCATCTAACTGTGCTAACCCTGACCTGGGCGAGCTCGATGGCAACAGTGAGTGCCAAAATGGATGTTCCATTCTCTAGTGTTAACATCCCTTAGCTTGAGCACAAAGTTCACAAAAAATGTTTATGTATCCACCAATATTTCACATCATGTGACTACAAGAACAGAAATAGGTTTAGCTTATACATCCACGCTTGATTTACTGGGTTTTTTTTATTGTTTTGTCCAGTATTAAATGGACAATGGTTAATTTTGAATAGTAATTTATTTTGAGACCTGAATAGTACAACCACATATTTCCATGGGGACAGTCTCTGCACATTGTTTCTTCATGTTAGATCAGAATGCCAAATCTGGCTCCCGCTCCCCCCCAATTCATTCATTCTACTGTATGTTCACCAGCTGCCACTTGGGCCCTCTATCACCAGATTTTTTTTCCTGCTCAAGGCCCCAATTATTCATAGAAGATAGGAGCCGGAGTAGGCCATTCGGCCCCTCGAGCCTCTTCCACCATTCAATGAGATCATGGCTGATCATCCAAATTCAGTACCCTGTCCCTGCCTTCTCCCCATATCCCTTGATCCCTTTAGCCTGAAGAAATATATCTAACTCCTTCTTGAATATATTTAATAAGTTGGCCTCAACTGCCTTCTGTGGTAGAGAATTCCACAGGTTCACCACTCTCTGGGTGAAGAAATTCATCCTCATCTCAGTCCTAAATGGCTTACCCCTTATCCTTAGACCGTGACCCCTGGTTCTGGACTCCCCCACCATCGGGAACATCCTTCTTGCATCTAGTCTGTCTAGTCCTGTTAGAATTTTATAAGTTTCAATGAGATCCCCTCTCATTCTTCTAAACTCTCGCGAATATAAGCCTAATTGACTCAATCTCTCTTCATACGTCATTCCTGCCATCCCAGGTACCAGCCTGGTGAATCTTCGCTGCACTCCCTCCATGGCAAGAACATCCTTCCTCAGATAAGGTGACCAAAACTGCACACAATACTCTAGGTGTGGTCTCACCAAGGCCCTGTACAACTGCAGCAAGACATCCTTGCTCCTGTACTTGAATCCTCTCGCTATGAAGGCCAACATACCATTTGCCTTCTTAACCGCCTGCTGCACCTGAATCACAGAATCACAGAAACCCCACAGTGCAGATAGAGGCCATTTCGGCCCATCGAGCCTGCACCGACACATATCCCACCCGATCCCCGTAACCCCTACACCAACACATATCCCACCCGATCCCCGTAACCCCACGTATTTAATCCCCCCTAACACTAAGGGTCAATTTATCATAGCCAATCAACCTAACCTGCACATCTTTGGACTGTGGGAGGAAGCCGGAGCAACCGGAGGAAACCCACGCAAACACGGGGAGAATGTGCAAACTCCACACAGACAGTCACCTGAGGCCGGATTCGAACCCGGGTCCCTGGCGCTGTGAGGCAACAGTGCTAACCACTATGCCACCGTGCTTACCTTCAGCGACTGGTGCACAAGGTTTCGTTGCACTTCCCCTTTTCCCAATCTATTGCCATTCAGATAATAATCTGTCTTCCTGTTTTTGCCACCAAAGTGGATAACCTCACATTTATCCACATTATACTGCATCTGCCATGCATCTGCCCAATCACCCAACCTGTCCAAATCATACTGGAGTTTCTCTGCATCCTCCTCACAGCACACATGCCCACCCAGCTTTGTGTCATCTGCAAACTTGGATATATTACATCTAGTTCCCTCGTCTAGATCATTAATATATATTGTGAATAGCTGGGGTCCTAGCACCGATCCCTGCGGTACCCCACTAGTCACTGCCTGCCACTCGGAAAAAGAGCCGTTTATTCCAACTCTTTGTTTCCTGTTTGCCAACCAGTTCTCTATCCAAGTCAGTACCTTACCCCCAATCCCATGTGCTTTAACTTTGCACGCCAATTTCTTATGCGGGACCTTATCGAAAGCCTTCTGAAAGTCCAAATTCACCACATCCACTGGTTCTCCCTTATCTAATTCTACCAGTTACATCCTCAAAAAATTCCAGTAGATTAGTCAAGCATGATTTACCTTTTGTAAATCCATGTTGACTTTGTCCGATCCTGTCACTGTTTTCCAAGTGCTCTGCTATTACATCTTTTATAATGGGGCATGCAATGGCACTAGCAGACTTCTGGTTGCTATTCTTCACAACCAAGTCTAGTCAACTGATTGTCAACAAACTCTTCACTGGATAACGATGAGGACTCAGAGCACTGGCTACTTTCCCCGCTTGCTAACCCGAGCGGGTTAAGGCTGACTGCAGCCGTACAACTGGCCTGGCTGAGATCAGCCAACAAACAGAAACCAGCAACAGAACCTCGGACATCCTGCTCTGCAATGCTCACAAGATGTTTCCAATAATACATTTTATACCTCCAGTTGCAACTTTCATCTCCAGAACAACACTTTCTACTACATCAGCAGATCTATGGACCTGTCAAAACTGGCCAGAATGCTTAGATGACAGTCATGTACTATTTGATGTCTATATGAGGAGGAAATAGAGTTTAATGGAAATACTTGAAATAGCGCTATATTGTCATTATGACAAGTACGACAGCAGATTGTTAGAAGAACTGTTTGGTTACCTGCAGTTCACCTGATAACTTTTGTAGCTGTCACAACCAATTTGAATGCTGTTAAATCCTGTCGTTAAAATGCAATTCACACAGGATCAGGAATAAACCATTCCAAGTCTCAGTACCCAAGCTATGAAAGGACACAGGGCGCTGACAGCCAGTCACCCAAATATAGCCAAGGGGCAACAGCAACCATTCGACGCGGTTTTTGACCAGGATAATTAATGCTTGAAGATGGAATGAGGAAATTAAAAGCCAGCTGCAGTGCCATCATTAACAGTGATGTTTAAATCACAATGCCAGGCTCCATCACAACATGGATCCCAGGGGCAGGCGGGCCCTGTCACACCGGGCTCCTCTCAGCCGCCACATCCACACCCAGCCCGGGGCCCGGGCGGGCGACAGGCTTCCGGCCTGAGCGGGTTGCGGGGCCGAGTGTGGGATCGCAGTCGGGCACAAGGTCAGCGCAATCCCGCACACAGGCCCCGGAGCCGGCAATCAATCCAAGCCCGGGGGGGGGGGGAGCCTGAGCCACTAGGCCGCGGCAGCCCAGGGGCTGAGCACGGAGCTGGGCCCGGGGAGGAACCCCCTCACCCCCTGGGGCCCGAGGAGCTCGCAGCCCGGGGCCCCGCCGCGATTCCCCCCGCTTACCGTGTGTTCGTGTTCATCCGCTCGGCCCCGGAGGACAGTGAGGCCGAGGCAGGCGAGGAGCAGAGCGCAGGGTGCCATGGCGGGCGGTGCGGCGGCTGTGGGCTCGGGCTCGGGGCCCCGCCTCGCGCTGCTCTCGGGCTCAGGGGGGCGCGCGCCACAAGCCTGCCGATCCGGCAGCGCCACGTCATCAGCCGCTCCACGCAACGGCGGGGGGCGGGGCCTGGGCGGGGCCGAGAGCGCCAGGGGGCGGGGCCTGGGCAGGGGCGGGGCCGAGAGCGCCAGGGGGCGGGGCCTGGGCAGGGGCGGGGCCGAGAGCGCCAGGGGGCGGGGCCTGGAAGGGGCGGGGCCGAGAGCGCCAGGGGACGGGGCCTGGGCAGGGGCGGGGCCGAGAGCGCCAGGGGGCGGGGCCTGGGCAGGGGCGGGGCCGAGAGCGCCAGGGGACGGGGGCCTGGGTAGGGGCGGGGCCAAGAGCGCCACGGGGCGGGGCCTGGCCAGGGGGGGGGGCTTGGCCAGGGGGCGGGGTAAACATCAGCCCCGCCTCCTGTTTCAGAGACAGCCCTTTTCTTAACTCCATAGCAAAAGACTGCTGATGCTGGAAATCCGAAATAACAACAGAAAATGCTGGAAAAACTCAGCAGGCCAGGCAACACCCGTGGAGAGAAATTAAGAGTCGACATTTCGGGTTGAAACCCTTTTTCAAAACTGGAAAGGAAATAAAATAGATCTAAGGCAGGGCTGCGATAGAACAAAAGAAGTAAAGAGACATTAAGAGGTATTCAAAACCAGACGAGATGGTAATAGGACAGTGGAGACAAAAGACGGCTGAGATTAGGTGTGAAGTGTACTGGCAGGATGAGAGACAGCTGCCGTGTGGGAGAGAGAAAAAAAGGAAAGGGGGGGGGAAAACCCAAAACAAAGGGGTGGAAAAAATATAAGTAAAAATGTAATAGGGGCCGAGGTTATGATCTGAAATTGTTGAACTCGCTATTGAGTTTTCTTAATTCGTTTTTTTATGGGATCTGGGCGTCGCTGGCAAGGCAGGCATTTATTACCCAAAGGAAAGGTCTTCGACCTGAAACGTTAACTCTGTTTCTCCACGGATGCTGCCTGACCTGCTGAGTATTTCCAGCGTTTTCTGTTGTTATTTCAGATTTCAGGGACAGGGTACTGAGTTTGGATGATCAGCCATGATCTCATTAAATGGCGGAGCAGGCTCGAGGGGCCGAATGGCCGACTCCTGCTCCTATCTTCTATGTTTCTATGTTTCCAGCATCCGCAGTATTTTGCTATCGCATTAGTGTTTGGTTCACTGCCACACCTCTTCTAGGAATGCCCACCTTGAAGAAGTTCTGCTCTTCTCTCCGACGGGATCTCCGTTTGTCTCTTCAACCTTGTTCATCTTCATTGCTTTCAGTTTCCCTTCTCGTGTTTGATCAGGTATCTGCCAAGACTCGGTTTCACAGCCACATCTCTTTCCTCAGCAACCTCTCTGGTTCCGACTTATTCCACGTGGATTCCAACTAAACTTCCACCCTTCGTGTTTCGGATCCACCCAGGATTACAAATATCTCCAAGATATTCATCATTCCTCGAACTACTGCTCTCGCCGCATCTTGAGATCCACGCTCAACGCCATGCGGCGCCACATGAACACTCTCGACCTGTCTCTTCAGCAGCACCGACGCACTCTATCTCAAAGCTGTCTGGGTCCACAGTTCCATTTCATCCTTCGACTCATCTGACGCTTCAACAAAAAACGTTTTTTCTTCCTTTCTGATGTCAAGGATCGCAAGCTTCAACAACTCTTGAACACCAACGCCCCTCCGGAGCATTCTTCTCCTTCACTTTCCTCTGACCCCACTTCTCCCAATCTCACCCCCTGCCGCGTTTTCACTATCCCCTCTGACCTTCCCCTCTCTGAACCCGAACGATCAGTCCTCAGCAAAGGCCTGAGCTTCATCCCCTTACGCCACCACCTCAATGAATTTCGAGCTCGGCACGATGCTGAGCTCTTTTTCCGCCACCTTCGTCTCCGTGCCCACTTCTTTGGCCAGGAGTCTTCCCCCCGCATGGCTGACCTTCTCTCCCGCTTTCAGAATTCCCGTTCTACCTGGACCCCTCCCCCTGGCCTCTTACCCTCTCTAGATCTTTTCATTGCAAACTGCTGCCGTGACATCGGCCGTCTCCATTTCTCTGCTCCCCTCACTCACTCCAACCCACCTCCCTCTGAACTTGCAGCAATCCGTTCTCTCCAATCCAACCCCGACATTGTCATTAAGCCTGCTGAAGCGGGTGGTGCTGTTGTTGTTTGGCATACCGACCTCTACCTGGCGGAAGCTGAACGCCAACTCTCCGACACCTCCTCCTACCTCCACCTGGACCATGACCCCACTACCGAACATCAAACCACTGTTTCCAAGACTGTCACTGACCTCATCTCCTCTGGAGATCTTCCCCCCACGGCCGCCAACCTCATAGTTCCCCAACCCCGCACAGCCCGCTTCTACCTCCTTCCCAAGATCCACAAACAGGACTGCCCTGGTAGACCCATCGTTTCAGCCTGTTCTTGCCCCAAAGAGCTTATCTCTTCCTATCTCGACTCTATTTTCTCCCCCCTTGTCCAGTCTCTTCCCACCTACATCCACGACTCTTCCGACGCCCTCCGCCACTTTAACAGTTTCCAGTTTCATGGACCCAACCGCCTCCTTTTCACCATGGACGTACAATCCCTCTACACCTCCATCCCCCACCAGGATGGCCTGGGGGCTCTCCACTTCTTCCTTGAACAGAGGCCCGTCCAGTCCCCATCCACCACCACCCTCCTTCGCCTGGCTGAACTTGTTCTCACATTGAACAACTTCTCCTTTGACTCCACTCATTTCCTCCAAATCAAAGGTGTTGCTATGGGTGCCTGCATGGGTCCTAGCTATGCCTGCCTTTTCGTGGGATATGTGGAACACTCGTTGTTCCAGTCCTATTCGGGTCCCCTCCCTCACCTCTTTTTCCGGTACATTGATGACAGTATCGGTGCCGTTTCCTGCTCTCGCCCTGAACTAGACAATTTCATTCACTTTGCTTCCAATTTCCACCCTTCCCTCACCTTCACATGGTCCATCTCCGACTCTTCCCTTCACTTCCTCGACTTCTCCGTCTCCATCTCTGGGGCTAGGTTATCGACCTGATATACCTATCAATTCCTCCAATAAAAGGCGAAGAGTTACGAAGGTGACTAAAGGTTTTTATTGACTAAATAACAGAGCCCACTCTCGTGGGTGATCCGATCCAAGCAGGAGGAATACCAGCCAGTCGCTCACCTTTATACCTGGCCTGGTGGGTGGAGCCAAGGCGGAGTCGGCAGTGGTCATCCCAGGTATAGCAGTGTGGCAAGAGGCGACCTCGTACCGTGATACAATAGTGGTCAGTGATACAGTTATAACGAACAGTGGTGAACAGTGCTAACTACTAACAGTGATACGATAGTGAACGTGGTTTACCACATTCACCCCTTGTTTAGAATTAAGTCCGGCGGGGTGAAGTGTACTACCAATTCTGGTAGGTCAGTCTGTCCGGAGGCTTCGTAAGCCTCTCCGATCGCCGCAGCGGTGGTGTTGCCTTATCCGGTGCTGGTGCCTTATCCGGTGTTGATGCTGGTGTTTGCGTGGTCGGCGAGGGCTCGTGGGGTTCCGGCATGCCGTCTACCTGGACTGAGGTTGGGGGGGGTGGTGGCGGTGTTTCCGGATCGGCTGAGGGTGCGAGGTCTCGTAGGGAGACAGTGTCCTCCCGCCCGTCTGGGTACGCCACGTAGGCGTACTGGGGGTTGGCGTGCAGGAGGTTCACCCTCTCGACCAGGGGGTCCGTTTTATGGGTCCTCACGTGTTTCCGCAGCCAGACCGGCCCCGGGGCGGTCAGCCAGGTTGGTAGAGTGGTTCCCGTAGTCGACTTCCTGGGGAAAACGAACATTCGTTCATGGGGGGTGGTGTTAGTGGCCGTGCAAAGTAATGACCGGATGGAGTGCAGCGCTGTCGGGAGGACTTCTTGCCAGCGGGAGGTTGGGAGGCCCTTAGACTTTAAGGCTAAGAGGACGGCCTTCCATACCGTCGCGTTCTCTCTTTCCACCTGACCGTTACCTCTGGGGTTGTAGCTGGTGGTCCTGCTTGCTGCAATACCTCTCTCTAGGAGGAATTGCCGGAGTTCCTCGCTCATGAAGGAGGAGCCCCGGTCGCTGTGTATATAGTTCGGGAACCCGAACAAGGCGAAGAGGGCATTCAGGCACTTAATGACCGTGCTACTGGTCATGTCGGGGCAGGGGAAGGCAAAGGGGAAACGGGAGTACTCATCAACGATGTTGAGGAAGTACACATTACGGTCAGAGGACGGGAGGGGCCCCTTAAAGTCGATGCTCAGGCGCTCGAAGGGGCGGGTGGCCTTGATCAGGCTTGCTCGGTCCGGCCTATAGAAGTGCGGTTTGCACTCCGCACAGGTCTGGCAGTTCCTGGTCATGGTCCTGACCTCCTCGATGGAGTAGGTCAGGTTGCGGGCCTTAATGAAATGGTAGAGTCTGGTGACTCCGGGGTGGCAGAGCTGGTCGTGGAGGGTCTGAAGCCTATCGATATGCGCGCTGGCGCATGTCATTCGTGAAAGGGCATCAGGGGATTCGTTCAGCTTGCCTGGCCGGTACAAGATCTCATAATCGTAGGTGGAGAGCTCGATTCTCCATCTCAAAATCTTGTCATTCTTGATTTTGCCCTTCAGCTTGTTATTAAACATGAAAGCCACCGAACGCTGGTCGGTGAGGAGGGTAAATCGTTTGCCTGCCAGGTAGTGCCTCCAGCGCCGTACTGCCTCCACGATCGCCTGGGCCTCTTTCTCGACCGACGAATGTCGGATCTCGGGGCCCTGTAGGGTCCTTGAGAAGAAGGCCACTGGCCTCCCCTCCTGGTTTAGGGTGGCGGCTAAGGCGAAGTCGGATGCGTCGCTCTCCACCTGAAAGGGGATGGACTCGTCCACTGCGTGCATCGTGGCCTTGGCTATGTCTCCCTTAATGAGGGAGAAGGCCGCGCACGCCTCCTCCGTGAGGGGGAAGGAAGTGGCTTTCAGGAGGGGTCTGGCTTTGTCCGCGTAATTGGGTACCCATTGGGCATAGTAGGCGAAAAGCCCCAGGGTTCTCCTAAGTGCTTTAGGGCAGTGGGGGAGGGGTAGCTCCATGAGGGGGCGCATTCTTTCTGGGTCGGGGCCGATGATTCCGTTCTCCACTACGCAGCCGAGGATGGCAAGGCGCGTGGTGTTAAACACGCATTTCTCCTTATTGTAGGTGAGGTTCAGCCGTTGGGCCGTACGGAGGAATTTCTCCAGATTCGCGTCATGTTCCTGCCGGTCGCGGCCGCAGATAGTGACGTTATCTAGGTAGGGGAATGTAGCCTGCAGTTCGTTCTGGTCAACCATCTGGTCCATCTC
Source organism: Somniosus microcephalus (assembly GCF_052327205.1). Taxonomy (NCBI): domain Eukaryota; kingdom Metazoa; phylum Chordata; class Chondrichthyes; order Squaliformes; family Somniosidae; genus Somniosus; species Somniosus microcephalus. The sequence goes on from NC_141015.1 coordinate 9,919,297, forward strand.
CCTTTGGAAGACCGAGACCCCATTAGTGACACCGAAGGGGACCCTAAGGAAGTGGTATAGGCGCCCATTCGCCTCGAAGGCGGTATACTGGCGGTCCTCAGGGTGGATAGGGAGTTGGTGGTAGGCCGACTTCAGGTCGATGGTCGAGAATACTTTATACTGTGCAATCTGATTGACCATGTCAGATATGCGGGGGAGGGGGTATGCGTCCAGCTGGGTATATCTGTTTATGGTCTGGCTGTAGTCGATGACCAGGCGGTTTTTATCGCCGGTCTTTACGACTACGACCTGGGCACGCCAGGGGCTGCTGCTCCCCTCGATAATGCCCTCTTTCAGGAGGCGCCGCACCTCAGAGCTAATGAAGGCTCTGTCCCCGGCGCTATACCGCCTGCTCTTGGTAGCGACGGGTTTGCAGTCAGGGGTAAGGTTAGCAAACAGAGAGGGTGGCGGGACCTTGAGGGTGGAGAGGCTGCAGGTGTTACGCGGTGGGCGGTTTAACGTTTGCTGGTTGTTGACTGTGAGTGGGGGGAGGGGTCCACCGTATGCTAGGGTTACGCTTTGGAGGTGGGATTGGAAGTCCAGCCCTAGTAGGACGGCAGCGCAGAGATGGGGGAGGACGAGGAGTTTAAAGTTTTTATACTCCGTGCCCTTAACCGACAGGGTCACGACACAGTAGCCGCTGATGTCCGTGGCGTGGGACCTCGATGCCATCGAGATTCGGCTGCGGGTTGGTAGGACAGAGAGGGAGTAGTGGCTCACCGTGTCTGGGTGGATGAAGCTCTCCGTGCTTCCGCTGTCGAACAGGCAGGTCGTGGCGTGGCCGTTCACTTTGATGTCCATCATTGACTTGGACAGATGGTGCGGGCGGGCTTGGTCCAGGGTGACGGAAGCTAGTGTGTAGCTGAGCGAGTCGTTGTCATCTGCGGGCGAGGCGGTCGGGCGTGGTGAGTAAAATGGCGTCTCCCACGAGGTAGGGCCCCATGAGGCACTATTGGGGTCGGTTGCCTTAATCAAAGATGGCCGCCCCCATGACTCATGTGTGGGGAAGCTGGCCTCAGTTGCCCTAAACAAAGATGGCCGCCCCCATGACTCATGTGTGGGGATGCTGGCCTCAGTTGCCCTAAACGAAGATGGCCGCCCCCATAGTTCGCATGCGGCACTGCTGGCCTCTGAGGATCCGCTCCTGCAGGCCTTGGAGAAGTGGCCTTTCTTCAGGCAGGTTTTACATATGGAGTTCTTGGCTGGGCAGCGCGACCTCGGGTGCTTCTCCTGGCCACAAAAAAAACAGCCGGCGGCCCGATCGCGGATGCCCGATGTCGGGGCCGGTGCCGGGGGTGGCGGGGCCGGTCGGGTCCGGGACGCCGACGCAGAGGTAGGTCCCGGGGGCGGCGCTGGGAAGGGTGCTGTGGTAGGGGTCGGGCCCGAGTCCCAGGGTCGCGAGCAGTACCTGGTGAATGCTTCCTGATCTTGGTGGGCCACTTCCAGGGAGATAGCGAGGGCTTCAGCTTTTTCCATGCTGAGGTCTTTAGCTTCCAGCAGTCTTTGCCGTGAGTACTCGGACCGTAGGCCTTTCAGGAATGCGTCGCGGATATTATCTTCAGTATTTTCGGCTGCCGACACCGATTTAAAGTCACAGTTCCTGGCGAGTGCATATAGCGCCTGTGAGAATTCGGCTACTGATTCTCCTGGCTGTTGCGGCCGTGATCTTAGGAGGTGCCTAGCGTACATGTAGTTTACCGGGGTCCGGTACTTCTGTTTCAGCAGGTTGATGGCGGTCTCGTAGGTAGTCATGTCCTCGATGAGAGTGTATACTCTCGGGCTCAGTTGTGCCTGCAGGACACTTAGTTTGGATGCCTGAGGGACGCTGGATTCTCTCAGGTATGATTCGAAGCAGACCAGCCAGTGTTTAAAGTCTGCGGCTGAGTTTGCTGCTCGTGGGTTCAGGTCCAGGTACGGCGGTCTGAGGGCTCGCAGCCAAGCTGGCTGGTGTGGCTGTGCTCCTGGGAGCTGCGCTGGTGGCTCCTCCGCCGGTTGTGACTCGTTGTCGGACATCATTAAATTTAGTCAATAAAATTGATATACCTATCAATTCCTCCAATAAAAGGCGAAGAGTTACGAAGGTGACTAAAGGTTTTTATTGACTAAATAACAGAGCCCACTCTCGTGGGTGATCCGATCCAAGCAGGAGGAATACCAGCCAGTCGCTCACCTTTATACCTGGCCTGGTGGGTGGAGCCAAGGCGGAGTCGGCAGTGGTCATCCCAGGTATAGCAGTGTGGCAAGAGGCGACCTCGTACCGTGATACAATAGTGGTCAGTGATACAGTTATAACGAACAGTGGTGAACAGTGCTAACTACTAACAGTGATACGATAGTGAACGTGGTTTACCACACGACCAATATTCACTACAAGCCCACTGACTCCCACAGCTACCTGGACTACACTTCCTCCCACCCCGCCTCCTGTAAGGACTCTACTCCATTCTCCCAGTTTCTCCGTCTCCGCCACATCTGCTCCGACGATGCCACCTTCCATACCAGTGTTTCCGACATGTCTTCCTTTTTCCTCAACCGGGGATTCCCCTCTACTGTGGTTGACACTGCCCTCGACCGTGTCCGTTCTATCTCCCCCACTTCTGCTCTCACCCCTACCCCTCCCTCCCAGAACCACGATAGGGTTCCCCTTGTCCTCACCTTTCACCCCACCAGCCTCCACATTCAACAGATCATCCTCCGCCATTTCCGCCACCTCCAGCATGATCCCACCACCAAATGCATCTTCCCCTCACCTCCCCTTTCAGCATTTCATAGGGACCGCTCCCTCCGCGACACCCTAGTCCACTCCTCTATCACCCCCAGCACCCCTTCCCCTTCGCCCGGCACCTTCCTGTGCAAGCGCAGGAGATGCAACACATGCCCATATACCTCCCCCCTTCCCACTGTCCAGGGCCCCAAACACCACTTCCAGGTGAAACAGCGATTTACTTGTACTTCTTGCAATTTAGTATACTGTATTCGCTGCTCACAATGCGGCCTCCTCTCTATTGGGGAGACCAGATGCAGATTGAGCGACCGCTTTGCGGAACACCACCCCCTTCATTAACACCAACAGCGCGCCCTTCATTGCCACCAACACCTCGCCTTTGCGGTGACCCTGAGCTTCCGGTCGCCTGTCACTTTAATTCACCGCTTCACTCCCACTCTGATCTCTCTGTCCTCGGCCTATTACATTGTTCCAATGTAGCTCAACGTAAGCTCGAGGAACAGCACCTCATCTTTCGATTAGGCACTTTAAAGCCTTCTGGCCTCAACACTGAGTTCAACAATTTCAAACTATAACCCCAACCCCCATTTTTCATGCTGTATGATTTTGCCATTCCCATTTGCAATATTTTATCTTTCCTGCCTCTTACAAAAGCACAGTATGTTCCTTCAATTCCTCCCCCCGCCCGCCCCCCGCCCCCCGCCCCTGTCCCCCGTCTCTGCACCTGCTTATTATCTGTTACATATTCAGTTTTTTCCAGTTCTGATGAAGGGTCCCAGACCTGAAACATTAACTCTGTTTCTTTCTCCACGGATGCTGCCTGGCCTGCCGAGTTTATCCAGCGTTTTCTGTTGTTATTACCGGTATAGAGCATTTGGGCCGAATGGCATGTAACTGCTGTAAATGCTACGTAATGGGAGGAGGATCCAGCTCACTGTGGTACTTTGCACGATCGATTCTGCCAACACTGTGTCTCGGCTTGTTCATAAATAATAGCCACCCATGGAACTATCCCAGAACCTTGAGAGAGGGCAGAAAAGAGAAGAACATTGGGGGTTAACGCTTCATTGCTGGACTGCCTGTGAGTTAGAAAATGGTGCAATTTTGCCCATCTCACTTTCTGTGTACTTCTTTGACAGGAAAACGATGCGGTCTCCTCTACATTGGGGAGACGAAACGCAGATTGGGTGACCGCTTTGCGGAACACCTCTGTTCAGTCCGTAAGGTGGTAGAGGATTAACATCAACACCTCCCTAAGCACCAGCTTCAACACCGCCCCCTTCATTACCACCAACACCACGCCCTTCATTACCACCAACTCCACCACCTTCATTACCACCAACACCACCCCCTTCATTACCACCAACACCACCCCCTTCATTGCCACCAACACCGCGCCCTTCATTGCCACCAACACCGCACCCTTCATTACCACCAACACCGCCTCCTTCATTACCACCAACACCTCGCCCTTCATTGCCACCAACACCACCCCTTCATTACCACCAACACCTCGTCCTTCATTACCACCAACACCTCGTCCTTCATTACCACCAACACCGCCCCCTTCATTACCACCAACACCGCCTCCTTCATTACCACCAACACCTCGTCCTTCATTACCACCAACACCTCGCCCTTCATTACCACCAACACCGCGCCCTTCATTACCACCAACACCGCCCCCTTCATTACCACCAACACCGCGCCCTTCATTACCACCAACACCGCCCCCTTCATTACCACCAACACCGCCCCCTTCATTACCATCAACACCGCCCCCTTCATTACCACCAACACCGCCCCCTTCATTACCACCAACACCGCCCCCTTCATTACCATCAACACCGCCTCCATCATTACCATCAACACCGCCTCCTTCATTACCACCAACACCGCCCCCTTCATTACCACCAACACCGCCCCCTTCATTACCATCAACACCGCCTCCTTCATTACCACCAACACCACCCCCTTCATTACCACCAACACCACCCCGTTCATTACCACCAACACTGCCCCCTTCATTACCATCAACACCGCCTCCTTCATTACCACCAACACCGCCCCCTTCATTAACACCAACACCACCCCCTTCATTACCACCAACACCACCCCGTTCATTGCCACCAACACCACCCCCTTCATTGCCACCAACACCGCCCCCTTCATTACCACCAACACCGCGCCCTTCATTACCACCAACACTGCCCCCTTCATTACCACCAACACCGCCCCCTTCATTACCACCAACACTGCCCCCTTCATTACCACCAACACCGCCCCCTTCATTACCACCAACACTGCCCCCTTCATTACCACCAACACCGCGCCCTTCATTACCACCAACACCGCCTCCTTCATTACCACCAACACCACCACCTTCATTACCACCAACACCGCCCCCTTCATTACCACCAACACCGCGCCCTTCATTACCGCCAACACCGCCCCCTTCATTACCACCAACACCGCCCCTTCATTGCCACCAACACCGCCCCTTCATTACCACCAACACCGCCCCCTTCATTACCACCAACACCGCGCCCTTCATTACCACCAACACCGCCTCCTTCATTACCACCAACACCGCCTCCTTCATTACCACCAACACCGCCCCTTCATTACCAACAACACCGCGCCCTTCATTACCAACAACACCGCGCCCTTCATTATCACCAACACCGCGCCCTTCATTGTCACCAACACCGCCCCTTCATCAGCACCAACACCGCGCCCTTCATTACCACCAACACCACGCCTTTCATTACCACCAACACCGCCCCCTTCATTACCACCAACACCGCCCCCTTCATTACCGCCAACACCGCCCCCTTCATTACCGCCAGCACCGCCCCCTTCATTACCGCCAACACCTCGCCCTTCATTACCACCAACACCGCCCCCTTCATTACCGCCAACACCGCCCCCTTCATTACCACCAACACTGTAGTGTATGTACCTTTAAGAGCCCCTGTGTACTGTAATACCGGTAGTGACCACTCGGGTATATAAACCTGTATAGCGTCTTGTATCTTTTAGTTCACCTCCAGACTTTGTTCAGTAAACACCTGTTAAACCAACTCCTGCATTCCGTGTCTCCATTAACACACGGATACAACAGTGGTGACGAATTGGAAACGGACTTACCTGCAATTCGGCAGCACCTCAAGGAGATCGATTCCTCAGACGAAGGTCGAAGAAAAAAAAAAACAAACAAAAAACTGTGAGTTCACCAGCTAGCCGGGCTAGTGGCAGGTACTGCACTAATCCTTCCTGGGCGGCGGGCTGGGGCTCAATCGGGTGGCTCTGCAGTGGGACCGAGCAGCGAGTCGGAAGGCGGAGGCAAACAGAGATGGAGGCAGCACGGTGGCATAGTGGTTAGCACTGTTGCCTCACAGCGCCAGGGACCCGGGTTCGAATCCGGCCTCGGGTGACTGTGTGGAGTTTGCACATTCTCCCCGTGTTTGCATGGATTTCCTCCGGGTGCTCCGGTTTCCTCCCACAGTCCAAAGATGTGCGGGTTAGGTTGATTGGCTATGATAAATTGACCCTTAGTGTTAGGGGGATTAAATACGTGGGGTTACGGGGATAGGGTGGGATATGTGTCGGTGCAGGCTCAATGGGCCGAAATGGCCTCTATCTGCACTGTGGGGTTTCTGTGTGTGAGGGTGGAGCACAGGGGAGACGGCCGGCGCTGCAAAGCAGGTCGGCGTTCGGACCAAGCAGAGGGAGGGAAAAGTCCCAGAGAGTCCGGCGGAAACGAGTCTCCAACTATTAAAAATATCTGTGTAAATAAAAACCGCGGAGAACAGTGTTGTCAGTAGCGGCAGCAGCGGGAAAGCGCGGGAAGCGCCATTTTTTTCTCGGCAGGGAAGAAAGGAAAGCGCGGGTGGCACCATTTTTGATTTTCAGGATGCCTAAGACTGGCAATATTACTGCTTTCGATAGTGATATAGAGGATTGGACCACATATGTGGAAAGAGTGGAGGTATATTGCACAGCGAATGAAGTAAAGGATGATAAAAAGGCATCGGTACTTCTAAATCTGATGGGCGCAAGGACATACGGGCTGTTACGAAACTTAATCACTCCAGCCAAACCGATAGACAAGAATTTTAAGGAGATTGTTGATACCCTACAGGAGCACTTAAACCCAACACTGCTGCTGATAGCGGAATGATTCAAATTCTTCAGGAGGAATCAGCACAAGAATGAAAGTAACGCTGATTACCTCACCGAATTAAGAAAGCTGTCAAAGCACTGCCAATTCGGGGCAGGACTGGCAGATTCTCTACGAGACAAATTTGTCTGCGGTCTCCTAAGTGAAGGAACACAGAAAAGGCTACTTTCTGAGAAAGATTTGACACTAGACAAGGCTTTCAGTGTGGCTGTATCATACAAAGCAGCAGCAAGAGGAGCTGCAGAGATACAGCAAAAGCCACAGGACTTCGGCACCCATGAAATGACACGGGGTTTCGAGAGATGTTATCGCTGCGGCAGATCCACCCATGACCAAAGGGACTGCTGGTTCAAGGACAAAGCATGAAGGCAATGCAGAAAGATGGGACACATCGCACGTGTATGCCGATCTGGAAACAAAAAATCCACTGACAGAAAATAAATCAATAAGGAAAAGTACAGAAAGGTACAAATGATGACGGACAGTAGCTTCGAAGACCAGAAGAGCGATAGCGACTCCGGAAACAAGAGACTAAGCTGTCTCAAATTACATAATGTAATTGCCAAAGAAGATTACCAGACCATTTGGGTTACCCTCAGGATAGCGGGGTCCTCAGTTAAAATGGAGCTAGATACAGGATCAGCTCTGACCGTCATAAGTCGACGGGATTACGAGCGGCTATTTCCGCATATACCTTTGAAAGACACATCCATTATCTTGAAGACATATACGGGGCAGAAAGTATACCCCAGAGGGAAAATAAAGGTGCCTGTTGTATACAACGGCAAGGAAATACAGAAGTTGTATTTATACGTTCTGCAAGATGGTGGTCCACCGCTGTTGGGATGTGAATGGATCAGGAAGATACGTTTAGACTGGCACTCCATTCAAGCACTGACGGTGACCAGTAAGAAAAAAAATGATGATGACGTCATACCTGAACGATTAAAAGACATCTTGGCCAACGCCAAAGAAGTGTTTCAACAGGAACTAGGAACCTTGAAAGGCGGCACCGCCTCAATAAAAGTAGAAGATGCGGCAATTCCCAAGTTTTTTAAGGCAAGGCCGGAACATATGCAATTCGTCCAGCAGTCGAGGCAGAGCTGGAGAAATTGGAAAAGGCAGGCGTGTTATCCAAGGTAGATTGGAGCGAGTGGGCAACACCCATCGTCCCGGTCATGAAGAAAACGTTGAATAATGATAAATCTGAAGAACAGAGAAAAATTCGCATCTGTGGGGACTTCAAGGTGACTGTAAACCCGGTCCTTCACATGGTACAGTATCCTCTTCCGAGGATAGAAGATATTTTCGCCTCACTATCCAGAGGGAAACATTTCATCAAAATTGACTTGGCACAGGCATATCTACAGATGGAGGTTGAGGAGGCCTCTAAAAAGTATCTCACGATAAACACACACAAAGGCCTGCCTGTACCAGTACAATCGACTGGTTTTCGGAGTAGCATCAGCTCCAGCTATCTGGCAAAGAGCTATGGAGCAAGTCCTGCAAGGGATTCCGGGGACTCAATGCTACCTAGACGACATCCTTGTAACAGGAGAAAACGACAATGAGCACCTTGCCAATTTGGAGCAGGTGCTCACTAGGCTGAGAGAACGGGGCCTACGAGCAAATCGCCCCAAGTGCGAATTTTTCCAGAAACGAATATCATATTGTGGCCATAAAATTAATGAAGAAGGGTTGCATAAGTCACCTGAAAAAATTGAAGCGGTCATAAAAGCCCCAGCACCTGAAAATGTCTCACAATTAAGGTCGTTCCTGGGATTGATAAATTACTATCACAAATTTTTACCGAACTTATCAACTGTTCTGCACCCTCTTAACGCACTGCTACAAACGGGAGTAATTTGGAAATGGAGCGAAGACTGTAAACGTGCCTTCCATAAATGCAAAGGCTTGATCACGTCCAAGGAAGTGTTGGCTCATTACAACCCATCACTGCCAATCAGACTGGCGTGCGATGCATCCCCTTATGGCGTAGGAGCGGTATTATCGCATAGATTCCCTGATTGCTCGGAGCGGCCGATACCTTTTGCGTCACGCTCATTGAACTCAGCTGAGCGTAACTATGCCCAGATCGACAGGGAAGCACTCAGCCTGGTGTGGGGAGTGAAGAAATTCAACCATTACCTGCACGGACAAAAATTTACCTTGTTGACTGACCATCAACCCCTCGTCTCCATATTCAACCCTAAAAAGGGCGTTCCCATTATGACAGCGCAAAGGCTACAGAGGTGGTCCCTTTTCCTAGGGGCACACCAATATGACATAGAATACAAAGGATCAAAACAGCATGGGAATGCTGATGGTTTATCGCGCCTACTGTTGCCAACGGTAGAAGAGGCACCTACAGTGGACCCAGTGGAGATGTTCCACTCAACCATAGTGGAATGTCTACCAGTAACAAATTCTACCATTGAAAAGGAAACGAGAAATGACCCGACTCTTTCACGAGTCTACGATTTAACAGTGAAGGGATGGCCAGCACATGGTGAACCACTGTTGCCAGCATTCTCGCAAAGAAGAGAACAGCTGTCAGTGTGCCGAGGAACCTTGATGTGTGGATCCAGAGTGGTGATTCCACCCAAACTTCAGGATAAAGTGCTAAGGGAGCTTCACGAGGGGCATCTGGGTGGAGTGAAAATGAAGAACCTAGCCAGAGCTTTTGTGTGGTGGCCAGGTATCGATGGTAGAAGAGGCACCTACAGTGGACCCAGTGGAGATGTTCCACTCAACCATACTGGAATGGAGACATCGAAGAAATGACCAAGAGCTGTCCAGGATGCCAGAAGGTCCAAAACGCCCCACCACAAGCCCCTCTACATCCATGGGAGTGGCCCTCATCTCCATGGCAAAGGGTACATATCGACTTTGCTGGTCCATTTATGGACTCAATGTTCTTAATCGCGGTTGATGCACACTCCAAGTGGCCGGAGGTAATAAAGATGTCCTCCACCACCACGGAAAAAACCATCACAGTATTAAGGACCATATTTGCCAGGAATGGGTTGCCTGAACAGATCTGTTCTGATAATGGACCGCAATTTGTGTCCGAAGAATTCAGGAAGTTCTTAAAAAACAATGGGGTTAAGCACTACACGTCCGCCCCATACCATCCCGCCACCAATGGATTAGCTGAAAGGTTTGTCCAGACCTTCAAGAAGGCCATAAAGGCCATGGGTAATGAAGACATAAAGTGTATGTACCTTTAAGAGCCCCTGTGTACTGTAATACCGGTAGTGACCACTCGGGTATATAAGCCTGTATAGCGTCTTGTATCTTTTAGTTCACCTCCAGACTTTGTTCAGTAAACACCTGTTAAACCAACTCCTGCATTCCGTGTCTCCATTAACACACGGATACAACAAACACCGCCCCCTTCATTACCACCAAAACCGCCCCCTTCATTACCGCCAACACCGCCCCCTTCATTACCACCAAAACCACCCCCTTCATTACCACCAAAACCGCCCCCTTCATTACCACCAAAACCGCTACCTTCATTACCGCCAACACCGCCCCCTTCATTACCACCAACACCGCCCCCTTCATTACCGCCAACACCGCCCCCTTCATTACCACCAAAACCACCCCCTTCATTACCGCCAACACCGCCCCCTTCATTACCACCAAAACTGCTACCTTCATTACCGCCAACACCGCCCCCTTCATTACCACCAAAACCGCTACCTTCATTACCACCAACACCGCCCCCTTCATTACCACCAAAACCGCCCCCTTCATTACCACCAACACCACCCCCTTCATTACCACCAAAACCGCTACCTTCATTACCGCCAACACCGCCCCCTTCATTACCACCAAAACCACCCCCTTCATTACCGCCAACACCGCCCCCTTCATTACCACCAAAACCGCTACCTTCATTACCGCCAACACCGCCCCCTTCATTACCACCAACACCGCCCCCTTCATTACCACCAACACCGCCCCCTTCATTACCACCAAAACCGCCCCCTTCATTACCACCAACACCGCCCCCTTCATTACCGCCAACACCGCCCCCTTCATTACCGCCAACACCGCCCCCTTCATTACCACCAACACCGCCCCCTTCATTACCGCCAACACCGCCCCCTTCATTACCACCAACATCGCCCCCTTCATTACCACCAAAACCGCCCCCTTCATTACCACCAAAACCACCCCCTTCATTACCGCCAACACCGCCCCCTTCATTACCACCAAAACCGCCCCCTTCATTACCACCAAAACCGCCCCCTTCATTACCACCAAAACCGCCCCCTTCATTACCGCCAACACCGCCTCCTTCATTACCGCCAACACCGCCCCCTTCATTACCACCAACACCGCCCCCTTCATTACCGCCAACACCGCCCCCTTCATTACCACCAACATCGCCCCCTTCATTACCACCAAAACCGCCCCCTTCATTACCACCAAAACCGCCCCCTTCATTACCGCCAACACCGCCCCCTTCATTACCGCCAACACCGCCCCCTTCATTACCACCAACACCGCCCCCTTCATTACCGCCAACACCGCCCCCTTCATTACCACCAACATCGCCCCCTTCATTACCGCCAAAACCGCCCCCTTCATTACCACCAAAACCACCCCCTTCATTACCGCCAACACCGCCCCCTTCATTACCACCAAAACCGCCCCCTTCATTACCACCAAAACCGCCCCCTTCATTACCACCAAAACCGCCCCCTTCATTACCGCCAACACCGCCCCCTTCATTACCGCCAACACCGCCCCCTTCATTACCACCAACATCGCCCCCTTCATTACCACCAAAACCGCCCCCTTCATTACCACCAAAACCACCCCCTTCATTACCGCCAACACCGCCCCCTTCATTACCACCAAAACCGCCCCCTTCATTACCACCAAAACCACCCCCTTCATTACCGCCAACACCGCCCCCTTCATTACCACCAAAACCGCCCCCTTCATTACCACCAAAACCGCCCCCTTCATTACCACCAAAACCGCCCCCTTCATTACCGCCAACACCGCCCCCTTCATTACCGCCAACACCGCCCCCTTCATTACCACCAACACCGCCCCCTTCATTACCACCAAAACCACCCCCTTCATTACCGCCAACACCGCCCCCTTCATTACCGCCAACACCGCCCCCTTCATTACCGCCAACACCGCCCCCTTCATTACCACCAACACCGCCCCCTTCATTACCGCCAACACCGCCCCCTTCATTACCGCCAACACCGCCCCCTTCATTACCACCAACACCGCCCCCTTCATTACCACCAACACCGCCCCCTTCATTACCACCAAAACCGCCCCCTTCATTACCGCCAACACCGCCCCCTTCATTACCGCCAACACCGCCCCCTTCATTACCGCCAACACCGCCCCCTTCATTACCACCAACACCGCCCCCTTCATTACCGCCAAAACCGCCCCCTTCATTACCACCAAAACCACCCCCTTCATTACCGCCAACACCGCCCCCTTCATTACCGCCAACACCGCCCCCTTCATTACCACCAAAACCACCCCCTTCATTACCACCAAAACCACCCCCTTCATTACCACCAAAACCGCCCCCTTCATTACCACCAAAACCACCCCCTTCATTACCACCAAAACCGCCCCCTTCATTACCACCAAAACCGCCCCCTTCATTACCACCAACACCGCCCCCTTCATTACCGCCAACACCGCCCCCTTCATTACCACCAACACCGCCCCCTTCATTACCGCCAACACCGCCCCCTTCATTACCACCAAAACCGCCCCCTTCATTACCACCAAAACCACCCCCTTCATTACCGCCAACACCGCCCCCTTCATTACCACCAAAACCGCCCCCTTCATTACCACCAACACCACCCCCTTCATTACCACCAACACCGCCCCCTTCATTACCACCAAAACCGCCCCCTTCATTACCACCAACACCGCCCCCTTCATTACCACCAAAACCGCCCCCTTCATTACCACCAAAACCGCCCCCTTCATTACCGCCAACACCGCCCCCTTCATTACCACCAACACCACCCCCTTCATTACCACCAACACCGCCCCCTTCATTCCGCCAACACCACCCCCTTCATTACCACCAAAACCGCCCCCTTCATTACCACCAAAACCGCCCCCTTCATTACCACCAACACCGCCCCCTTCATTACCACCAAAACCGCCCCCTTCATTACCACCAACACCACCCCCTTCATTACCACCAACACCGCCCCCTTCATTACCACCAACACCGCCCCCTTCATTACCACCAACACCGCCCCCTTCATTACCACCAACACCACCCCCTTCATTACCACCAAAACCGCCCCCTTCATTACCACCAAAACCGCCCCCTTCATTCCGCCAACACCACCCCCTTCATTACCGCCAACACCGCCCCCTTCATTACCACCAAAACCGCCCCCTTCATTCCGCCAACACCACCCCCTTCATTACCGCCAACACCGCCCCCTTCATTACCACCAAAACCGCCCCCTTCATTACCGCCAACACCGCCCCCTTCATTACCACCAAAACCTCGCCCTTCATTACCACCAACACCTCGCCCTTCATTACCACCAACACCACCCCCTTCATTACCACCAACACCGCCCCCTTCATTACCACCAACACCGCCCCCTTCATTACCACCAACACCTCGCCCTTCATTACCACCAACACCACCCCCTTCATTACCGCCAACACCGCCCCCTTCATTACCGCCAACACCGCCCCCTTCATTACCACCAACACCGCCCCCTTCATTACCGCCAACACCGCCCCCTTCATTACCGCCAACACCGCCCCCTTCATTACCGCCAACACCGCCCCCTTCATTACCGCCAACACCGCCCCCTTCATTACCGCCAACACCACCCCCTTCATTACCGCCAACACCGCCCCCTTCATTACCACCAACACCACCCCCTTCATTACCGCCAACACCGCCCCCTTCATTACCGCCAAAACCGCCCCCTTCATTACCACCAACACCTCGCCCTTCATTACCACCAACACCACCCCCTTCATTACCGCCAACACCGCCCCCTTCATTACCACCAACACCACCCCCTTCATTACCACCAACACCGCCCCCTTCATTACCGCCAACACCGCCCCCTTCATTACCACCAAAACCGCCCCCTTCATTACCACCAACACCACCCCCTTCATTACCATCAACACCGCCCCCTTCATTACCACCAACACCGCCCCCTTCATTACCACCAACACCGCCCCTTCATTACCACCAAAACCGCCCCCTTCATTACCACCAACACCACCCCCTTCATTACCATCAACACCGCCCCCTTCATTACCACCAACACCACCCCCTTCATTACCACCAACACCTCGCCCTTCATTACCACCAACACCGCCCCCTTCATTACCACCAACACCGCCCCCTTCATTACCACCAACACCGCGCCCTTCATTACCATCAACACCACCCCCTTCATTACCACCAACACCGCCCCCTTCATTACCACCAACACCACCCCCTTCATTACCACCAACACCGCCCCCTTCATTACCACCAACACCGCCCCCTTCATTACCATCAACACCACCCCCTTCATTACCACCAACACCACCCCCTTCATTACCACCAACGCCACTCCCTTCATTGCGATCAACACTGGATGGTAGTTCGGGGGCAGAGAGTGAGGAGAAAGGCTAGGAACTCAGATTGGCACAATGTGACAAGTGGTGTTCCTCAGGGATCAGTTTTGGGCCTCAGCTTTTCACAATATTTATTAATGACTTGGATGAAGGAATAGAGAGTTGTATATCCAAGTTTGTAGATGACACTAAATTAGGAGGGACAGTAAGTAGTGCTGATGGGAGCAGGAAGTTGGAAAGAGATATTGACAAATTAAGTTCGTGGGCAAATCTATGCCAGATGGACTTAATTATAGAATCAAAGAATCATAGAAATTTACAGCACAAAAGGGGGCCATTCGGCCCATCGTGTCCGTGCCGGCCGACAAAGAGCTCTCCAGCCTAATCCCACTTTCCAGCTCTTGGTCCGTAGCCCTGTGGGTTACGGCACTTCAAGTGCACATCCAAGTGCTTTTTAAATGTGATGAGGTTTCTGCCTCTACCACCCTTTCAGGCAGTGAGTTCCAGACCCCCACCACCCTCTGGGTGAAAAAAGTTCTCCTCAACTCCCCTCTAATCCTTCTACCAATTACTTTAAATCTCTGCCCCCTGGTTATTGACCTCGCTGCCAAGGGAAATAGGTCCTTTCTATCCACTCTATCTAGGCCCCTCATAATTTTATACACCTCAATTAAGTCTCCCCTCAGCCTCCTCTGTTCCAAAGAAAACAACCCCAGCCTATCCGATCTTTCCTCATAGCTAAAATTCCCCAGTCCTGGCAACATCCTTGTAAATCTCCTCTGTACCCTCTCTAGTGCAATCATATCTTTCCTGTAATGTGGTGACCAGAACTGTACTCAGTACTCTAGCTGTGGCCTAACTAGTGTTTTGTACAGTTCAAACATAACCTCCCTGCTTTTATATTCTATGCCTCGGCTAATAAAAGAAATTATCCCGTATGCCTTCTTAACCACCTTATCTACCTGTCCTGCTACCTTCAGGGATCTGTGGACATGCACTCCAAGGTCCCGCTGTTCCTCTACACTGCTCAGTGTCCTACCATTTATTGTGTATTCCCTTGCCTTATTAGCCCTCCCCAAATGCATTACCTCACACTTCTCCAGATTGAATTCCATTTGCCACTCTTCTGCCCACCTGACCAGTCCTTTGATATCTTTCTGCAGTCTACAGCTTTCTTTCTCACTATCAACCACATGGCCAATTTTTGTATCATCTGCAAACTTCTTAATCATGCCCCCTACATTGAAGTCATTGATGTATAGCACAAAAAGCAAGAGACCCAGTAGTGAGCCCTGCGAAACGCTACTGGAAACAGCCTTCCAGTCACAAAAATATCCGTCGACCATTACCCTTTGCTTCCTGCCACTGAGCCAATTTTGGATCCAACTTGTCACTTTCCCTTGGATCCCATGGGCTTTTACTTTTCTGACCAGTCTGCCATGTGGGATCTTGTCAAAAGCCTTGCTAAAATCCATGCAGACTACATCAAACGCACTACCCTCATCAACCCTCCTTGTTACCTCCTGCAAAAACACAATCAAGTTAGTCAGTGTAAGGGGTTTCTCTGAGAGATATCGCAGAGGTCTCTCTCTCTTGCACAGTAAAAAAAACCTTGAGTGGTTCGACCCACTCGCCCCTTAGGTTCTAGACACTGGACTTTGAGGCAGGAACTACAATGCAGAGAAAACTCTATAGACCAGGTTTAATGAAAAAAGAAATGAAACTTTATTGCATAAAGGAACAAATCAAACTGCAAGCCAATAAGCTACATGGGAGGGAAAAACAAATCATAACACAGTACTGGCTAAGATATATACAGGCATATTATACTTTACAAAAGTCATCACGAAATGGGGAAACACACGGAACATCGAGGGACAACAACTCATTGTTAAAATTACCCCTTAAATGCCCACCCCCTAAGCCTAGTTAGATCAGATTGTGAGGGGCCAGAAACATGCTCACCAATCCAGTTGGAAAGTATAGAGTTTTGAAAACAGGTCTGCATTTTGATCCTTTCAGGCATCCTGTCTCCACGTGGTCAGCGGAACGCAGCAGGCTGCGACACACCTTCTCCTCCCTCGAGGTGAAGATCACGGACAGGCTGGATGTCAGCAGGCCTGGAAGTCGATGCGGGCAGAGACCTACTGTTTGACCATTTTCATATAGGTCTCTTCCTGTCTCGTCAGCGTCCCAGGGTTGGTCGATGATCTCCCGACAGTTACCCCGGGGCTAGATGCTGACTTGATCTCCCATCTCGAACCTCGATCCTCCGTCGTCTCCACCCGAACTCCGCACTGAACAGGGCTGCGTTTTTGATGGCTGGCGATGTTCTTCCTTCTCCAACCCTTCCTAGCTGGCGATCTGCGAAGGATGATTCCACTTCGATAGCTACCCCGGGTCCTCAGATATACTTCTCAAAAGAGGCCTTTATCTCCCGCCAAATCAAGGTTAGTCTTTGTTTAACTTTTGGCGGGCTTGTAGCACAGCGGGGTAGTTATTATGTTTTAAACTACTTTGGGATGGCCGGTAACGGCCATCTCTGGCCTGGAATGACCCTGTATTGTTTTTAATGTTCTCTTGATGTCTTTAACGGTCCTTGATGTTCCCCCTATGAATTTGAAACTGTTTTTGTTTGTCTGGGTAAACATCTAGATGGCCTTTATCTACAGGCCGATCTGACTGGATCTGCATCCAATCGATATGTATGTGGTTCTGTCTGGTTTCGTTTTCTTCGAAACGGCCTTCCAGAACTTACTGTGGGCTGAATCCACAAAGGCTTGTCTGGGGACTGCAGGAACCATTTTAAAGTGTCCCAAAAAGCTGGTCACGGGGTCTGGCGGCCATTTTGTGTGCCCCTTTTCCTGGGCTTCTTTTAAAACAGTCTTTTAAAATGAAGGCCTCTTCTGCCAATAGACCCTTATAGGACAATGTTCAATTTTGTGAATCTTACATCAGACACAGCTTTCCTTTAACAAATCCATGCTGATTATCCTTGATTAATCCGTGCCTTTCTAAATGTGAGCAAATGTGAGGTAATCCACTTTTGGACTCAAGAAAGATAAATCAGAATATTTTCTAAATGGTGAGAAACTAGGAACTGTGGAGGAGCAGAGAGATTTAGGAGTCCAAGGTCAAAAATAATTTAAAGCTCGTGGTCAGGTACAAAAAGCAATCAGAAAGGCTAATGGAATGTAAGCCTTTATCTCGGTGGTTGGAATACAAAGGGGAGGAATTATGCTTTGGTTATATAGAGCCTTGGTCAGACCCTCATCTGGGACACTGCGTTCCGTTCTGGGCCCCGCACCTCAGGCAGGATATATTGGCCTTGGGGGGGAGCAGCGCAAATTCACCAGAATGATCCCGGGGCTAAAAGGGTTAAATTATGAGGACAGGTTGTATAAACTTGGCTTGTATTCTCTTGAGTTTAGAAGATTGAGCGGTGATCTGATTGAGGTGTTTAAAATGTTATAAGGATTTAATAAGGTAGAGTCTCTGGAGCGGGACTTGAACCCACCAACCCTCTGCTGGGAGAATCCAGAACAAGGGAGCATTGTAGGAATGGCTAGATTCCTAACTAAAGGACTGAGGTCGAGTCAGTCTATCAAACAAACGATGTTTAATACTATTGAACAGAGTTTAACATGAAAACACAGGAGAACTAAATTACAGGTCTGTACTCTTTGCTGGCTCCACGAGGACTGGCCAGGGTGGCTCCCCAGCCTGACGTCATGACGTCATCACGTTTTCCCGCCGCTGGAGGATCACGTGATCAACGTGATGACGTCATCGCGTTTGGTCTCATTCTTAAAGGGACCGCGCTATGTACATGCAATAATATGAACAAAGATACAGATTCATTCTGTAGCTAATAATTTGTTAAAGATAATTATGTACATTAGATCAGAGTCCCCTGGTGGCTCTGCCACAGCATAATCTTAAAATTAGAGCCAGGCCAGTTAGGAGGAAAATCAGGAATCACCTTTTCACACAAAGTGTAGCAGAAATCTGAAATTCTCTGCTCCAAAAGGCAATGGATGCTGAGGAACAATTGGAACTTTCAAGACTGAGACAGAAAGATTTTTCAGAAAGCATTTGAAGTGATTTGTGGGAAACTGATGGCCGGACACTGCCATCACAGGGTGAGGTCTACATAGGTAAAGCCCATTATAAATGGCAACATTAGAATTTATATGGGGAAAAAGTTGAGATAAAGTGTGACACACGACAACAGGAAGTAAAATTGTACAGGCGGAAGTGGGCATACACATAAGTTTTTTAATATATTGTAAATACAAATAACTTTGTGTGGAATAGATATTTTTTGTACATTGTGTAAGAAAAAAGAAATAATTTGCATTGATGTGACTTTGGGATGTCCCAAAGTGTTTTACAGCCAATGAAGTACTTTTTGGAGTGTAGTCACTGCTGTTATGTGGGAAATGCAGCAGCCAATTTGCGCACAGCAAGCTCCCACAAATAGCAATGTGATAATGACCAGATCTTCTGTTTTGTTTTTAGTGATGTTGGTTGAGGGATAAATATTGGCCAGGACACCGGGGAGAACCCCTCTGCTCTTCTATAAATAGTGCCCTGGGATCTTTTACATCCACCTGAGAGAGCAGATGGGGCCTCGGTTTAACGTCTCATCCAAAAATACGGCACCTCCGACAGTGCAGCACTCCCTCAGCACTGCACTGGAGTGTCAGCCTGGATTATGTGCTCGAGTCTCTGAAGCGGGACTTGAACCCACCAACCTTCTGAATCAGAAGCGAGAGAGTGCTGCCCACTGAGCCACGGCTGATACCTAAAGTGTAAAGTATCAAACATAATTTGCATGGAGTAGGATATCAATCATATAATTAAAATATTGAGAATTTGGATTAGAAAAAATAGGTATGATTATTTCATTGAAAGGATGGGGTACTCTACACTGTTACCAGGGGGCTCACAAACTGCTTTATACAGGTTGAACACCGGCAATCCGACACCCGACAGTCCGGCACCTTCAGTGGTCCGGCACGAGGAAGGTCCTGCTGTCACATTCCCTCCCTGGGATGGGTCCGGCTTGGGTCCCGGGACCGCCGCCGGGTCAGGATCAACGCCTGGACCGCGCAGCATCACCGATGGCTCGGCGAAGCGATGGAGCCCGAGCCCGAGCAGCCCGTGGGCGGCGGGGTCGGCACAGGGAGGGCAGCAGCAGGAAGAGGAGGAGCAGGTGGTGGCGGTGTTTGTGATGACTTTCGACACCTTCAGTGGTTCGGAATTTTCAGTGGTCCGGCACCGGCCTGGGCCCGAGGGTGCCGGATTACCGGGGTTGTACCTGTATATGTAATGGGTTGTGGCGACACGCCACCACTGGACACAATCCGCTCACGGCGGTACAGACAGTTTAAGCAGACGCCCCCAACCGGGGGCCCTTTCCTCCAGCAACTTGTTTCCCACAGGGACAGGCTGCCGGGAGCACTTCCTGCCTGGGGAGTATTTAAGTCAGGCGCGGGCTCTTCCAGTTCCTGTTTTGCCATGAGGCTGAAATAAAAAGCTGTACTGTTTCACTGGCTCTGGTCTCGACTCCCACGTTTGCCGCGGTATCTCAACAGGATCATATTTACTTTCCCTTTACTGGTAAGCTCATTAGATTTCTTCCTTCAGTGTATCCATGTTCTGTTGATAGTGCCGCTGGAGTTCATAGTCTCAGACATTCCTTGACATGCTATGAAAAAGAAAAGAAAGAAAGACTTGCATTTATATAGCGTCTTTCATGACCACCAGACATCCCAAAGCGCTTTACAGCCAATAAAGTACTTTTTGAAGTGTAGTCACTGTAGTAAACAATTCAGCCAATTTGTGCACAGCAAGCTCCCACAAACACCAATGTGATAATGACCAGATAATGGGGGAGAAATTCGGTATCGCCCCGTTTGGGGCGTAAGTATCGGCCGGGGGCGAAATTTTGCGCCCGGCGCAAATTATCACCACCTACTGCTAAATTGGCCTCCTTCGCCCCAGGAGGTGCTTGGTGCGCTAAAACGGGCGCTGAACGACTGTCTTAAGGCGCTAAGCCGGAGGAGCGAGGCGCTACCTCCGAGGGCGGGCGCAGCGCAGGTGCGGCCAGTTAGCGATTGCACGCAGACATGCTGGCGCCGGTCAGCTCTTAAAGGGGAGGGCCGATCTTGAATTGTAGCCACACCCTGCACATCGGAGCCCTGAATCTCGGCCTGGACAGACCTGTTGCCACATACTTAAGCCAAGGACCATGGAGAGGGTCAGGGAGCGAGTGCAGTGGTTCAGCGAGGGGGCCTTGGAGGCTCTGGTTGGCGCAGTGGAGCGCAGGCGATCTCTCCTGTACCCGGACAGTGGCAGGAGGCCGCTGCCCAGCGACTATTGAAAAGCTTGGAGGGAGGTGGCACACAGAGTGACCTCCAGCAGCATGGTGCCTAGGACCCCTGTGCAATGCAGGAAGAAGTTCAACGACCTCACTCGGGTCGTCAGGGTGAGTGCCCTTTTCAGAATCCTCTTCATCCCTGCATGTCGACCTCACTTTATGGCCAAAGGGTCCTGAAAGCCCCAATGCCCGGCCCTCATCCAACACCTATGGCCCTTCCAGGAAACGCACACGCACATTCAGCACTTTGCACAATGTAAGGGCTATTCAACCATGGGAGGCAGTGCAGCCAAGATCAGGGCTGCACACTGTAAGGGCTATTCGACCATGGGAGACAGTGCAGCCAAGATCAGGGCTGCACACTGTAAGGGCTATTCGACCATGGGAGGCAGTGCAGCCAAGATCAGGGCTTCACACTGTAAGGGCTATTCCACAATGGGAGGCAGTGCCGCCAAGATCAGGGCTTCACACTGTAAGGGCTATTCGACCATGGGAGGCAGCGCAACCAAGATCAGGGCTGCACACTGTACTCAGAGCCCGTCTTTTCTCTTGCAGGGCAAGCTGGTGCATAATAGGAGGCAGCAGCAATGGACCGGGGGAGGCCGGCCTCACCTTCAAGCCCTGACCGATCTGGAGCAGCGAGTCCAATGGATTATGGCAGGCCGGATGATTGGCCCCGTCGCCACTGGAGATGCCAACCCCGTTATGGACAGCAATGACCTCCTTCCACTTGTTCCTCACACCAGCATCCTTTGCCACTTTCGAGCCAAATCAGTACATTGCAGCACTCATGCCTCCCTTGCTGCCACCCTGTCCTCACGCTAAAGCCACTCTTGTACCTCCCTGCTTTCAGATGCTTATTAACCAGGTGAGGAGGCGGGCCCTCAAGCTGCCACTGTGAGTGATTCTGAAGGCAACGACGAGGAGGAAGCCGGACCATCAGTGCCATCCTCAGCCGAGGCAGCCCATGGCCATAATGGGGACACGTCTTCCCTGGAGGGGAACAGGGGGGAATGGTCTGAGGAGGGTGAAGCTCCAGGGCCCAGCGGGCTGCAGCAATGCAAGGGGGGTAGGGAAGCTCGGCGGCCTTCTCCCCAGAGGGAGAGTCTGGCCTCGAGTCCTGCTACAGTGAGCGCAGAAGAGGTGCGGCTCCTCGCTGAAATGAGCGCCCAGGCAGAGCACAGGCACACTGAGCTCATGGCTGCAGTGGCAAGGATGCCAGATTCCATTGAGTCACTGGCAAGGAGTGTCCAGGACTTCGGCGCAGCACAGGCAAGAAGTCTCTAGGACTTCGGCGCAACACAGGCAAGGATTGTCCAGGACGTCGGCGCAGCACAGGTAAGGATTGTCCAGGACATCGGCGCAGCACAGGCAAGGATTGTCCAGGACGCCGGCGCAGCACAGGCGGCTGCCATGCAATTGCTAAGTGCTGCAATGTCGTCAGTGGCTGGTCTCATGCAGACGCAGATTGAGGCCACACGAGCACTGACTGCTGCCACCCTCGCTGGATTGGGCAGGATTCCCCGGGGCCCTCACCGCGCCGCAGCAGGCCAGCAATCTGTGCTTCAGCAGATTGCTCTGCATGCTGCAGTGCTGCCCCGTGGGAGTGCCAGTGCGTTGGCCGAACAGGGAGTTGCTGTCCTCTCTCAGGATGACAGCATTCCTGCTGCCAGCACTGTCACTTCTCCACTGCAGCTGCCACCACCTGTAGGACAGACTGGTGTCGCCCATGCAGAGTTGGAGCCGTCAGCAGCCGGGCCCTCCAGGCCCAGAGCTGGTCCAGGCTGTCCCTCAAGGGCATCTGCAGTCTCAGTTTCTGACACTCAGCAGCCTTCCCCCAGCCTTGCTGCAGCCACTGGGGTCCCATTATGGAGGAACTGCAGGGTGGGAAGGGGCCAATCTCACAAGCGAAGCAGATCACCCTCGAAGGGCAAAAAGTAGGAGGTCATTGTGGTCATTGTTACTGTTTTGGTCATTGTCTCCAGGTTGTGAGAGCCAGTTATGTGACTGACTTTTTTGGGGGGTTTCTTTCTATTACTTTGTCATGCGGGAAGGGCACACAGTTTGTTAAATAAAGAAGTGTCTTTATTCAGAATGTGCATGTTTGCTCTTTGAACTAATTGTTGCCTTGACCGGCTTAGGGGTTGCGGCACGGTTCCATTCAGGTTCTTTGAATGGCAGAAGCCATTCCCTCAGAGGGGGCCTAGAAGCAACTTGCTATAAGCCGCTGCCAGACGGCCCTTGCACTTTGTGCCTCCCTCCCGTCTTGGTGCTGCTGCTCCTCCTCCTCCTCCTCCGCTGGTGCTCCAATGTCTGGTGGCATTGGCTGAGTCCTGAGGATTGCCAGGTTATGCAACATGCAGCACACAACAACGAAGTGGGAGACTCGCTCAGGTGAGTACTGAAGGTCTCCTCCGGAATGGTCCAGACAGCGGAACCGTTGCTTGAGCACGCGGATTGTGTGCTCAACAATGTTCCTGGTAGCTTGATGGCTCTCATTGTATCGTTCTTCAGCAGGGGTGCTGGGTGAACGGAGCGGGGTCATCAGCCAGGTGCACAGAGGATAGCCCTTGTCCCCGAGAAGCCAGCCTCCTGGGTGAGCTGGGGCCTCAAAAAGGTCTGCCACAGAAGTCTGGCGCAGGATGAAGGCGTCGTGGCTGCTGCATGGAAAGCGGGCATTGACAGCGAGTATCAGCTGTCTGTGGTCACAGACCAACTGGACATTCAACGAATGGAACCCCTTTCGGTTGCGGAAATCCTCGGCATTCCCTTGCGGCGCCTGCAAAGCCACATGCGTGCAGTCAATGGCGCCCTGCACCATGGGGAAGCCCGCTATTCTTGCAAAGCCCATTGCGCGCTCTTGCTGCTTGTCCGGGGTCATGGGGAAGGAGATGTACTGTCATCTCCTTTTAAAGAGGGCATTCATGACTTGACGGATGCAGCAATGCACTGCGAACTGGGAGATATTGGCAATGTCCCCAGTAGCGGATTGAAAGGAGCCGGTGGCATAGAAGTTGAGAACCACTGTTACCTTCACTGCCACCGACAGAGACGTCCTGCTCCTCAGTTGAGGCTGCAGATCTGGCTGAAGCAGGTGGCAGAGCTCAGTGACCACCTCCTTGCTGAATCGCAGCCTCCGAAAACACTGCTCCTCAGACATATTGATGTATGAGAACTGTTGGCGGAAAACCCTGGGAGGGTAAGGCCTCGTGTGCCGACGCCTGTTGACCCTCCTCTGCCTGGCCATGATTGGCACTCTCTCTCTGCGTCTCTGAGCCCTCTCAATGTAATGGAGAAGCCCAGCGTTCCCATCCATTGCAGCCCCCATAGTATGTGGCCACTCAAAGTTATGCCGGTGAAAAAGCAAACCAACTACAAAGTTCTGGTCAGAAACCAAAAGTACCTGTGCGAGCGCTGAGTCAATGCAGAAAGCTCTCTCCCTTTGTCTCTCTGCAAATCTCTCTCTCAGAAGGAGTGGTCCAAAAATGGCTACCACAAAGAAGCCAGGAAGAGCCCCCTTTAAATAGCGCCCCCCCAGCCCCACAGCGACTGGGAACCGTTCCAGTCAACCAGTCGCTAGGAGCGCCAGGCGGAAAGGAGGGGGACGCCACTGAATTTCCGGTCCAGGGCGCCCCAAGGGCGTTGCACTCTGAAATGACGCCAGGATCTGCGTACGCAGCTGAGAGGGTGTTGCGGTTTAGCGCCACTGCTAAATGTCTGCTCAATTTCGCGAGAGGTGCAGGTATCGCCGCACCCGGGCGCTAGCTGGTTCGCGCCCCACTTATCGCCCTCTTAAGGCGCCAACGGGTGGCGCAACCTGTTATGTCCGTGTAACAATAAGAAAAGGACTGCAGAGAACGTACAACAGGTGTTTACTCAACGTGGTTCAAACTGCAATTGACTGTACAGATCACTACTCAGGGTTTATATACAGGTGTGGTCACTGCCGGTACTACAGGATACAGGAGCTGTAAAAAGTAGTTCTCCCCCTTAAAGGTACATACATTACAATTCCTCCCCTTTTAGATTAACAGTACCATAACACTCATTTAACAATTAAATATCAAACTAATTACAATTAACACTTTTAACATGCAACATTAACTGAAAATAGTCTATTTATAAATTCAGTCTTTGGGGAGGCTTCCTGATTCTTTCTGGATAACGCCTTTCCCGAGTGTCTCGCTCTTGGTGCGGAGGCGATTCTAGCACCCTGTCGTCATTTGTTTCATCAGCTTCCAATGCTATTGTTTCTGAGGTAGATGCGACCTGTACGTCGGGTTCCTCACCAGGTACGTATGGCCGAAATATGGGGTTGACTCGTTCCTGTGACTCTAGGATCTGGTCATCATGACATCTCACAATGTTCTCCCCAACATCCACTGTGTACATTAGTGGCCGCTGCCGTGTGCATATCGTTCCTGGTTGCCATTTCTCTGTGCGGTAGTCGCGGGCCAAGACTGGTTGCCCTACATTGAAGCTCCTTGTCGGCTTCTCATTGATGTGCTGGAATTGCTTACTCTCAACATCTCTTCGTACATTTGGTCTGAGCAAATCCAGACGAGATCTCAACCTTCGGTTAAAGAACATCATGGTCGGGGCCTGGTTGGTGACTGCATGTGTCGCATTTCTGTAGGTTAACAGGAAATTGTCCACCTTATGCTGCAGTGGAATGTCGTCATCGCACATGGCCTTTACTGCTTTTTTAAAGGTTTGTACGAACCTCTCAGCCAATCCATTTGTGGCTGGATGATACGGGGCGGATGTGTAATGCCTTACCCCATTCCTTTTCATAAATCTTTGAAACTCTTCGGACACAAGCTGTGGTCCGTTATCAGAGCAAATCTGCTCTGGCAAGCCGTTCCTGGCAAAAATGGTCCGCAGGACTGCAATAGTTTTCTCCGTGGTGGTGGAGGACATTTTGATCACCTCAGGCCATTTCGAGTGCGTATCCACGGCTATTAAAACATTGAGTCCATGAATGGACCAGCAAAATCAATATGCACCCGTTGCCATGGAGATAAGGGCCACTCCCATGGGTGTAGAGGGGTATGTGGTGATGCATTTTGGACCTTCTGGCATCCTGAGCAGCTCTTTGTCAGGTCCTCGATTTGCTGATCGATTCCCGGCCACCACACATAAGCCCTAGCAAGGCTTTTCATTTTCTACCCTCCCAGATGACCTTCGTGAAGCTCATTGAGCACTCTCTCCCTTAACTTGGGTGGAATTACCACTCGGGATCCACACATCAAGGTCCCCTGGCATACTGACAGCTGTTCTCTTCTGGATGAGAATGCTGGCAACAGTGAGTCGCCATGTGCTGGCCATCCCTTCACCATCAAATCATATACCCGAGACAGTGTCGGGTCATTTCGGGTCTCCTTCTCTATACCAGCGTTAGTTACTGGCAAGCATTCAATTATAGTCGAATGAAATATTTCGACAGGATCCACTGCTGGTGCTTCCTCCGCAGTAGGCAGTGGCAGGCGTGATAGCCCATCAGCGTTTCCATGCTGTTTCGTGCCCTTATACTCAATTTCATATTGGTGCGCCCCTAGAAAAAGGGACCATCTTTGTAGCCGTTGCGCAGTCATCACTGGAATGCCCTTCTTTGGATTAAAGATGGAGACAAGTGGTTGGTGGTCAGTCAGCAAGGTGAACTTCTGCCCGTGCAGATAGTGATTGAACTTTTTCACTCCCCACACTAGGCTGAGGGCCTCCCTGTCAATCTGGGCATAGTTACGCTCGGCTGAGGTTAGTTACTGAGACGCAAAGGCTACTGGCCTCTCCGAGCCGTCACGGGAATTTGTGCGACAGCACCGCTCCAATGCCATAGGGTGATGCATCACACGCCAACCGAATTGGTAGTGCTGGGTTGAAATGAGCCAACACCTCTTTTGATGTGATCAATGCTTTGCTCCTCTGGAAAGCTCGTTTACATTCGTCACTCCACTTCCATGGTACCCCCGTTTGCAGTAGGGTGTTCAGTAGGTGTAGTACTGTAGACAAATTCGGGAAGAACTTATGGTAGTAGTTCACCAGCCCGAGGAATGACCTCAGTTGTGACACATTTTCCGGTGCTGGAGCCTTGACTACTGCCTCAATCTTTTCAGGGGACTTATGTAACCCCTCTTTATCAATAATGTGGCCACAATACGAGATCTGCTTCTGGAAAAACTCGCATTTGTGGCGATTAGCTCGGAGCCCATATTCCTTCAATCTAGTGAGCACCTGCTCCAGGTTGGCGAGGTGATCACTGTCATTTTCGCCCGTGACCAGGATGTCATCCAAATAACACTGGGTCCCTGGAATCCCTTGCAGGACTTGTTCCATTGCCCTTTGCTAAATAGCCGGAGCTGATGCTACCCTGAACACCAGCCGGTTGTATTGGTAGAGACCTTTATGAGTGTTGATCGTGAGGTACTGTTTCGAGGCTTCTTCTACCTCCATTTGCAGGTACGCCTGGGCCAAATCAATCTTAGTGAAGCGTTTCCCTCCAGATAGCGAGGCGAAAATATCTTCAATCCGTGGAAGCGGATATTGTACAGTGTGAAGGACTGGGTTCACTGTCACCTTAAAGCCCCCACAGATGCGAACCTTCTTTGGCTCCCCAGGCGTATTACTCAACAACCTCTTCATTACAGGAATGATGGGTGTAGCCCACTCGCTCCAGTCCACTTTGGACAGTACTCCTGAATGTTCCAAACCTTCCAGCTCTGCTTCAACGGCTGGGCGGATCGCATAAGGTACCGGTCTGGCCTTAAAAAACTTTGGGCTTGCATTTTCCTCTATTTTGATCGTCGCTGTTATGCCTTTTAGTGTTCCGAGTCCCTGCTGGAACACTTCTTGTGCGTCAGTTAGCATTTTTGACAGTCGTCCAGGTGTGACGTCGTCATTCTTTTTGGCATCTACAGTCAGTGCTTGTATGGAATGCCAATCTAGCTGTATCTTCCGGATCCATTCACGTCCTAGTAGTGGTGGTCCTCCATCTGGCAATACATATAGGTCCATTTTTGGTGTTTCCTTGCCGTTATATATAACGTTCACCCTTATTTTTCCTTTGGGGTAGACTTTTTGCCCCGTGTACGTCTTCAAGACAATCTTTGTATCTCTCAAGGGTATATGTGAGAATAGCCGCTTGTAGTCCCTTCGGTTTATGACTGTTAGGACTGATCCTGTGTCCAATTCCATTTTCACTTGGACTCCTGCTATCTTGAGCGTGACCCAGATAGTTTGGTGATCCTCCGTTTTGATCACATTATGTAGTTTCAGACAACCCAGCTCCTTGCTTCCGGAGTCTGTATTACTCTTCTGTTCGTCTGAACTACTCTCCGTCACCTTGTGTACCTTCTTGTACTTCTCCTGTGGAGATTTCTTGCTGCTGGTTTTCTTTCCCGACCTGCAGACTCTTGCTATGTGTCCTACTTTTCCACACTGTCTGCACACTTTGTCCTTGAACCAGCAATCATTATGGTCGTGTGTTGTTCTGCCGCAGCGATAGCACTTCACTGTTCCGTATGACATTTCATTTGTGCCATATTCTTGCGGTCTCTGTTGTATCTCTGCAGCGTCCCGTGCTGCTGCTTCGTGTGATACTGCAATGCTGAAAGCCTTGTCCAGCGTAAGATCCTTTTCTGATAGAAGCCTTTTCTGGGTTCCTTCACTTTGAAGCCCACACACAAACTTGTCCCTTAAAGTATCTGCTCGTCCCGTTCCAAACTGGCAGTGTTTTGATAGCTTGCGCAGTTCCGTTAAATACTCAGCATTACTTTCATCTTTATGCTGGTTCCTTTTGTGAAACTTAAATCTTTCTGCTATCAGCAGCAGTGTGGGGTTTAAGTGGTCCTGTAGGATTGACACTATGTTTTCAAAATCCTTTTCTACTGGCTTCTCTGGGGTTACTAGGTTTCGTAGTAAGCCATACATTTTTGCACCCATTGAATTCAACAATACCAGCGCTTTCTTCTCATCTGGCACTTCATTCGCCTTGCAGTATACTTCTATGCGTTCGACATATGTCGTCCAATCTTCGACTTCATTGTCGAACGCTGTGATACTGCCACTCTTCGTCATTTTTGGGTGTGGTTAGACTGGCTTAAAATGGTGTCTCCCGCGCTTTCCTTTCTTCCCCGCTGCGGCTTAAAATGGCGTCTCCCGCGCTTTCCTTTTTTCCCCACTGCGGCTTAAAATGGCGTCTCCCGCGCTGCTGCCAACGCCGCTCTCGGCGGTGCTCGTGGCAATGGCAGCGCCTCGTGTTTTCCTGCGCGCCTCTCTCCCCCGTTGATGCTGTTCAGCCCTTGACCACCGGCTGCGCTCTGCTCTCTCTCGCCTCTCTCCCCCGTTGATGCTGCTCGGCCCTTGACCACCGGCTGCACTCTGCTCTCTCTCGCCTCTCTCCCCCGTTGACGCCGCTCGGTCCTGAACACTGGCTGCGCCCTGTGCGCTCTGCCCTCTCTCTCTCCCCCGTCGACGCTGCTCGGCCTTTTTCTGTGCCGCTCAGTCGGGCTCTAGCCCGTTGCTGTCCAGGAAGGCTCTGCGCAGTACCTGTTGCCAGCCCGTTTCGCTGGACCACCGTGACTGGAAAGCCAAGCCTGGCTCTCGACAGCCTCCCCTGCGATGCTCAAATCTCTGCTGGATGACTGGGCGGTTGCCCGTGGTCGACGCCTGTGCTTCTGGACTCGACCTTCTTCCATTGTTCTCCAGGAGCGAATCCCTGGGAGGTGATGCAGAGTGGCAGGTAGGTTCGAATCTGCTTGTCGCCACTGTTACGTCCGTGTAATAATAAGAAAAGGACTGCAGAGAACGTACAACAGGTGTTTACTCAATGTGGTTCAAACTGCAACTGACTGTACAGATCACTACTCAGGGTTTATATACAGGTGTGGTCACTGCCGGTACTACAGGATACAGGAGCTGTAAAAAGTAGTTCTCCCCCTTAAAGGTACATACATTACAGAACCAACTGATTTTCTCCCCCAATCTGTTTTAGTATGAGTGTAAATATTGGCCAGGTCACTAGGGTTATCTCCCCTGCTCTTCTTTGAAAGAGTGGCAAGAGATCTTTTACATTCACCTAAGAGAGCAGGCAGGACCTTGGTTCAACATCTCATCCGAAAGATGGCAACTCCGACAGTGCCTTCGGGACTGCACTCGAGTGTCAGCTTAGATTTTTTGTGTTCAAGTCCCTGGAGTGGAACTTTGAACCCACAACCTTCTGACCCAGAGGCGAGGGTGCGACCCACTGAGCCACAGCTGACACAGATGTATGCTACGGCTGTGAGAGCCTTCATTCCATGGCAGGGAAACAGGACGTCTCTCCTTTATCAACTGCCTACAGCAATTACTCAATCATCATCATTAAAGTGATATGATCTTAAGTGAACAGCCATCCTGTTGCACAATATTTTAGATCAGCTACCTGTTATTCCTGCTTAGCATTTTCAACATGGACCCATTAGCAGAAGCAACATCTCAGAATCCAAGTTTCCGGGAATGAAGTTACAAGCTTCCCGAATGGCACACTTTACTCTCTCTGTAGCAGTTGCTCCACAGGCTTTCCCACAGAAACAAAAAGCTGTGCCCCTTTAAGCTGCCACAAGCCTTTAAGGTCAACAGCAACGCTCCGGATGAAGCACGCTTCCGGCACGCTCCCCAGCACAGGGCCCAGGAAAATTGGCCTTCAGAATATAAGAGTTAGAATTGCAGGTGAGGTAAAGCTCGAGGAGGTTGGCTGAATTACTGGATGACCAGGATTTTGGGTGGGCTGATTGCCGAGTTGTTTCACATCATTCAGGGTAATAAAGGATTCAGTGTCTGAGCTTACATAACAATCTACCGGAAAAAGCCGATAAACAGCTACCAAAAAACTGACAGATCAGAAAAAAAACTTCAAATCATCCCTCAATAAACACCTCTGACCGTCAAGGCGTCCAAATAAGTTACAAAAATCCCCTTTTATTACAGGATTCAGGGTTTTGGGATCATACTCTGCAATTTGGTTTGGTTTTCTGTGAAAACTGAAACACAATGGTCTAACGTATGATGTTTGAAAATAAATAGTTACAATGGGAGCGCAGTGGGACATGAATTTAGCATGACTCCAGCTGCAGCCTAACCCAATATTTCAGCAGTTGTATTATACGGAATAAAATCTGAAGCACACAAAAATGTACCTAGATACATAGAAGATAGGAGCAGGAGTAGGCCATTCGGCCCTTCGAGCCTGCTCTGCCATTCAATGAGATCATGGCTGATCATCCAAATTCAGTACCCGGTCCCTGCCTTCTCCCCATATCCCTTGATCCCTTTAGCCTTAAGAAATATATCCAACTCTTTCTTGAATATACTTAATGAACTGGCCTGCACCACCCTCTGTGGCAGAGAATTCCACAGGTTCACCACTCTCTGGGTGAAGAAACTCCTCCTCATTTCAGTCCTAAATGGCTTACCCCTTATCCTTAGACTATGACCCCTGGTTCTGGACTCCCCGGCCATCAGAAACATCCTTCCTGCATCTAGTCTGTCCAGGCCTGACAGAATTTTATAGGTTTCGATGAGATCCCCTCTCAATCTTCTAAACTCCAGTGAGTATAAGCCCAATCGACACAATCTCTCCTCATACGTCATTCCTGCCATCCCAGGTATCAGCCTGGTGAATCTTCGCTGCACTCCTTCCATGGCAAGAACGTCCTTCCTCAGGTAAGGCGACCAAAACTGCACACAATACTCAAGGTGTGGTCTCACCAAGGCCCTGTACAACTGCAGCAAGACATCCTTGTTCTTGTACTCGAACCCTCTTGCTACGAAGGCCAACATACCATTTGCCTTCTTAACCGCCTGCTGCACCTGCATGCTTACCTTCAGCGACTGGTGTACAAGAACACCCAGGTCTCTTTGCACTTCCCCTTCTCCCAATCTATTGCCATTCAAATAATAATCTGCCTTCCTGTTTTTGCCACCAAAGTGGATAACCTCACATTTATCCACATTATAGTGCATTTGCCATGTTTCTGCCCAATTACCCAACCTGTCCAAATCGTGCTGGAGTTTCACGACATCCTCCTCGCAGCATATCCTCCCCCCTAGCTTTGTGTCGTCTGCAAATTTGGAGATATTACATCCAATTCCCTCGTCCAGATCATTAATATATATTGTGAACAGCTGGGGTCCTAGGACCGATCCTTGCGGTACCCCACTAGTCACTGCCTGCCACTCAGAAAATGACCCGTTTATTCCAACTCTTTGCTTTCTGTCCGCCAACCAGTTCTCTATCCAAGTCAATACCTTGCCCCCAATCCCATGTGCCTTAATTTTGCACGCTAATCTCTTATGCGGGACCTTATCGAAAGCCTTCTGAAAGTCCAAATACACCACATCCACTGGTTCTCCCTTATCTATTTTACCAGTTACATCCTCAAAAAATTCCAGTAGATTAGTCAAGCATGATTTACCTTTTGTAAATCCATGTTGACTTTGTCCGATCCAGTCACTGCTTTCCAAGTGCTCTGCTATTACATCTTTTATAATGGACTCTAGCATTTTCCCCACTACCGATGTCAGGCTTACCTGCCTTTTCTCTACCACCTTTTTTGAATAGTGGGGTAACATTAGCTACCCGCCAATCCATGGGTACCGTTCCAGAGTCTATCGAGTTCTGGAAGATGACCAGCAATGCATCTACTATTTCTAGGGCCACTTCCTTAATGTACCCTGGGATGTAGATTATCAGGCCCTGGGGATTTATCGGCCTTCAGTCCCATCAATTTTCCTAACACCATTTCCCTACAAATACTGATTTCTTTCAGTTCCACCCTTTCATCAGACCCTATGTTCCCCAGCATCTCTGGGAGGTTATTTGTATCCTCCTTTGTGAAGACAGAACCAAAATATGTATTTAGTTGGTCAGCCATTTCTTTGTTCCCCATTATAAATTCCCCGATTCTGACTGCAAGGGACCTACGCTTGACTTCACCAATCTTTTTCTCTTCACATATCTATAAAAGCTTTTACAGTCAGTTTTTATGTTCTCTGCAAGCTTACTCTCATATTCTATTTTCCCTTTCTTAATTAATCCCTTTGTCCTCCTTTGTTGAATCCTAAACTGCTCCCAATCCTCAGGATTATTGCTTTTTCTGGCCAATTTATATGTCCTCTCCTTGGACCTTATGCTATCCCTAATTCCCCTTGTTAGCCACGGTTGGGTCACCTTTTTTGTTTTATTTTTATGCCAAGCTGGGATGAACAAATTCTATAGTTCATCTATTCGGTCTTTGAATGTTTGCCATTGCCTATCCACCGTCAACCCTTTGAGTGCCATTCCCCAATCAATCCTACCCAACTCGCTCCTCAGACCATCATAGTTTCCTTTATTTAAATTGAGGACCCTAGTCTCCAAGTCAACTACTTCATTCTCCATCTTAATGAAGAATTCGATCATATTATGATCGCTCCGACCCAAGGGGCCTCTTACAACAAGATTGCTAATTAATCCTTTCTCGTTACATAATACCCAGTCTAAGATGGCCTGATCTCTGGTTGGTTCCTCGACATATTGGTCCAGGAAACCATCCCGTAAGCACTCCAGGAATTCCTCCTCCACAGTATTGTTACTCATTTGGTTGGCCCAATCTATATGTAGATTAAAGTCACCCATGATGACTGCTGTGCCCTTATTGCACGCTTCTTTAATTTCTCTTTTAATGCCATCCCCAACCTCCGCCTTACTGTTTGGAGGTCTATAAACCACTCCCACTAACGTTTTTTTCCCCTTAGTATTTCTCAATTCTACCCATACAGATTCCACCTCATCAGAGCTAATATCCTTCATTACAATTGTGTTAATCCCTTCTTTAACCAGTAATGCTACCCCACCTCCCTTTCCTTTTTGCCTACCTTTCCTGAATATCGAATACCCCTGGATGTTGATTTCCCAGTCCTGGCCTTCCTTGAGCCACGTTTCCGTAATCCCAACCAAATCGTATTTGTTTACTTCTATTTGCGCAGCCAATTCATCCACCTTATTACAAATGCTCCTCGCATTAAGACACCGAGGCCTAGAAATTGGGTTTTGGCTTAGCCAGGGCTTTAGCGCCGGAAGTTAGTGCCGGCGCTAAGTCCCCCTGTTCGCGCCAAAAATTCAGTAGCGCTGCGCCCAAATGGCTGCCGGCGCTACTGAAGGGTCTTAGCGCCTGGAAAAGGGCGCTAACTGCCGTTTAGCGCCGCAATTCCGGCGCTGCGGCACCCGATGCGGTGCGGCAGGCTGGGGAAGTGCAGGCCTCCTCCTTCCGTTAAGGAGGAGCTGCCTGCACCCGGCCGCGGCCCGCGCAAATCTGTTTAAAAATGAGCCCGGCACCTCGGACAAGTGCCGGGCTTGCATCTGTTCCGGGGGGGGGGGGGGGCGGAGAAGTCCGGGGAGGGAGCTGCGGGCAGGCGGCCGACGGGAAAGCGGCCGGCCGCCGCGGGGCCTTTAATGCGCCGGCGCAAACACATGTTGGACTCTGTTGCCAGAGTCTTAGTTGCGGCTGCCACAGGCGAGGCGGCCGCAACTGAATTTTGGCGCTGGGGCCCGTCGGCATGGCAACCGGGACGCTGCGCACGCCGATGACGTCATCGGTGCCGGCGCAGCGCTACCGGTGCAACGCCGCTTTAGGGCCCCAGGGA
This sequence comes from Somniosus microcephalus, assembly GCF_052327205.1. Lineage (NCBI taxonomy): Eukaryota > Metazoa > Chordata > Chondrichthyes > Squaliformes > Somniosidae > Somniosus > Somniosus microcephalus. Next base: position 9,953,905 of record NC_141015.1, read on the forward strand.
ATTTTTCAACTGGCCATAACTCTGGCGCTAGTCCCTCTAGTGCCTCAAAAGCGGCGCTAAGGCTAGTGAATTTCTAGGCCAAAGCCTTCAGGCTTGTTTTTTTAACGCTCTTAGACCTATTAGAATTATTATTCACTGTGGCCATGTTTGATTTAAACCGTTGATTTCTCTGACTGCTACTTTTGTTTTTCTCCTTCCTATCTTTTGCTTTTATCCTTGTTTCCCTTTCCTCTGTCTCCCTGCTCAGGTTCCCAACCCCCTGCCATTTTAGTTTAAACCCTCCCCCACAGCACTAGCAAACACTCCCCCTAGGACATTGGTTCCAGCCCTGCCCAGGTGCAAACCGTCCGGTTTGAACTGGTCCCACCTCCCCCAGAACCGGTTCCAATGTCCCAGGAACTTGAATCCCTCCCCCTGGCACCATTCCTCTAGCCACGTATTCATCTGAAGTATCCTTCTATTTCTACTCTGACTAACACGTGGCACTGGTAGCAATCCTGAGATTACTACCTTTGAGGTCCTGTTTTTTAATTTATCTCCTAACTCCCTATACTCCACTTTTAGGACCTCATCCCGCTTTTTACCTATATCGTTGGTGCCTATATGCACCACGACAACTGACTGTTCACCCTCCCCTTCCAAGATGTTCTGGAGTCGCTCGGAGACATCCTTGGCCCTTGCACCAGGGAGGCAACACACCATCCTGGAGTCTCGTTTGCGGCCGCAGAACCGCCTATCTATTCCCCTTACAATTGAATCCCCTATTACTATAGCTCTACCCCTCTTTTTCCTCCCATTCTGTGCAGCAGAGCCACCCCTGGTGCCAGGAAGTTGGCTGCTGCTGCCTTCCTCTGATAAGCCATCCCCCCAACAGTACTCAAAGTGGTGTATCTGTTGGAGAGGGGGATGGCCACAGGGGACCCCTGCACTACCTGCCTGCGCCTAGTACTCTGCCTGTTGGTCACCCGTTCCCTTTCTTCTTGTCCAACCTCTACCTGCGGTGTGTCCAACTCCGTAAATGTGCTATTCACATTGTCCTGAGCATCATGAACACTCCAGTATGTGTCCAATCGCAGCTCCAGCGCCGCAATGCGGTCTGTCAGTAGCTGCAGCTGGACGCACTTCCTGCACATGTAGTTGTCAGGGACACAGGAAGTGTCCCTGAGTTCCCACATATCGCAGGAGAAGCAGATCACGGGGCCCGGCTGTCCTGCCATGACTTACCCTTTAATTAATTGAATTTAAATTAAATCAATCAATCCCACTAATTACACTACAGTTAACTGGTTTACCAACAGTCCCTGCTACACCAGAGAGACCTTAGAAACTATAAACCAGAGTCAAAGTTTTAAAAAAAGAGAAGAGAAATACTCACCAACCAAATACTCACCAACCAATCACTTACCTGCTTCCTGGTGACGTCACACTTTGATTACTTTTTACCTCTCTCCCCTGCTGTTGAACTAGTCGGGCTGCTCCTGACTCACTGCCGCCGGTTTCAAACTGCCGCCGATGCTGTGTTCCCACACAGGCCCGCTCTGGTCGGGCTGCTCCTGACTCACTGCCGCCGGTGTAACTGCCGCCGATGCTGTGTTCCCACACAGGCCTGCTCTGGTCGGGCTGCTCCTGACTCACTGCCGCCGGTGTAACTGCCGCCGATGCTGTGTTCCCACACAGGCCCGCTCTGGTTGGGCTGCTCGCTGACTCACTGTTTGCAGTGGAGGATTAAGACATTTTTGAAGGGAGGAAGTGAACTCTGATGGTGCAAGATGTATTTCCTGGGAAGGGGGCCTGGGAACATGCACACTCCCCAGGGAATTTTGTCACCTAGAAGGCCTGGTTAGAGGTGGGTGAGGAGATCAGCAGCAGGAGCATTGTGCCCCATACCTGGATCCAGTGCAGGAAGCGGTTTAATGACCTAACCAGGCCAGAAAAGGTGGGTACAGTTGCAGATTCACCTACTTCCTGTAGTGCACACCCTGCCCCCATACTCTTGTCAAACGTACTCCATCTTTTTCTTCTTAGGCAGTCCCTCGGAACCGAGGATAATTTGCTTCCACACTAAAAATTAGTTCTCAGGTGACTGATGAGTCCAATGTGGGACCTACAGTCACTGTCACAGGTGGGGCAGACGGTGGTTGAAGGGGCGGGTGGGTGGGGTGCTTGGGTTGACGTGCGCTCCTCACGCTTGGCTTCCGCTTGCTCCCGGCGAAGAGACTCGAGGTGTTCGGCGCCTTCCTGGATGCTTCTCCTCCACTTTGTGCGGTCTTGCGCCAGGGATTCCCAGGTGTCAGTGGGGATGTTACACTTTTTCAAGGAGGCTTTGAGGGTGTCCTTGAAGCGTTTCCTCTACCCACCTGGGGCTCTCTTGCCGTGCCGGAGCTCCGAGTAGAGCGCTTGTTTTAGGAGTCTCGTATCAGGCATGCGGACGATGTGGCCCGTCCATCGGAGCTGATCGAGCATACTCCATCACATCACTCCTCACAGCCGCTTAAGTTTGAAGGGCACCCATCGTTCACTTCCTCACCTCCCCATTTATCCATCCACCACTGCCGCTCAGCCCAATCCTTATGCAATGTGATGCATCTGTCTGATAGTCAACCTCATCGAATGCACTGCAACCACTGGGTGAGTCACAGTCACTCGTTTCCCCCATTGCAGGAGACGGGAGCGTAGAGCACAAGTGAGAGGGAGATGACTGGAGGAGAGCCGCCAACCATAGTGCAGCTGAGATCATTAGAGGAAGAGGCCATGGAGATCAGTGGCATATCTGCATCCCTGACCAATGGAGGTGGAGAGACTGGGACCTCGCAGCTGCATGGTGACGACTTTAAATATCTCCGACCCACATCTCATACAAGACTCAGTCATGTTGACTTGATTTCAGCAACAAGTGAAAGATGATCCTCTTATATGCCAAGTAGCAACATTTTACATTGCCAGCACCAATTCTTATCCATCTCTTCTTTCCTCCAGGGCCTTCATGCATAGAACAGCAGTCCATGGACTTTCCGGATGATGAATCCTCTGAGGAGCTGATTCCCTGTGAAGGATGCACCGTCACAGGACGCATGCTAACCATGCACCAGCACAGATACTCGCACTTTGGTGGGTCCAGTTAGGCAATTATTTAGGTTTTTTAACCTGGTGGCTCACAGCTCACAATTGAGTAAGAGCAGACAGTGGTGGCAGGGACGGCTGTGGAGAGTCCGAGTCGGAGGGCACATCCCTATCCAAACTCTGCTCCGCTGGACACAGCTGGGGGCCATTGATGAAAAGGATAATCATAGAGGGACAGCAGCCAATTTGTGAGGTACTGGCAGTCCTGCCCTGCGCAGTGTTCACAATAGCAGACAGGATTGAGGAGTCCAGCTCAAGCATGAGTGGGCCGATGGCCCAGGCCATTGCGACAATGTCTTCTTGCATGGATAGAATAGCTAACTTCATGGGACATCAATCGCGGCAATCAAATGAGTCCATGCAGGCCTTGACCACGGCCGTGCAGACTTTGGATGCCAATATGTCTTCCGCCTTAAGTAGGATGACAGACACCTTAGACTTGGCCCTACACTGATCTGTATCAAAGTGCTCTCCAACAGAGTGTTAGCAGCGAAGTGGGGCTGGGCCATGAGAGGGATGATGGCGAAAGGGGACATGGAAGTGGGAACTCCACTCACCCATTGCCCCCACTCAGTCAGTACCCGATACGCTGCCTCCTCTCCCGATGGCCCAGTCTGCCCCTGCTCAGGCGCAGGTGGGGCAGTCTTTGGCGGGGCCCGCACGGGCTCCAAAACCCAGAGGGCGTAAGCCAAGAGCATCTCAGCAGTCAGAGCAGGGATCTGAGCAGCCTGCCTCTACCTCTGCTCAAGCCACAGGGGTTGCACCACGTAGGAGCGGTAGGAAAAGGAAGAGTAAAGCTTTGCTGTTCACCAAGGGTGTATGAGAAAATGTTATATTATTAATTTCTTTTTGTAATCAAATCACATAAAATTTATTGCTTTGCACCACTTTCCCATGTTGTCCATTCTAGCCTGGCGAGTGCCAACTCGCCTTTTCAGTTGTTTGTTGATGAATGTGAAGACGTGAATTGACAGGGACCAATAGGGGGGATGTGCAGTGAGTGGATGGTTGGTTACAGGACTTCTTGTGTCAGTAGGAGGGGCGGGTGATGTCATAGTTACTTTGGTCCATGTGAGTGACTAACTGAACTGTCGAGCTATTAGGGAACCCTTGGCATCCCGAGCAGCAATGTGAGCAGCTAGTCTGGCATTGGGTGTCCCATCTTCATCTTCCTCTTCCTCCTCTTCATCTTCCTCCTCTTCCTCTCCACTGGAATCCTCATCAGATGACGAGTGATGAGCGGCTTGTTCCTCCTTCATCTCTAGTCCTCACTGCTGCGCTATGTTGTGCAGAACACAGCACATCACGATTATACTAGAGACCCTCACTGGTGAGCACTGAAGGGCGCCTCCAGACCTGTTTAGTATACCGAAGACTTGCTCAATGACACCCGGGTGGTCACATGGCTGTCGTTGTTTCGCTCTTGGGCTTCATTGGTGGGGTCCCTCAGATGCGCCATTAGCCAGGTTTGAAGGGGGCCTCCTTTGCCACCTAGCAGCCACCACTTAAGGGTGCTTCAGGTCTGAACAGGTTGGAGATGTTGGACTGCCGCAGTATGAAAGCATCATGGCAGCTCCCAGGGAATCTGGCGCAGACCTGCATGAACCTTTACTTGTGGTTGCACATCAGCTGAACATTGATGGAATGAAACCCCTTGTGATTGACAAATGCCCCTGATTGATCAGGGGGTGCTCGGATTGCCACGTGTGTGCAGTCAATGACACCCGGTACCTGGAGGAAGCCAGCCAGAGAGGCTATTGTCATCACAGGAGAAGTTTACATAACTCCCAGCCCTGGCAAACAATCCATCCCTCACCTGCCTCATGCATTTATGTGCAGTGGACTGGGAGATCCTGGATATGTCTCTGGTAGCGCCCTGGAAGGAACTAGAGGCAAAAACATTGAAAGCGTTGGTCACTTTCACAGCCACTCAATCGATCAATTGTGCCTCTGTTATAATGGTGACTTTCATGAACCCCGGGAAAACCCATGCAGGAGGCGTTAAGTTCAACTCGCGGTGAAAATCTCTTTAAAACAGCCTTATTTGAATATGCTAATCATTAACCTGCCTCTCCGGAGCGGTTTACTCACACACCCAAACCCGCCTCCGCTAAAACCGGAAGTGGGCGCGTGGAGGCGAGTTGGGATTGGGTTTTAGATTTCTGATAATTTAACCTACCCCCCTCTCCCTCTTGTCGTGGGGGTTAAAATTCCCCACATAATGTCTAAGAATAAATGAATGAGAACCTCAATAGGCACTAAGGGCTAGAAATTCTGTGCATTTGCACCTCTCGTTAGCACCCCCTGCAAAATTGGCCCGCGCCCCCTGCTGAAAGCTGAAATGAGACACTGCACCATTTCGGCAACATTCCAATAATACATTTATACACAATCAGTAACCACATATATACAACAACAATATTAACTAATGACCCTTGTGCAAACCCATACTTGCCCTCTTTACAGTCCCTTTTCCTAACCTAGTGCTCCTACGTAGTGTCTCCCCAATGGCTGCAGCAGGGCTGGTGGAAGGCTGCTGAGTGTCGGTGTCAGAGACTACAGATGGCCTTGTGGGACGCTCTCGACCAGCTCTGGGCCTGGAAGGCCCGGCTGTACACTGCACTACCGCAGGCTGGGCGGCGGCAGTCTGGCCTGGCTGGATGATGGGCAGTGGCAAGGGCAATGGCAATGGCAGAGTGGCAGTGGTGGGAGCAGGAATGCTGCCATCCTGAGAGAGGACAGCAGGTTCCTGCTCCACTGACCCACTGCCACTCCCCCGGGGCAGCACCTCAGTATCCCTAACAATCTGCTGCAGCACAGATTGCTGGCCTGCTGCGACACCGTGAGATCCCCGGTGGATGGTGGTGGACCCAGCCACGATGGCAGCAGTCAGAGCTTACGTGGCATCAAGCTGAGACTGCATGAGAGCAGTCGAAGACTCGATGGCAGCAACCATTGACTGTATTACAGCACTAAGACGTTGCATAGCTTCCACCTGTGCTGCAATGGATGCTGCCACATCGCCCATGACACGCGGCATGAGGTCTGGATCGCCACAGTCTCTCAGGGAGTCTACCATCCTTTGCAGACTGCCAAAGATGGGCTCCATGGTGTGCGCAGAGCTCTGTGTAATGTTGGACGCTCCTCACCATTGCCGACAGCTCTCGGGCACCCTTGCCATTGCACCTCTGATCTCGGTGTGCATGGCCATCACCATTCTTGTGAAGGCCTCCCCATCGAGGTCCTCATCTGAGTCCTGTGCAGCAGAACTCGTGCATGAACTCGCCCTCCAGGGAGCCGACTCCTGAGCTACCCTTTCCCCCTGGCCTTGCTGCAGCCCACTCATCCCTGGTACATCACCCAGTGCAGACCCCTTGTGGTAAACCACTGTTATAGTTATCACTGTATATTGTTCTCACTGTTCTCACTGTCACATCACTACACGAGGTCGCCTCTTGTCGCACTGTTATACCTGGGCTGACCACCTCCGACTCCGCCCATTACCTGCCCAGGTATAAAGGTAGCTGACTGGCTAGTATTCCTCCCTGTTGGATCGGATCACCCACGAGGGTGGGCTCTGTTATTTAGCCAATAAAAACCTTCAGTTACGTTCTTAACTCGTCGCCTTTTATTGGACTAATTGATAGGCATATCAATTTTATTGACTAAATTTTAAAGATGTCTGATAATGAACAGCAACAGCAAGGAGCTCACCCAGCAGCACAGCAACAGCAGCCTCCAGACAACGGGCCACACCAGCCGGCTTGGCTGCAAGCCTTGAAACCACCATACCTGGATCTAAACCCACAGGCACCAAACTCAGCCAACGACTTCAAACACTGGCTGGACTGCTTCGAATCGTACCTGGAGGAAGCCGTTGTCCCTCAGAGATCCAAACTAAGAGTCCTGAAAGCCCAAGCGAGCCCGAGAGTATATACACTCATCCAGGACATGACTACGTACGACGACGCCATCAACCTACTGAAACAGCAGTACCGGAGCCCGGTAAACTACATGTACACTAGGCATCTCTTAAGATCTCGCCAGCAACAGCCAGGAGAATCGATAGCTGAATTTTCACGAGCGCTGAGACAACTCGGCAGGAACTGTGACTTTAAAGCGGTGACGGCTACTGCGAACATGGAAGACAATGTCCGCGACGCCTTGGTGAGAGGCCTACGTTCCGACTACACACGGCAAAGACTGCTTGAAGCTAAGGACATAGACCTGGACAAGGCCGAAGCCCTCGCCCTCACCCTAGAGGCCACCCAGCAAGACCAGGAAGCGTTTGCCAGGTACTATTCGCGACCTTGGGACTCGGGCCCGACCCCCACCCCACCACCCTTCACAGCGCTGCCCTCGGGACCTACCTCAGCGTCTGCATCACGGATCCGACCGGGCCCGCTAGCCCCGGTACCGGCCCCGACATCAGGCAACCCCGATCGGGCCGCTGGCTGCTTCTTTTGCGGCCAGGAGAAGCATCCGAGGTCGCGCTGCCCAGCCAAAAACTCGACCTGCAAAACCTGCCTCAAGAAAGGCCACTTCTCCAAGGCCTGCAGAAGCAAATCCTCAGAAGCCAGCAGTGCCTCATGCGAACCCTGGGGGCGGCCATCTTTGTGCGGGGCAGCCGAAGCCTGCAGAGCCTCATGGGAAAACCAGGGGCGGCCATCTTTGTGTGGGGCAGCCGAAGCCTGCAGAGCCTCATGGGAAAACCAGGGGCGGCCATCTTTGTGCGGGGCAGCCGAAGCCTGCAGAGCCTCATGGGAACAGCAGGGGCGGCCATCTTTGTGCGGGGCAAACGATTTAAACAGAGCCTCATGTGAACTACGGGGGCCGCCATCTTCGCCGCCATCTTGTCATGACAACGACGCGCTCATCTACACCCTAGCTTCCGTGACCCTGGATCAAGCCCGCCCGCACCACCTGGCCAGCTCAATGATGGACATCAAAGTCAACGGCCACGCCACGACCTGCCTGTTCGACAGCGGAAGCACGGAGAGCTTCATCCACCCAGACACGGTGAGCCACTACTCCCTCCCCGTCCTGCCAACGCGCAGCCGCATCTCGATGGCATCGAGGTCGCACGCCACAGACATCAGCGGCTACTGTGTCGTGACATTGTCGGTTAAAGGGACAGAGTATAAAAATTTTAAACTCCTCGTACTCCCCCAGCTGTGCGCTGCCGTCATACTAGGGCTGGACTTCCAATCCCACCTCCAAAGTGTAACCCTAGCATACGGTGGACCCCTCCCCCCACTCACAGTCGACAACCAGCGAAAGTTAAACCGCCCACCGCGTAACACCTGCAGCCTATCCACCCTCAAGGTACCGCCACCTTCCCTGTTCGCTAACCTCACCCCCGACTGCAAACCTGTCGCTACTAAGAGCAGGCGGTACAGCGCTGGGGACAGAGCCTTCATTAGCTCTGAGGTGCAGCGACTCCTGAAAGAGGGCATTATTGAGGGGAGCAGCAGCCCCTGGCGTGCCCAGGTGGTGGTAGTCAAGACCGGCGACAAAAATCGCCTGGTTATCGACTACAGCCAGACCATAAACAGATACACCCAGCTGGATGCATACCCCCTCCCCCGCATATCGGACATGGTCAATGAGATTGCACAATACCGCGTATTCTCGACCATCGACCTCAAGTCGGCCTACCACCAACTCCCCATCAGCCCGGAGGACAGCCAGTACACCGCCTTCGAGGCGAATGGCCGCCTCTACCAATTCCTTAGGGTCCCCTTTGGTGTCACCAACGGGGTCTCGGTTTTCCAACGGGAGATGGACCGGATGGTTGACCAGAACGGACTACAGGCCACTTTCCCCTATCTCGATAACGTCACCATCTGCGGCCGCAACCGGCAGGACCATGACGTGAATCTGGAGAAATTCCTCCGTACGGCCCAACGGCTGAACCTCACCTACAATAAGGAGAAATGCGTGTTTAACACAGCGCGCCTTGCCATCCTTGGCTGTGTAGTAGAGAACGGAGTCATCGGCCCCGACCCCGAAAGAATGCGCCCCCTCATGGAGCTACCCCTCCCCCACTGTCCAAAAGCACTTAGGAGAACCCTGGGGCTTTTCGCCTACTATGCCCAATGGGTACCCAATTATGCGGACAAAGCCAGACCCCTCCTGAAAACCACATCCTTCCCCCTCACGGAAGAGGCGTGCGCGGCCTTCTCCCTCATTAAGGGAGACATAGCCAAGGCCACAATGCACGCAGTGGATGAGTCAATCCCCTTCCAAGTGGAGAGCGATGCATCCGACTTCGCCCTAGCCGCTACCCTTAACCAGGAGGGTAGGCCGGTAGCCTTCTTCTCAAGGACCCTACAGGGCCCCGAGACCCGACACTCGTCGGTCGAGAAGGAAGCCCAGGCAATTGTGGAGGCAGTACGGCGCTGGAGGCACTACTTGGCAGGCAAACGATTTACCCTCCTCACCGACCAACGCTCGGTTGCCTTCATGTTTAATAACAAGCTGAGGGGCAAGATCAAGAACGACAAAATCTTGAGGTGGAGAATCGAGCTTTCCACCTATGATTATGAGATCTTGTACCGGCCCGGTAAACTGAACGACCCCCCTGATGCTCTTTCACGCATTACATGCGCCAGCGCGCAAAGTGATAGACTTCAGACCCTCCACAATGACCTCTGCCACCCCGGAGTCACCAGACTCTACCATTTCATTAAGGCCCGCAACCTGCCATACTCCATCGAGGAGGTCAGGACCATGACCAGGAACTGCCAGATCTGTGCTGAGTGCAAACCGCACTTCTATAAGCCGGACAGAGCAAGCCTGATCAAGGCCACCCGCCCCTTCGAGCGTCTGAGCATCGACTTCAAGGGGCCCCTACCGTCATCCGACCGTAATGTGTACTTCCTCAACATCGTTGATGAGTACTCCCGTTTCCCCTTTGCCTTCCCCTGCCCAGACATGACCAGTAACACGGTCATTAAATGCCTGAACAAACTCTTCGCCTTGTTCGGGTTCCCGAACTATATACATAGTGACCGGGGCGCCTCCTTCATGAGCGAGGAACTCCGTCAGTTCCTATTGGAGAGGGGCATTGCAGCAAGCAGGACCACCAGCTACAACCCCCGAGGGAACGGCCAGGTGGAAAGAGAGAACGCGACGGTATGGAAGGCCACCCTCTTAGCCTTAAAGTCTAAGGGCCTCCCAACCTCCCGCTGGCAAGAGGTCCTCCCGATTGCGCTGCACTCCATCCGGTCACTACTTTGCACTGCCATTAACACCACCCCCCATGCTCGAATGTTTGTCTTCCCCAGGAAGTCGACTACGGGAACCACCCTACCAACCTGGCTGACCTCTCCGGGACCCGTCTTGCTGCGAAAGCACGTGAGGGCCCATAAAACGGACCCCCTGGTCGAGAAGGTGAACCTCCTGCACGCCAACCCCCAGTACGCCTATGTGGCTTACCCAGACGGACGGGAGGACACTGTCTCCTTACGAGACCTCGCACCCTCACCCCCCCCTCCCAACCCCCCGAGTCCAGCCGAGGTAGACGGCATGCCGGAACCCCACGAGCCTTTGCCGACTACGCAGACACCAGCTTTAACACCGGATAATGTAACACTGCCGCTGCGACGATCGGAGAGGCTAACGAAGCCTCCGGACAGACTGACATACCAGAGCTGGTAATACACTTCACCCCGCCGGACTCTAATCTAAACAAGGGGTGAATGTGGTAAACCACTGTTATAGTTATCACTGTATATTGTTCTCACTGTTCTCACTGTCACATCACTACACGAGGTCGCCTCTTGTCGCACTGTTATACCTGGGCTGACCACCTCCGACTCCGCCCATTACCTGCCCAGGTATAAAGGTAGCTGACTGGCTAGTATTCCTCCCTGTTGGATCGGATCACCCACGAGGGTGGGCTCTGTTATTTAGCCAATAAAAACCTTCAGTTACGTTCTTAACTCGTCGCCTTTTATTGGACTAATTGATAGGCATATCACCCCTCTACTAAACTTGCCTCTAAAGATCGCGTAGTGCCAGTATCTGAGGTGGTGCCTGCGGGTGAGAGATGCAGCGACGCGGTGCTTTGCTCCTCCTCCTCTTCTCCTTGCTAACTCTCAGTGGGAGGCTGAAGGACAGGCTGGTCATCTGGTTGCTGATTCTCTGAAAGCATAAAGGCACAAGACTCACATTAAGGTGAGGGCAGGGGGGGCAGGAAGGGAGCAAGGAATGCAGACAGTATCAGGAGCTGGAAAGTGGGAAAGGCTTGTAGTGTGAGGGGGAAGTGGGATGAGAGAAGGCGAAGGGATGAATATACCGTTGTTGCCCCCAAGAGGGTCGACGTTGCCGAGGGCCACAGCGCCCACCACCTGCTGCCCAATGAGTTGCAGCACTCGCTCCTCCAGGCCTGAGAGTTGCTGGAGCTGCGCATCACCCCCGCCTGTTCTCTGCTGCTCCCTCCTATTGTGTGCCATCTTGGCCTGCAAGAGAAACGAATGTGTGTGAGTCAGAGTCCAGCTATGTGCTTGGGAGATATGCCTGCAGTAGTTGAATAGCTGTGATTGTAGGCAAGGCGTGAGATGTGGATGTGAGTTTGAGTGGGTGCAGATATTTGGTGGGTGAGTGGTGGGAGTGTGGTGGTTTGTGCAGTGTGTACAGACTGAGGTTCAGATGCTGGTATGTAGGACCTGTTGAAGCATGTACTCACCTTGACCACCCGAGATAGGTTGTTGAATTTTTTCCGGCACTGTGTCAGGCTGCATTCGCCCACACTACTGGCCGAGACCTCCTGGGCCACTTCCCTCCACATTGCCCTGAATACCTGGGGCAATGGCCTCCTTCCAGTGTTTGGGAACAACACTGCCCTCCTTCGCTCCACTCCCGCGACCAATGCCTCGTCCATGAAACGACGAGTTCTCTCCCTGGCAGTGGGATCAGCTATCACAATCAGGGGATTGAGTTATTTGAAGGTCGCCCACACAGCCAGCAATGCTGGTAATGAGGATCTGCACAATGATGCAATCTCCCCTTTAAGAGCTGGAAGGAGCCAGTGTGAAGGATCATTCCCTGGATTCTGGAGAGGTCCCAGTGGATTGGAAAACCGCAAATGTAACGCCCCTATTCAAGAAAGGAGGGAGGCAGAAAGCAGGAAACTATAGGCCAGTTAGCCTAACATCTGTCATTGGGAAAATGCTGGAATCCTTTATTAAGGAAGTAATAGCAGGACATTTAGAAAATCATAATATAATCGAGCAGAGTCAACACGGTTTTATGAAAGGGGAATCGTGTTTGACAAATTTACTAGAGTTCTTTGAGGATGTAACGAGCAGGGTGGATAAAGGGGAACCAGTAGGTGTAGTGTATTTGGATTTCCAGAAGGCATTCGATAAGGTGCCACATAAAAGGTTACTGCACAAGATAAGAGCTCATGGGGTTGGGGGTAATATATTGGCATGGATAGAGGATTGGCTAACTAACAGAAAATAGAGAGTCAGGATAAATGGGTCATTTTCAGGTTGGCAAACTGTAACTAGTGGGGTGCCGCAGGGATCAGTGCTGAGGCCTCAACTATTTACAATCTATATTAATGACTTGGATGAAGGGACCGAGTGTACTGTAGCCAAATTTGCTGATGATACAAAGATAGGTGGGAAAGCAAGTTGTGAGGAGGACACAAAGGGGTCGATTTTCCTGAACCTGTCAGGAAGAAGGCGGGACTTCAACCTTTGGGTTTTTGACCCGCCTACATCGACGTCTGGCCAATCCGCGCGATTTCCCCTTGATTGACCTTGTTGAGCCCGCCCAGCAGGCTCAGCAGGCCAATTAAGGGCCACCCGGCAACAGGTGACATCACAGACTGAAATTTCATCTGTCAAGAGTTCTTGACAGATGAAATATCAGTGCTTCACAGCTGTTTGAAGCTGTGAAACACTGACAGTCTGAATTCTGACATGAGTCCTTCTGCACAGACTCAGTTAGAACTCTTACCGGCACTCAAAGCTGAAGGTTGTCACTTTTCACAGATCGCAGCCGTTCAGCTTTCAGTGCCGGCTGAGTGATGGGCTCCCGACGGCTACAGGAAGAAAGGCTGTTAAGGTAAGTACAGGTAAGTAAAAGTTCTTTAAACACTTTAGACACACCAAACACACTTACCTTTACACTCATGCACCCATCACTTACCTAAGCGTCGACATCGCGACCCCTCCAACTCCTTCAACCCGACAGCCCGCCTGCTCTAACCTGGCGTGGTTTGGAGCCATCGGGAAACCCACACGAAACCCCTCAAAATAGGGATTAGGCTAAAAACTGCCTGTTAACTACCTGTTAACAGGCAGTTAATTGGCACTAATCCCTTCCCGCCTGGTTTCGGCGGGTCCCAGTGCGGGGTGGGTACCCGCCGCCCCTGAAACTTGCGTGGGGCGGGGTTTTGGGTGGGATGGTGCCGGGACCTTGGAATTCGGGATTTCCACCCCCCCCCCCACACGCCTGAAACCTCGCCTGACAGCTCCAGGAAAATCTAGCCCAAAGAGTCGGCAAAGGGATATCGAGAGGTTCAGTGAGTGGGCAAAAATTTGGTAGATGGAGTAGAATGTGGGAAAATGTGAGCTTATCCACTTTGGTAGGAAAAATAAAAAAACAAATTATTATTTAAATGGAGAGAGTCTACAGAATGCTGCGGTACAGAGGGGTCTGGGGGTCCTCGTACATGAAACACAAAAAGTTAACATGCAGGTACAGCAAGTTATTAGGAAGGCAAATGGAATGTTGGCCTTTATTGCAAGGGGGATGGAGTATAAAAGTAGGGAAGTCCTGCTACAACTGTACAGGGTGTTGGTGAGACCACACCTTGAGTACTGTGTACAGTTTTGGTCTCCTTATTTAAGGAGGGATAGACTTCCATTGGAGGCAGTTCAGAGACGATTCACACGGTTAATTCCAGAGATGAGGGGGTTGTCTTATGAAGAAAGGTTGAGCAGGTTGGGCCTATATTCACTGACGTTTAGAAGAACGAGAGGGGATCTTATTGAAACATATAAGATTCTGAGGTGGCTTGACAGGGTGGATGCAGGGAGGATGTTTCCCCTCGTGGGGGTATCTAGAACTAGGGGGCATAGTTTCAGAATAAGGGGTCGCCCATTTAAAACAGAGATGAGGAGGACTTTCTTCTCAGAGGGTTGTGAATCTTTGGAATTCTCTTCCCCAGAGAGCTGTGGAGGCGGAGTCAGTGAATATATTCAAGGCGGAGAGAGACAGACATTTGAGCTACAGGGGAGTCGAGGGTTATGGGGAGCGGGCGGGAAAGTGGAGTTGAGGCCAAGATCAGATCAGCCGTGATCTTATTGAATGGCGGAGTAGGCTCGAGGGGCCGAATGGCCGACTCCTGCTCCTATTTCTTATGTTCTTATGTTCCCGATTGCATAGCACCTGAAATTCATTATCGATCAGCTGGTAGCGCCCATGTAGCGCCCTAATGAGGTCATCAGCGCTTGATTTAGCGCTCCAGGAGAGAGCCGGATCCAATTTAGGGGAACCTCAGATTCATTAGCGCCTGGCGTTAATTTTTCAGGATTTCAAAATTTAGCGCCCCAAATGGGATGATAATGAATTTCTCCCCCTAGGACTGGGGTTTTGAGGTTGGTGAGCCCTTTGACTCGTGCACCCCCACCAGCCCTTTCTTTCTGCCGCATGACAGGGATGTGCTTCGTGTTGCCTCAGCTGATTACAGGGCTGAGTCAGGTTCAATCCTTAGGTTGCTGGGCTACAGCAGGTTTAATAAATGCTGCAACGCTCCAATAATCAGGAATGCTTCCTGCCAGCGGGCCCAGGAAGCGACGAATGCACCCCACAATGCATTGTGGCTTACGCAGAACAGATCATGCACGGTGCATTGTGGGACAGCTTTAAATGAGCCAATGTTTGAGGCTCTGCGTGAGTACAACAACAACATGCATTTATATAGCGCCTTTAACGTAGTGAAGCATCCCAAGGTGCTTCACAGGAGCGTAAATCAGAGCGAATTCAATACTGTACCACATAAGGAGATATTAGGGCTGGTGACCAAAAGCTTGGTCAAAGAAGTAGGTTTTAAGAAGCGTCTTAAGGGAGGAGAGAGAGGTAGGGAGGCGGAGAGGTTTAGGGAGGGAATTCCAGAGCTTAGGGCCTAGGCAGCTGAAGGTACAGCCACCAATGGCGGAGCGATTAAAATTGGGGATGCATAGGAGGCCAGAATTGGAGGAGCGCAGAGATCTCGGGGGGTTGTAGGGCTGGAGGAGGCCACAGTAGTGGGAACTGAGACTCGAAACACTGACTGTTTGCTCTAACTACCAGCGAATGGTAACCATGTGAGTGGCGGTTGTCCTGGTGAATCACTGAAGCAGAACAACTGCTGATGGTTCATGTTAATGCTGCCAAAAATGGTGATTACATGAGAGAGGAATTTGTATTTGAGAGATTCGATTTTCCTTGTTGAAAAGTACTGTAGCGTTATCGAGGTGAGGAAAGGGAGGGAGGGAGGCAGCAGGAGGATTTAGTGAGGAGAGGGAGAGAGGTTTTCAACCACAGGAGACTGAAGCCAAGCCATTCAAAAAATTGGGATGATCACAGACACCAGTGAGGCACCTCCTATGGACAGGGAGTTGAAGGGAAAGTGGAAGAGGAAATGATGGGAAAAGCAGCAACATTTAGGTTTCAATATGAAGCACCAGATGAGGGCTGGGGAACGGGGGCCTAGGGGGAGAGAGACTGGGGAATGGGGGCTCGGCGAGAGAGAGACTGGGGAATGGGGGCTCGGGGAGAGAGAGACTGGGGAATGGGGGCTCGGGGAGAGAGGGACTGGGGAATGGGGGCTCGGGGGAGAGAGAGACTGGGGAATGAGGACTCGGGGAGAGAGAGACTGGGGAATGGGGGCTCGGGGAGAGAGAGACTGGGGAATGGGGGCCTGGGGAATGAGGGAGACTGGGGAATGGGGGCTCGGGGGAGAGAGAGACTGGGGAATGGGGGCTCGGGGGAGAGAGAGACTGGGGAATGGGGGCTCGGGGAGAGAGGGACTGGGGAATGGGGGCTAAGGGAGAGGGAGACTGGGGAATGGGGGCTCGGGGAGAGAGGGACTGGGGAATGGGGGCTAAGGGAGAGGGAGCCTGGGGAATGGGGGCTCGGGGAGAGAGGGACTGGGGAATGGGGGCTAAGGGAGAGGGAGACTGGGGAATGAGGACTCGGGGAGAGAGAGACTGGGGAATGGGGCCTGGGGAGAGAGTCTGCGGAATGGGGACTGGGGAAAGAGAGACTGGGGAATGAGGACTCGGGGAGAGAGAGACTGGGGAATGGGGGCTAAGGGAGAGGGAGACTGGGGAATGGGGGCTTGGGGAGAGAGAGACTGGGGAATGGGGGCCTGTGGAGATAGAGACTGGGGAATGGGGGCTCGGGGGAGAGAGAGACTGGGGAATGGGGGCCTGGGGAGAGAGAGACTGGGGAATGGGGGCTTGGGGAAAGAAGGAGACTGGGGAATGGGGGCTCGGGGAGAGAGAGACTGGGGAATGGGGGCTCGGGGAAAGAGGCAGACTGGGGAATGGGGGCTCGGGGAGAGAGAGACTGGGGAATTGGGCTCGGGGTGAGAGAGACTGGGGAATGGGGGCTCGGGGAGAGGGAGACTGGGGAATGGGGACTCGATGGGAGAGGGAGACTGGGGAATGGGGGCTCGGGGAGAGAGAGACTGGGGAATGGGGGCTCGGGGAGAGAGAGACTGGGGAATGGGGGCTCGGGGAGAGGGAGACTAGGGAATGGGGGCTCGGGGAGAGGGAGACTAGGGAATGGGGGCTCGGGAGAGAGAGGGAGACTGGGGAATGGGGGCTCGGGAGAGAGAGACTGGGGAATGGGGGCTTGGGGGAGAGAGAGACTGGGGAATGGGGGCTCGGGGAGAGGGAGACTGGGGAATGGGGGCTCGGGGAGAGAGAGACTGGGGAATGGGGGCCTGGGGAATGAGGGAGACTGGGGAATGGAGGCTCGGGGGAGAGAGAGACTGGGGAATGGGGGCTCGGGAGAGAGAGACTGGGGAATGGGGGCTCGGGGAGAGAGGGACTGGGGAATGGGGGCTAAGGGAGAGGGAGACTGGGGAATGGGTGCTCGGGGAGAGAGGGACTGGGGAATGGGGGCTCGGGGAAAGAGGCAGACTGGGGAATGGCGGCTCGGGGAGAGGGAGACTGGGGAATGGAGACTCGATGGGAGAGGGAGACTGGGGAATGGGGACTCGATGGGAGAGGGAGACTGGGGAATGGGGGCTCGGGGAGAGAGAGACTGGGGAATGGGGGCTCGGGGAAAGAGGCAGACTGGGGAATGGCGGCTCGGGGAGAGGGAGACTGGGGAATGGAGACTCGATGGGAGAGGGAGACTGGGGAATGGGGACTCGATGGGAGAGGGAGACTGGGGAATGGGGGCTCGGGGAGAGAGAGACTGGGGAATGGGGGCTCGGGGAGAGAGAGACTGGGGAATGGGGGCTCGGGGAGAGGGAGACTAGGGAATGGGGGCTCGGGAGAGAGAGGGAGACTGGGGAATGGGGGCTCGGGAGAGAGAGACTGGGGAATGGGGGCTTGGGGGAGAGAGAGACTGGGGAATGGGGGCTCGGGGAGAGGGAGACTGGGGAATGGGGGCTCGGGGAGAGAGAGACTGGGGAATGGGGGAGAGAGGGACTGGGGAATGGGGGCTCGGGGGAGAGAGAGACTGGGGAATGAGGACTCGGGGAGAGAGAGGCTGGGGAATGGGGGCTCGGGGAGAGAGAGACTGGGGAATGGGGGCCTGGGGAATGAGGGAGACTGGGGAATGAGGGCTCGGGGGAGAGAGAGACTGGGGAATGGGGGCTCGGGAGAGAGAGACTGGGGAATGGGGGCTCGGGAGAGAGAGACTGGGGAATGGGGGCTCGGGGAGAGAGGGACTGGGGAATGGGGGCTAAGGGAGAGGGAGACTGGGGAATGGGGGCTCGGGGAGAGAGGGACTGGGGAATGGGGGCTAAGGGAGAGGGAGACTGGGGAATGAGGACTCGGGGAGAGAGAGACTGGGGAATGAGGACTCGGGGAGAGAGAGACTGGGGAATGGGGGCTAAGGGAGAGGGAGACTGGGGAATAGGGGCTTGGGGAGAGAGAGACTGGGGAATAGGGGCTTGGGGAGAGAGAGACTGGGGAATGGGGGCTTGGGGAGAGAGAGACTGGGGAATGGGGGCCTGGGGAGATAGAGACTGGGGAATGGGGGCTCGGGGAGAGAGAGACTGGGGAATGGGGGCCTGGGGAGAGAGAGACTGGGGAATGGGGGCTCGGGGAAAGAGAGACTGGGGAATGGGGGCCTGGGGAGAGAGAGACTGGGGAATGGGGGCTCGGGGGAGAGAGAGACTGGGGAATGGGGGCCTGGGGAGAGAGTGAGAATGGGGAATGGGGGCTAGGGGAGAGAGAGACTGGGGAATGGGGGCTTGGGGAAAGAGGGAGACTGGGGAATGGGGGCTCGGGGAAAGTGGCAGACTGGGGAATGGGGGCTCGGGGAGAGAGAGACTGGGGAATGGGGGCTCGGGGAGAGAGAGACTGGGGAATGGGGGCTCGGGGAGAGGGAGACTGGGGAATGGGGACTCGATGGGAGAGGGAGACTGGGGAATGGGGGCTCGGGGAGAGAGAGACTGGGGAATGGGGGCTCGGGGAGAGAGAGACTGGGGAATGGGGGCTCGGGGAGAGGGAGACTAGGGAATGGGGGCTCGGGAGAGAGAGGGAGACTGGGGAATGGGGGCTCGGGAGAGAGAGACTGGGGAATGGGGGCTGGGGGAGAGAGAGACTGGGGAATGGGGGCTCGGGGAGAGGGAGACTGGGGAATGGGGGCTCGGGGAGAGGGAGACTGGGGAATGGGGGCTTGGGGAGCGAGGGAGACTGGGGAATCGGGGCTCGGGGAGAGTGAGACTGGGGAATGGGGACTCGATGAGAGAGGGAGACTGGGGAATGGGGGCTCGGGGAGATAGAGACTGGGGAATGGGGGCACGGGGAGAGGGAGACTGGGGAATGGGGGCTCGGGGAGAGGGAGGTTAGGGAATGGGGGCTTGGGGAAAGAGTGAGACTGGGGAATAGGGGCTTGGGGAAAGAGGGAGACTGGGGAATGGGGGCTCGGAGAGAGAGAGAGACTGGGGAATGGGGGCTCGGGGAGAGAGAGGAAGACTGCGGAATGGGGGCTTGGGGACAGAGGGAGACTGGGGAATGGGGGCTCGGGGAGAGAGAGGGAGACTGGGGACTGGGGACTCAGGAGAGAGAGAGAGAGACCGGGGAATGGGGGCTTGGGGAGAGAGAGACTGGGGAATGGGGGCTTGGGGAGAGAGAGACTGGGAAATGAGGGCTCGGGGAGGGAGAGACTGGGGAATGGGGGCTCGGGGAGAGGGAGACTGGGGAATGGGGGCTTGGGGAGAGAGAGACTGGGGAATGGGGGCTTGGGGAGAGAGAGACTGGGGAATGGGGGCTCGGGGAGAGAGTGAGACTGGGGAATGGGGGCTCGGGGAGAGAGAGGGAGACTGGGGAATGGGGGCTCGGGGAGAGAGGTAGACTGGGGAATGGGGGCTCGGGGAGAGAGAGACTGGGGAATGGGGGCTCGGGGAGAGAGAGACTGGGGAATGGGGGCTTGGGGAGAGAGAGACTGGGGAATGGGGGCTCGGGGAGAGAGTGAGACTGGGGAATGGGGGCTCGGGGAGAGAGAGGGAGACTGGGGAATGGGGGCTCGGGGAGAGAGAGACTGGGGAATGGGGGCTCGGGGAGAGAGAGAGACTGGGGAATGGGGGCTCGGGGAGCGAGAGGGAGACTGGGGAATGGGGGCTCGGGGAGAGAGAGACTGGGGAATGGGGGCTTGGGGAGAGAGAGGGAGACTGGCGAATGGGGGCTCGGGGAGAGAGGGAGACTGGGGAATGGGGGCTCGGGGAGAGAGACTGGGGAATGGGGGCTTGCGGAGAGAGAGACTGGGGAATGGGGGCTTGGGGAGAGAGAGACTAGGGAAAGGGGGCTCGGGGAGAGAGAGGCTGGGGAATGGGGGCTTGGGGAGAGAGAGGCTGGGGAATGGGGGCTCGGGGAGAGAGAGGCTGGGGAATGGGGGCTCGGGGAGAGAGAGAGACTGGGGAATGGGGGCTCGGGGAGAGAGAGGCTGGGGAATGGGGGCTCGGGGAGAGAGAGACTGGGGAATGGGGGCTCGGGGAGAGAGAGACTGGGGAATGGGTGCTCGGGGAGAGAGAGACTGGGGAATGGGGGCTTGGGGAAAGAGGGAGAGAGACTGGGGAATGGGGGCTCGGGAGAGAGAGAGAGAGGCTGTGGAATGGGGGCTCGGGGAGAGAGAGACTGGGGAATGGGGGCTCGGGGAGAGAGAGACTGGGGAATGGGGGCTCGGGGAAAGAGGCAGACTGGGGAATGGGGGCTCGGGGAGAGAGAGACTGGGGAATGGGGCTCGGGGTGAGAGAGACTGGGGAATGGGGGCTCGGGGAGAGGGAGACTGGGGAATGGGGACTCGATGGGAGAGGGAGCCTGGGGAATGGGGGCTCGGGGAGAGAGAGACTGGGGAATGGGGGCTTGCGGAGAGAGAGACTGGGGAATGGGGGCTTGGGGAGAGAGAGACTAGGGAAAGGGGGCTCGGGGAGAGAGAGGCTGGGGAATGGGGGCTTGGGGAGAGAGAGGCTGGGGAATGGGGGCTCGGGGAGAGAGAGGCTGGGGAATGGGGGCTCGGGGAGAGAGAGAGACTGGGGAATGGGGGCTCGGGGAGAGAGAGGCTGGGGAATGGGGGCTCGGGGAGAGAGAGACTGGGGAATGGGGGCTCGGGGAGAGAGAGACTGGGGAATGGGTGCTCGGGGAGAGAGAGACTGGGGAATGGGGGCTTGGGGAAAGAGGGAGAGAGACTGGGGAATGGGGGCTCGGGAGAGAGAGAGAGAGGCTGTGGAATGGGGGCTCGGGGAGAGAGAGACTGGGGAATGGGGGCTCGGGGAGAGAGAGACTGGGGAATGGGGGCTCGGGGAAAGAGGCAGACTGGGGAATGGGGGCTCGGGGAGAGAGAGACTGGGGAATGGGGCTCGGGGTGAGAGAGACTGGGGAATGGGGGCTCGGGGAGAGGGAGACTGGGGAATGGGGACTCGATGGGAGAGGGAGCCTGGGGAATGGGGGCTCGGGGAGAGAGAGACTGGGGAATGGGGGCTCGGGGAGAGAGAGACTGGGGAATGGGGGCTCGGGGAGAGGGAGACTAGGGAATGGGGGCTCGGGGAGAGGGAGACTAGGGAATGGGGGCTCGGGAGAGAGAGGGAGACTGGGGAATGGGGGCTCGGGAGAGAGAGACTGGGGAATGGGGGCTTGGGGGAGAGAGAGACTGGGGAATGGGGGCTCGGGGAGAGGGAGACTGGGGAATGGGGGCTCGGGGAGAGAGAGACTGGGGAATGGGGGCCTGGGGAATGAGGGAGACTGGGGAATGGAGGCTCGGGGGAGAGAGAGACTGGGGAATGGGGGCTCGGGAGAGAGAGACTGGGGAATGGGGGCTCGGGGAGAGAGGGACTGGGGAATGGGGGCTAAGGGAGAGGGAGACTGGGGAATGGGTGCTCGGGGAGAGAGGGACTGGGGAATGGGGACTAAGGGAGAGGGAGACTGGGGAATGGGGGCTCGGGGAGAGAGAGACTGGGGAATGGGGGCTCGGGGAAAGAGGCAGACTGGGGAATGGCGGCTCGGGGAGAGGGAGACTGGGGAATGGAGACTCGATGGGAGAGGGAGACTGGGGAATGGGGACTCGATGGGAGAGGGAGACTGGGGAATGGGGGCTCGGGGAGAGAGAGACTGGGGAATGGGGGCTCGGGGAGAGAGAGACTGGAGAATGGGGGCTCGGGGAGAGGGAGACTAGGGAATGGGGGCTCGGGAGAGAGAGGGAGACTGGGGAATGGGGGCTCGGGAGAGAGAGACTGGGGAATGGGGGCTTGGGGGAGAGAGAGACTGGGGAATGGGGGCTCGGGGAGAGGGAGACTGGGGAATGGGGGAGAGAGGGACTGGGGAATGGGGGCTCGGGGGAGAGAGAGACTGGGGAATGGGGGCTCGGGGAGAGAGAGACTGGGGAATGGGGGCCTGGGGAATGAGGGAGACTGGGGAATGAGGTCTCGGGGGAGAGAGAGACTGGGGAATGGGGGCTCGGGAGAGAGAGACTGGGGAATGGGGGCTCGGGGAGAGAGGGACTGGGGAATGGGGGCTAAGGGAGAGGGAGACTGGGGAATGGGGGCTCGGGGAGAGAGGGACTGGGGAATGGGGCCTGGGGAGAGAGTCTGGGGAATGGGGCCTGGGGAAAGAGAGACTGGGGAATGAGGACTCGGGGAGAGAGAGACTGGGGAATGGGGGCTAAGGGAGAGGGAGACTGGGGAATAGGGGCTTGGGGAGAGAGAGACTGTGGAATAGGGGCTTGGGGAGAGAGAGACTGGGGAATGGGGGCTTGGGGAGAGAGAGACTGGGGAATGGGGGCCTGGGGAGATAGAGACTGGGGAATGGGGGCTCGGGGAGAGAGAGACTGGGGAATGGGGGCCTGGGGAGAGAGAGACTGGGGAATGGGGGCTCGGGGAAAGAGAGACTGGGGAATGGGGGCCTGGGGAGAGAGAGACTGGGGAATGGGGGCTCGGGGGAGAGAGAGACTGGGGAATGGGGGCCTGGGGAGAGAGTGAGAATGGGGAATGGGGGCTAGGGGAGAGAGAGACTGGGGAATGGGGGCTTGGGGAAAGAGGGAGACTGGGGAATGGGGGCTCGGGGAGAGAGAGACTGGGGAATGGGGGCTCGGGGAGAGAGAGACTGGGGAATGGGGGCTCGGGGAGAGGGAGACTGGGGAATGGGGACTCGATGGGAGAGGGAGACTGGGGAATGGGGGCTCGGGGAGAGAGAGACTGGGGAATGGGGGCTCGGGGAGAGAGAGACTGGGGAATGGGGGCTCGGGGAGAGGGAGACTAGGGAATGGGGGCTCGGGAGAGAGAGGGAGACTGGGGAATGGGGGCTCGGGAGAGAGAGACTGGGGAATGGGGGCTGGGGGAGAGAGAGACTGGGGAATGGGGGCTCGGGGAGAGGGAGACTGGGGAATGGGGGCTCGGGGAGAGGGAGACTGGGGAATGGGGGCTTGGGGAGCGAGGGAGACTGGGGAATCGGGGCTCGGGGAGAGTGAGACTGGGGAATGGGGACTCGATGAGAGAGGGAGACTGGGGAATGGGGGCTCGGGGAGAGAGAGACTGGGGAATGGGGGCACGGGGAGAGGGAGACTGGGGAATGGGGGCTCGGGGAGAGGGAGGTTAGGGAATGGGGGCTTGGGGAAAGAGTGAGACTGGGGAATAGGGGCTTGGGGAAAGAGGGAGACTGGGGAATGGGGGCTCGGGGAGAGAGAGACTGGGGCATGGGGGCTTGGGGAAAGAGGGAGACTGGGGAATGGGGGCTCGGAGAGAGAGAGAGACTGGGGAATGGGGGCTCGGGGAGAGAGAGGAAGACTGCGGAATGGGGGCTTGGGGACAGAGGGAGACTGGGGAATGGGGGCTCGGGGAGAGAGAGGGAGACTGGGGACTGGGGACTCAGGAGAGAGAGAGAGAGACCGGGGAATGGGGGCTTGGGGAGAGAGAGACTGGGGAATGGGGGCTTGGGGAGAGAGAGACTGGGAAATGGGGGCTCGGGGAGGGAGAGACTGGGGAATGGGGGCTCGGGGAGAGGGAGACTGGGGAATGGGGGCTTGGGGTGATAGAGGGAGACTGGGGAATGGAGACTCGGGGAGAGAGGTAGACTGGGGAATGGGGGCTCGGGGAGAGAGAGACTGGGGAATGGGGGCTCGGGGAGAGAGAGACTGGGGAATGGGGGCTGGGGGAGAGAGAGACTGGGGAATGGGGGCTCGGGGAGAGAGTGAGACTGGGGAATGGGGGCTCGGGGAGAGAGAGGGAGACTGGGGAATGGGGGCTCGGGGAGAGAGAGACTGGGGAATGGGGGCTCGGGGAGAGAGAGAGACTGGGGAATGGGGGCTCGGGGAGAGAGAGGGAGACTGGGGAATGGGGGCTCGGGGAGAGAGAGACTGGGGAATGGGGGCTTGGGGAGAGAGAGGGAGACTGGCGAATGGGGGCTCGGGGAGAGAGGGAGACTGGGGAATGGGGGCTCGGGGAGAGAGACTGGGGAATGGGGGCTTGCGGAGAGAGAGACTGGGGAATGGGGGTTTGGGGAGAGAGAGACTAGGGAAAGGGGGCTCGGGGAGAGAGAGGTTGGGGAATGGGGGCTTGGGGAGAGAGAGACTAGGGAAAGGGGGCTCGGGGAGAGAGAGGCTGGGGAATGGGGGCTCGGGGAGAGAGAGAGACTGGGGAATGGGGGCTCGGGGAGAGAGAGGCTGGGGAATGGGGGCTCGGGTAGAGAGAGACTGGGGAATGGGGGCTCGGGGAGAGAGAGACTGGGGAATGGGGGCTCGGGGAGAGAGAGACTGGGGAATGGGTGCTCGGGGAGAGAGAGACTGGGGAATGGGGGCTTGGGGAAAGAGGGAGAGAGACTGGGGAATGGGGGCTCGGGAGAGAGAGAGAGAGGCTGTGGAATGGGGGCTCGGGGAGAGAGAGACTGGGGAATGGGGGCTCGGGGAGAGAGAGACTGGGGAATAGGGGCTCGGGGAGAGGGAGACTGGTGAATGGGGGCTCGGGGAGAGGGAGACTGGGGAATGGGGGCTTGGGGAGCGAGGGAGACTGGGGAATGGGGGCTCGGGGAGAGTGAGACTGGGGAATGGGGGACTCGATGGGAGAGGGAGACTGGGGAATGGGGGCTCGGGGAGAG
The DNA here is from genome assembly GCF_052327205.1 of Somniosus microcephalus. Classification (NCBI taxonomy): domain Eukaryota; kingdom Metazoa; phylum Chordata; class Chondrichthyes; order Squaliformes; family Somniosidae; genus Somniosus; species Somniosus microcephalus. The sequence goes on from NC_141015.1 coordinate 9,978,792, forward strand.
AGAGACTGGGGAATGGGGGCACGGGGAGAGGGAGACTAGGGAATGGGGGCTCGGGAGAGAGAGGGAGACTGGGGAATGGGGGCTCGGGAGAGAGAGACTGGGGAATGGGGGCTTGGGGGAGAGAGAGACTGGGGAATGGGGGCTCGGGGAGAGGGAGACTGGGGAATGGGGGCTCGGGGAGAGGGAGACTGGGGAATGGGGGCTTGGGGAGCGAGGGAGACTGGGGAATCGGGGCTCGGGGAGAGTGAGACTGGGGAATGGGGGACTCGATGGGAGAGGGAGACTGGGGAATGGGGGCTCGGGGAGAGAGAGACTGGGGAATGGGGGCACGGGGAGAGGGAGACTGGGGAATGGGGGCTCGGGGAGAGGGAGGCTAGGGAATGGGGGCTTGGGGAAAGAGGGAGACTGGGGAATAGGGGCTTGGGGAAAGCGGGGAGACTGGGGAATGGGGGCCCGGGGAGAGAGAGACTGGGGCATGGGGGCTTGGGGAAAGAGGGAGACTGGGGAATGGAGGCTTGGGGGAGAGAGGGACTGGGGAATGGGGGCTCGGGGAGAGGGAGACTAGGGAATGGGGGCTCGGAGAGAGAGAGAGACTGGGGAATGGGGGCTCGGGGAGAGAGAGGAAGACTGCGGAATGGTGGCTTGGGGACAGAGGGAGACTGGGGAATGGGGGCTCGGGGAGAGAGAGGGAGACTGGGGACTCAGGAGAGAGAGAGAGAGACCGGGGAATGGGGGCTTGGGGAGAGAGAGACTGGGGAATGGGGGCTTGGGGAGAGAGAGACTGGAAAATGGGGGCTCGGGGAGGGAGAGACTGGGGAATGGGTGCTCGGGGAGAGGGAGACTGGGGAATGGGGGCTCGGGGAGATAGAGGGAGACTCGGGAATGGGGACTCGGGGAGAGAGGTAGACTGGGGAATGGGGGCTCGGGGAGAGAGAGACTGGGGAATGGGGGCTTGGGGAGAGAGAGACTGGGGAATGGGGGCTCGGGGAGAGAGTGAGACTCGGGAATGGGGGCTCGGGGAGAGAGAGGGAGACTGGGGAATGGGGGCTCGGGGAGAGAGGGACTGGGGAATGGGGGCTCGGGGAGAGAGAGAGACTGGGGAATGGGGGCTCGGGGAGAGAGAGACTGGGGAATGGGGGCTTCGGGGAGAGAGAGGGAGACTGGGGAATGGGGGCTCGGGGAGAGAGGGAGACTGGGGAATGGGGGCTCGGGGAGAGAGAGACTGGGGAACGGGGGCTTGCGGAGAGAGAGACTGGGGAATGGGGGCTTGGGGAGAGAGAGACTAGGGAAAGGGGGCTCGGGGAGAGAGAGGCTGGGGAATGGGGGCTTGGGGAGAGAGAGACTAGGGAAAGGGGGCTCGGGGAGAGAGAGGCTGGGGAATGGGGGCTCGGGGAGAGAGAGAGACTGGGGAATGGGGGCTCGGGGAGAGAGAGGCTGGGGAATGGGGGCTCGGGGAGAGAGAGACTGGGGAATGGGGGCTTGGGGAGAGAGAGACTGGGGAATGGGGGCTCGGGGAGAGAGAGACTGGGGAATGGGGGCTCGGGGAGAGAGAGACTGGGGAATGGGGGCTTGGGGAAAGCGGGAGAGAGACTGGGGAATGGGGGCTCGGGAGAGAGAGAGAGAGACTGGGGAATGGGGGCTCGGGGAGAGAGAGACTGGGGAATGGGGGCTCGGGGAGAGAGAGAGAGAGACTGGGGAGTGGGGGCTCGGGGACAGAGGGAGACTGGGGAATGGGGGCTCAGGAGAGAGAGACCGAGACTGGGGAATGGGGGCTCGGGGAGAGAGAGAGACTCAGGAATGGGGGCTCAGGGAGAGAGAGGGAGACTGGGGAATGGGGGTTCGGGGAGAGAGGGAAACTGGGGAATGGCGGCTCAGGGAGCGAGAGACTGGGGAATGGGGGCTCGGGGAGAGTGAGCCTGGGTAATGGGGCTCGGGGAGAGAGAGGGATACTGGGGAATGGGGGCCTGGGAGAGAGGGAGACTGGGGAATGGGAGCTCGGGGAGAGAGAGACTGGGGAATGGGGGCCTGGGGAGAGAGGGAGACTGTGAAATGTCGGGCTGTCCTACCCATGACCGGCATCCTAACTACTACTCCCATGATTGTGTGTTTGGACCGCCCACAATCCATGGGGACTGGATAGGCTTCGGAGGCTAGCCGGAGTTGGCACGGGCTCATTGCATTCTCAAAAGGGTGGAGGGCTGCGAGGTGCTTGTTGCTAATCCAGGAGGGGATCAAACCCTGTTTTAAATCCTCCAGATCACTGCGGCCCTCGCCCAGTAACCACGCCCCGTATAACACGCACACCTCATTCTGCGCAGCCTGGTCAGAAGCATTTCTGTCCTCCCTTATGAGAGCATTTACCGTCTTTGCATGCTTTTTCAACTCCGCTATGATTTCTTTTAAATAGACCGTCATGGCCTGGTCCTCATGCAGCTCCGAGCCCACTACCTTGTTCTCATCCAGTAATATTTTCTTTAACTGTGTTGTTAAACCGTTTATCTGGGTCTGCAGCTCTATGTCATCCAAGCTGTTGATGACAGAGGACCCAGTATTAAACGCAGTAAAAACATAATTCCATACTCCCCTTCTTTGCCTCCCTGCATTATCCAAAAATTCACGGTGTGTGGTGTACAGTTCGGTCTTGTCCACGTGGGCAAAATCGAACTCGTAAAACTTCTTGAACAAGTCCTTTAATAGGGCCTGGTATAACTGCTCTGTTTCTTTGGGACACCATTCCGGTAAATGTACCTCGGTGAGATTTAAAATCACGGAGGCTACCGCGTAGTGTACCCCCTGGTACAGCATCTGATCGGTGGGGACTAGTATCAACCCATTCCCTGGTCCCTTGGTGGTGGTGGGGCAACCTTCCCTGGATAACCTCGCCGCCTGCGCTGTGGGCAGGGGCTTACGGGGGCGGGTTACCAGCTCAGTGGCATTGACTGGGATCGGGGAGAATGGGACTGCGCACGCCTTCAGACTGGTATCCCACCTCATCCCCTCCCCGGCGTCTTGCCACTGCCGGTGGAAAATGATGGATATGCCTGCGGGGCAGACCTTCTCTGAACCCCACATACAGATATAAATCCCTTGATCCGGTTCCCACCACTTGTCCCAGCACACACTTAATCCTCCATGAGTCCCTGTAATCATCCGGTGGGTGTTGTTCCCCAACCGTTCCCACTCGACTTCGGGGTTCCTCATGTCCTTGCTCAGCTTTCTGAGCCACCACCATCCTGAAAGTCTTTCTGCAAAAAGATGTAAAAACATGCAGCCAGGTCCCCAAGAGATTCTCTGGCTTGGTGAAGCATGGTCGGGTCCCGCGACTTCGACCCCAATATACACACTCTTAACAGATTACTTATCTTAAAACTACCCATCACCTTATTTAACTTAAACTAAAAACACCCAAACTTAAGCTAAATAATTAAACTTTACAATAAACACTAACCAAAACTTAAACTATACTATATACATCCGCCGCCCGTCTCCAGGTGGCCAGGCTAATCCCTGGTTGGACTGCGGCTCACTGCCACCCCCAGCGTGACCGCACCATCCTTCACTGTTGGTCCCTCGCAGCCCGTGGCTGCTGGATGAGGACCTTTGTCCTTGGACCTCTCCCTGACTCAAGGGGCGGCCCTTGGTAACTGGAGGGCTGGTGACCATGGCTTTCTCGGCTGGGACGTCCACGGGGACCTTCTAGGGGCCTTGGTGGGTGGGGCTTTCTTGGCCGGTGGGCCTTTAACCAGAACCGCTGCTCCCTCAGGCTTGACCTCTCCCGAACCTGGGCTAGGGGCAGGTAACTCTTCGCAGGCTGCTGCTGCGAGCTGAGAGTCTCCGCCCCCAAGTCCCATGGCTGGATCCGGGGCGGGGTTTTCGACCTCAGGTCCCTCCCCCTCGTCTGGGTCCCAGAAGAGTGGGGGAGTGTCCCAATCGATGGGAGGTATGGCCCCTCCCTTCAAGCAAGCCACAGCGCCTGCCTGCGCTGTCTGTGAACTTGCTCCTGCTGCAGGCTGAGGATTTTTATCCTCAGACCTTACCCCAACTGGCTGTTTTCCCCTTTCAGGTTGAAACAGCTTGCACTGGTTGATGTAACCAGCGGCCTGTTTTAAACCCTCGTCCGCTGCCCCAAACGGGCCTTCTAGGGACTCCCCATTCTCTTCTCTTACTGGGACGGCCTCACAGACGGGATCTCGGGTTTGGACCTGCTTTAGGTCCAGGACCAAAGCTAACCCCTGTGTGCCTCCCTTGTCCCGGACTGCGGCTACCGGGCCTGCTCTACAGGGATCCCAGAACTCTCCTTCCCTGGCCCTCTGCTCGGCCACCTCATTGGTCCTTTGGTTACCCTCCCACGTGGTAGGGAGGGATCCTAAAACTATGGCCAAAAGTTTGGCCCTTTCCCCAGCCTGCTCGTTCCCTGTGGCTCCCATTAGGCTAAATGGGGCCTCGTTAGACCTGGGTGGATTGGTTGGGTCTTCCGAATGGACCACCGTGCTGGAAGCTCCAGTGTCCACCGAATATCTCCCCTGCACCGCATCTTAACACAGGGCCTGTTCCCCTCACCATTTTCAAGGGGACACAGGTCGACAGGCTGCGCTGGTTCTAGTCAGGGCCGTGGGTTGGATGGGGCTGACGGTGTCAGAGCACCAGTAGTGGCTGATACTCTCCCTTGGCCAGTCAATATGGACCTCATGGCATCCAAAAATGACTCGACTGCGGCGGGAGGGATTCCTGCCTCCGTCTTTTGGGCTGGGGCTGTGGAATTCTTTCCCTTGTTATCTTTCCAAGGGTTTTTGCACTCCTTCCGCCAGTGACTATCCTTCCCACACCCGTAACAATTGGTCTTTGTGTTGGGGGGGTTACTCCCTTCCTGGTGCCACTCTTTCCTACCCGGTCCGGGTTTTACCTCATGCACCTTACCCTTGGGTGGGTGTGCATCGGTTCCCCTACTGTTCTTATAAGCTAGAGTTAGCTGCCTGATCACTGTGAGTTCAGTGGTCTGGGGATTTTTGGGGTTGAACCAAACTTCTGCCTTGGCCCGGGCCTGTGGCAAGCTGTTCGCCACCAGGCAACGGAGCCAATGGGCCAGGGAATCCTCGTTCAGGAACCCCCGGTTCGGCATCCCCGGGCAGGCCCTCTGGTACACCAGCCATAACCGGCCCGCGAAAGCCTGTGGGGTTTCTCCTGCGAGCTGGACCCGTCTTCTCCACATGGGAGAAAGGACTTCCCTCATTCATCCCCATGGCCTCCAGAACTGCATCCCTGAGCTCCTCGTACCCGCTCTGTCCCCTTTTACACGCGTCAGAGAGGGATTGGAGGAGACTACTCTCCAGGGAGAATAGCAGCATCTTGGCCTGCTCAGCGCCATCGCAGTCGTTGACGCTGGCTGCCTGCTCTATGTCCCTGAAGTGGATCGAGGGGTCTCCCTTTTCGGAGAGCTTCGGGATATGGTTGACCATAGCCCTAAGCTGTTGGGTGTTAAAGGGTAATACGCACTGGTTTTGGAGGGGTCCCTCATCGTCGCCATTGGCGGGTGGGCCGAACCTCCGATGCCGTGCTGGGCACATCGGTCCCGGCTCCGACTTCATGGGCGGGGTTTGCTCTACCTCCGCCTCCACCTCTGGCTCCACTCCTGGTTCCACCCCCCCTTGCTGCCAAACCTCGCTGAAACTTGGCGCTACGGATGGTGGTCGTGAGGCCTCCTCTCTCTCAACCGGGTCATCCCTAAGCACTACCGGTGACATTGGAACTGTCCTCCCCTCGTTCCCCATAAAATCTGCGTGGCCTGCCTTTGGGCTTATGAGGCATACCATGCCTTTTGCCTTCCGGAGGGCCCAGCTCAGATTTTCTATCCTTTCTTTACAGGGGCTGTGGTCTGCTTCCTCAAACCCCTGTTCACTCGCTAGCTTGTAAGCGGCTTTTACCTCCTGCACTCTCTCTTCCTGTTCCCTAATCTGCCTTGCCAAGCGGGCGTTCTTCTCCCGCAACCTTAACTCATTTCCCTTGGCCTCGGTGACTTGGCACCATAGGTATTCCAACTGGGCCTTGTGTTCTCCCACTAAATGCACTTTCTCCTGATTCAAAGCCTGCAAAGCTACTAATAACTTCTCCCCTGCAAGAGCCTTATCCTGGATCTCCAGGGCTGACTCCCTTAACTCGACTGCCTGTGCTGCAACGAGCCTGTCCAACAGCTGGACCTGCTTTTTAAAACACATCAGCCAAACTGCCTTCTCTAAGGACTCCTTGTGTTCCTTTCCCTCTTTCCCATCTACCGGACGCCCAGCCTTTAATAGAGTGGTGATCCACTTCTTAGTGATATTCACCTTGCTAAACACATAATCAGAAATCCTTTCCTCCATCATGGTTTGCTCATCCGAACCATTGTCTACTGTATCGCAACCTTGTTGCCGGTGTCCTGCTGCGGTCGCCATTTCTGTAGGGGGTGGTGGTGGTGGGGTGGCGCGTACGCCAAGTCAGTTATGCCTCTGACTGTGAGCAGTTCGAATCGCTCCCACGCCCCTGGGTTCTAGACACCAGACTTAGGTACAGGCGGCGATACAGAAAAGACTCGAGTAGACAGGTGGTTTGGATGTAAGCAAAACCAAGATTTTATTGAAGTAGAAATAACACAGTCTTACGAGAAGCTACTAGTATAAAGAAAATTACAGGCAAATACAAATAACTATACTTATACAGGGAATGGGGAACACACGGCACATTGAGGGAAAACAACTATCTTAACAATCCCCTTATCCTTATCCCACCCCCTATACCTAACTAGATTAAGCTATGAGGGGCCAGAATTTATGCTCACCAATCAAAGATCTGCTGAATTCAAAACAGCGGTGGGGCTTGGGGTTCGCTCTTTGTGCTCTCTAGAGCCTGCCATCGTCACGTGGTTTCCGGGTGCTGCAAGAGCGTTGTCCAGGTACGAGTACCCCAAAGTTAAAGTCTCTGCTTGGGTACTTTACCTCGCAGGGATGATGGTTCCTCTTCCTCGGCCGGCAGTTGGAGTTTGCATGAAGATAGTCGCAGGTCAGCTGGACTGAAGGCCCGATTATTCGAAGCTTTTCTTCAATCGTCTTTCCATTTGTCTTCTTCACCACCTCGCCTCATCGCGTCCCGCCTCACCTGGCCTGGTTTGTCCGTGTCCGCCTGGCGCAATGCCGGGCGTCCCTGATGGAATGGGAAAGGCACGGGCAGTGGGCGGGTGGTAAGCGCGGGACGGGGGGGGGGTGGAGAGCAGTAGCCATGAGGGCGAGGGGCCGGAGCAGGAGCCGGGAGCAAGGGCAGAGAGCAGAGAGAGAAGGTTGCCAGTGGGCCTACAATTATACTCCTTCGGATGGCCCTTATCTGCGCGCCAAATCAGGTTAGTTCTTTGTCCCAATCTTGGCGGGCTATTTTAAATAATGGTAGCAATCTACACTAACTGTTTTTAGATGGCCGGTAATCACATCTACTGGCCTGGCAATTGACTTGTTTTGTTATTAATACATCTTAATGGGCCTGTCCAGCCTCGATGGCTTCCTTAAGCTCTTCCCGATTATTTATGCAAACAGCTTGATGGCCTTAACTATAGGCCTAACTGGGTTTTGATCTGTCTCCGATTTGGTCTAATACATAATTCAAAGTCCTGTCTGGTTTTCAAAATGCAAAGTCTCTCTTCACAGAAACTGCAGCTTTGGTTTCGATTTCTCCACAAGCTGCCTGTGGCGCAGAGTCCAAGTTTTTAAAATCTCACAGGCTTTCTGCCACGAGGCGCGGACGCCATCTTGGGTACCCTTTTCAGTTAAAATGTCCACGCAGGGTCCCTTTTGTTAATAATAACCTTTGGGGAAATGTAGAAATGTTGCAAATCTTACAAAACCCCAGTCGACGGTGGTAGACCCAGCCATGATGGCAACAGTCAGAGCTTGCGTGGCATCAAGCTGAGACTGCATGAGAGCAGTCTGAAATTGGATGCCACCAAGCATAGACTGCATTACAGCACTAAGACATTGCGTCGCTTCCGTCTGTGCTGCAATGGAAGCTGCCAGGTCGCCCATCACACGCGGCATCAGGTCTGGATTGCCACGGTCTCTCTGGGAGTCTACCATCCTTTGCAGAGTGGAAATGATGGGCTCCATGGTGTTCGCAGAGCCTTGTGCAATGCTGGAGGTGGACTCCTCCACACTCCTTACCATTGCCAAGAGGCTCTCAGGCACCCTTGCCATTGCACCTATCATCTCAGTGTGCATGCTCATCACCCTTCTTCTAAAGGTCTCCCCTTCGAGGTCCTCATCTAAGTCCTGAGCAGCAGAACTCGCACGCAAACTCGCCCTCCGGGGAGCTGGCCCCCGAGCTACCCTTTCCCCCTGGCCTTGCTGCAGCCAACTTGTCCCCGGTGCCTCACCCTGTGTAGATCCCACTACTGTACTAGCCTCTAAAGAACACATAGTGCCAGTATCTGAGCTGGTGCCTGCGGGTGAGAGATGCAGTGATGCGGTGTGTTCTGCCCCCTCCTCTTCTCCCGTCTCGCTCTCTACGGTGCCCTCGGGGACAGGCTGCTCAGGTGCTTGCTCATTACCTGAAAGCATAAAGGCACAAGAGTCGGGTTAAGGTGAGGAGAGGGGGGCAGGAAGGGAGAAATGCATGCAAACAGCATGATTAGCTGGAAAGTGCAAAAGGCTTGTGGGGTGAAGGGGAAGTGGGATGTGAGAAGGAGTAAGGATGAACATACCGTTGTTGTCCCCAAGGGGGTCAACGTCGCCGGTGGCCATGGCGCCCACCATCTGGTGCCCAATAATCTCCAGCACTCTATTCTCCAGCGCAGACAGTGGTTGGGTGTTGCCTTGTCCCCTGCCTGTGCGCTCCTGCTCCCTCCTGTTGTGAGCCACCTTGGCCTGCAAGAGAAAGGAAAGTGTGTGAGTGAGTGTGGAGCAATGTGTCTGGGTGATGTGCCTGCTATAGTTGAATAGCTGTCATTGTGTGCAAGGTGTGAGATGTGGCTGTGAGTGTTGGTAGGTAGAGATTGTTGGTGGGTGAGTGCTGGCGGTGTGGTACTTTGAGCAGTGTGTGAAGATTGTGGTACAGATGGTGGTATGTAGCATTTCTTGAAGCATTCACTCACCCTGACCACCCGAGTGAGGTTGTTAAATTACCTCCTGCGATGTGTGTGGGTCCTGGGGACCACAGTGCTGCCCAAGGGTTCAATCCCTGTATCTGAATGGTGAGGCCAGTGAGTGGGACAGCTCGCTTTGCGAAGCGTGGCTGGAGATTGGGCCATTGCATCACTAGAGCGGCCCTAAGGTGAGTGAAGAAGGGGGCGGGACCAGGGGTGTATTGGCAGTCGTGTCGGGGATCGGTCATCAGGTCGGTGATCGGTCATCATGTCGGGGATCGGCAGTTGCATCCCATTAACAACAACTCGCGTAAGAGATTAGCGTGTAAAGTTAAAGCACATGGGATTGGGGGTAAGGTACTGACTTGGATAGAGAACTGGTTGACAGACAGGAAGCAAAGAGTTGGAATAAACGGGTCTTTTTCCGAGTGGCAGGCAGTGACTAGTGGGGTACCGCAGGGATCGGTGCTAGGACCCCAGCTATTCACAATATATATTAATGATCTAGACGAGGGAACTAGATGTAATACCTCCAAGTTTGCAGACGACACAAAGCTGGGTGGGCGTGTGTGCTGTGAGGAGGATGCCAAGAAACTCCAGTATGATTTGGACAGGTTGGGTGATTGGGCAGATGCATGGCAGATGCAGTATAATGTGGATAAATGCGAGGTTATCCACTTTGGTGGCAAAAACAGGATGGCAGATTATTATCTGAACGGCAATAGATTGGGAGAAGGGGAAGTGCAACAAGACCTGGGTGTCCGTGTGCACCAGCCGCTGAAGGTAAGCATGTAGGTGCAGCAGGCGGTTAAGAAGGCAAATGGTATGTTGGCCTTCATAGCGAGAGGATTTGAGTACAGGAGCAAGCATGTCTTGCTGCAGTTGTACAGGGCCTTGGTGAGACCACACCTTGAGTATTGTGTGCAGTTTTGGTCGCCGTATCTGAGAAAGGATGTTCTTGCCATGGAGGGAGTGCAGCGAAGATTCACCAGACTGATACCTGGGATGGCAGGAATGACGTATGAGGAGAGATTGGGTCAATTGGGCTTATATTCGCTGGAGTTTAGAAGAATGAGAGGGGATCTCATTGAAACTTATAAAATTCTAACAGGACTAGACAGACTAGATGCAGGAAGGATGTTCCCGATGGCGGGGAGTCCAGAACCAGGGGTCACAGTCTAAAGATAAGGGGTAAACCATTTAGGACTGAAATGAGGAGGAATTTCTTCACCCAGAGAGTGGTGAACCTGTGGAATTCTCTGCCACAGAGGGCGGTGGAGGCCAGTTCATTAAGTATATTCAAGAAAGAGTTGGATATATTTCTTAAGGCTAAAGGGATATGGGGAGAAGGCAGGGACCGGGTACTGAATTTGGAAGATCAGCCATGATCTCATTGAATGGCGGAGCAGGCTCGAGGGGCCGAATGGCCTACTCCTCCTCCTATCTTCTATATTTCTAACAGCAACAACTACCTACCACTACTGTGGGAGCACCATTGGCACAAGGACACCAGTGGTTCAAGGAGAAGGCTCACCACCACCTTCCCTGGGCAATAGTGATGGCAGTAAATGCAGCCTTGCCAATGTCGCTCATATCATGAGAACATTAAAAAAAAGTAACAGCAAAATTGTATTTACACAGCGCCTTTAATGTAGTACAATGACCCAAGGCTTCACAGGAGCGTTATCAAACATAATTCGACACCGAGCCACATAAGGAGATGTTAGGGCAGATGAGGTCAAAGAGGTAGGTTTTAAGGAGCATCTTAAAGGAGGAAAAAGAGGTGGAGAGGTTTAGGGAGGGAGTTCCAGAGCTTAGGGCCTCGGCAGCTGAAGGCACAGCCACCAATGGTGGAGCGATGGAAACTGGAGATGCACAAGAAGCCAGAATTGGAGAAGTGCAGAGATCTCAGATGGAGGTAGGGCTGGAGGAGTTCATAGAAATAGGGAGGGGTGAGGCCACAGAGGGATTTGAAAACAAGGATGAGAATTTTAACGTTGAGGTGTTACTGCCTGTTGACCTTGTTTTGCTGAGTGCAGCCTCAAGACAGACCAGTCTTGCAGTGGGGGCCTCAAACAGGCGCTGGGTCTCTTACTTACATATGCAAAGGTCCTCACACCAGTTTCACGCTAGGTCAGAATCCTGGAACTCCCTCCCTAGCAGCACGGTGGGAGTACCTTCACCAAACGGACTGCAGCAGTTCAAGGAGGCAGCGCACCACCACCGTCTCAAGGGCAATTAGAGAGGGGCAGTAAATGCCCGCCTTGCCAGTGACGCCCACATCCAGTGAATAAATTAAAAAAAAGACCCTCCCATCTCCAGCCGCACCGCCATTGGTTGCCCGACACGTCAATCCTCACGGCACCCCATCTTCCCACGGCCAATTGGAAAGCTAACAGACACTTCATTACCTGATTGGATGATTCTTGACTTTTTCGCCCTTGGAGGTGATTGGAGCGCTAAATCAGGCGCTACGCACCTCTCTTAAGGCGCTAACGCCGAGGAGCAAGGCACTACCTCAGAGCGCTGCCGAAGCTCATGTGATGTCTGTCAGCAATGGAACACAGACACACTGGCACCGGCCAGTTCTTGAAGGGGAGGGTCGATCTTGCTCTCCATCCACACCCTGCTCATTGCAGCCTTAAATCTGGGCCTGGAGAGACCTGTACATCAAATCTGCTGGAAAGAACAATGGAGAGGCCCAGGGAAAGAGCTCAGAGTGCAGCCCCCACAGTCTCTTCTAAATCGATGCAAGGAAGATCAAATCAAAGTGAACCTGCAAAGTGCTGCTCAGTACCCAAAGCTCCTTCACACAGCGTTGAATCTCTCCAGAAGTCTCTCTCTCTCTCTCTCTCTCTCTCTCAGAATGTGTGGTGCAAAAATGTCGCTGACAAAAAAAGGCAGGAAGCGGTCGCCTTTAAATAGCGCTCCCCCAGTCCCTTCCCGACTGCAAAACGTTCCCCTCAACCTGTCGTTGCTAGCGGCAGGCGGTAAGGCAGGGGGCGCCACTCAATATCCGGTCCGGGGCGCTACCGGGGCGTTGCACGCTCGACTGACGTCACGATCTGCCAGCGCAGCAGATCGTGGCAGTAGTGTTTAGCGCTGTCGCAATATCTCTGGTCAATTTCGCGAGCGGCGCAAACATCACCGCACCCGAGCGTTAGTTGCTTTGCGTAAGGGCGCTAACGGGAGGTGCAAAGCAACCGAATTTTTCCCAAAAAAGCTTTGAGCAATAATTAAGTTTTCCCTTTGTCGAGGCAGCAGTGAGACAGTGAGTGTGACTCACGAGGCCCTGTTGATTGTGTTATATTACCCTAAACGTCAGCGTATTGCCTGAGAGAATGTGCAGCATTACAATAGAATATTTAAGGGTTTGTGACGTCTATGTGTAAACAATGCAGCATGTACTGTACCAATAATTACTAAAGGGGAGTTATTTAGCAAATTACAGCCAGCTCTGTGTACAGCCTGAGTAAACACAATGTGAAAGAAACAGGATATGGCAAGCAGGACGCTGGAGTCAGGATGAGTGTTGAATCTGAAAGGAAGGCTTAGGAGAGAAGCTTGTTTAGGGTGAAGTGGCAAGAGAGAGATAAAGGGAGGATATAGTTTGGTGAGTGAGATCCCAATTAGGATTTTAAGGGAAAGGCAAAGTCAGGAATAAGACCAAAGAATGGAAAAGGAGGGAAGGGCAGGAAAAAGGGGCCTGAGCACCCTCACACTATGGGCTGGATTATTAAGCGGGCATTGAGGCGATGCTTGGGGTCTCGCTTGGTGAAAGGGGTCCCAGCCCCCTGGTGCAAGGCGTTCCCAGCCCCTGGTGTAAGGGGGTCCCAGCCCATGGTGTAAGGGGTCCCAGCCTCTGGTGTAAGGGGGTCCCAGCCCCTGGTGTAAGGGGGTCCCAGCCCCCTGGTGCAAGGTGTTCCCAGCCCCTGGTGTAAGGGGGTCCCAGCCCCTGGTGTAAGGGGTCCCAGCCCCTGGTGTAAGGGGGTCCCAGCCCCTGGTGTAAGGGGGTCCCAGCCTCTGGTGTAAGGGGTTCCAGCCCCTGGTGTAAGGGGGTCCCAGCCCCTGGTGTAAGGGGTCCCAGCCCCTGGTGTAAGGGGGTCCCAGCCCCTGGTGTAAGGGGGTCCCAGCCCCCTGGTGCAAGGCGTTCCCAGCCCCTGGCGTAAGGGGTCCCAGCCCCTGGTGTAAGGGGGTCCCAGCCCCTGGTGTAAGGGGTCCCAGCCCCTGGTGTAAGGGGGTCCCAGCCCCTGGTGTAAGGGGTCCCAGCCCCTGGTGTAAGGGGGTCCCAGCCCCTGGTGTAAGGGGGTCCCAGCCTCTGGTGTAAGGGGGTCCCAGCCTCTGGTGTAAGGGGGCCCCAGCCCCTGGTGTAAGGGGGTCCCAGCCCCTGGTGTAAGGGGGTCCCAGCCTCTGGTGTAAGGGGGTCCCAGCCCCTGGTGTAAGGGGGTCCCAGCCCCTGGTGTAAGGGGGTCCCAGCCCCTGGTGTAAGGGGGTCCCAGCCCCTGGTGTAAGGGGGTCCCAGCCTCTGGTGTAAGGGGGTCCCAGCCTCTGGTGTAAGGGGGTCCCAGCCTCTGGTGTAAGGGGGTCCCAGCCTCTGGTGTAAGGGGGTCCCAGCCTCTGGTGTAAGGGGGTCCCAGCCTCTGGTGTAAGGGAGTCCCAGCCTCTGGTGTAAGGGGGTCCCAGCCTCTGGTGTAAGGGGGTCCCAGCCCCTGGTGTAAGGGGGTCCCAGCCTCTGGTGTAAGGGGGTCCCAGCCTCTGGTGTAAGGGGGTCCCAGCCTCTGGTGTAAGGGGTCCCAGCCTCTGGTGTAAGGGGGTCCCAGCCTCTGGTGTAAGGGGGTCCCAGCCTCTGGTGTAAGGGGGTCCCAGCCTCTGGTGTAAGGGGGTCCCAGCCTCTGGTGTAAGGGGGTCCCAGCCTCTGGTGTAAGGGGGTCCCAGCCTCTGGTGTAAGGGGGTCCCAGCCTCTGGTGTAAGGGGGTCCCAGCCTCTGGTGTAAGCGGGTCCCAGCCCCTGGTGTAAGGGGGTCCAGCCTCTGGTGACTGAGTGGCCAAGTGCACCACCTGTACTGAACCATACAAACCGCAAGCTCTGAATGGGAGTGGGCTCGGAGCTGTGGGGGAGCAGAGACTGCTTCTATCGACCCTTCCCATCCTTACATAAATTCAAACACTTCTATCATATCGCCTCACTGATCTACATCATTCTAACGAGAGAAATCTTTTTTGATATTTGTATTTCCTCACACCAGGCAGCTTCCCACTGAATCTGTGTTGACATCATCAGAAGCCGACGGGAATATTTACTCAGCCGGAGTGGGAAGCCCCAGTGACTTTCCCACTTCACTTGCAGCCTCCTTCTGTGAGTTAGTGGACATTTAAGGCTGGAAGTTTGTTCGGGGCATGTTGGGGGTGTGGGGGAGCGGGGGGGTCCAAGGCAGGAGGCCAGGTTTCCCTCAGGCATGACCGATTTTACCAGCAAGGCTAATTTGAATGCGAGGCCTCGGTTTCCCGCTCGCAGCCAACCAACTTGAGCGGTTGGCTGGCTGCGGACGGTTAGGCCTCAGTTGCGAGGGGTTGGTCCGGGGGAGGGATCGCAGGAGGGGGGAGAGAGGATCGGTGGGGGTCAGCAGGTGATGGAGGGGGGGGGTCGGGGATCGAGGGGGCAGGGGGCGGCTGGCCAGGGATCGGCGGGAGGGCGGAGGATCGGAGCCGGAGGATCGTGGCTGGAGAATCGGGGCCGGAGAATCGGGGCCGGAGAATCGAGGCCGGAGGATCGTGGCCGGAGAATCGGGGCCGGAGAATCGGGGCCGGAGGATCGTGGCCGGCCTCAGCATCATCGTTGAGGGGGGAGGCCTGGGGGGGTGATCGGAGGCCCAGGTAGTGGTGGTCTCTGATCGCGGCGGGTGGGTATGGTCGGGACCCTGGATCCAGGAGGCCGGTGTAAAGCCACTTATCTCCTGGAGGCAGCAGCCCCAGCCTCGGTTTAACTGCCGGTTGCACGAATTGTGTGAAACCCGTCCCCAGGCTGTTAAAAACAAAATGGACGGTGAAGACAGAGGCTTCCAGCCTCATTACAATATTTAAATTGTGGTAACGCCCCCTGGCAGCGGGTTGGTCGCCCGCCCTCCGTCCCGCCTCCGCCCCGCCCCGTCCCGCCTCAGGTAAAACCGGGAGTGGGCGGGTTGGAGGCGGGGTCAGGTCGGGAGTCCTGTTTTTAACACTTAAACTGCCCCCACGCTCCAAACCCACCGTATTTTTGATGGGAAAATTCTGGCCTTAAAAGCAAACCTACCATAATGAGTAAATAAAGGTTGTTCCCCCAAAGATTATGCCTTAAATTTATTTTAATAACATTTTTTTTTTTAAAACCTCTAATAATGTCTATTCAAAATCATTGGCAAAAGATCTGGAGTGGAGATGAGGAGAAATATTTTCATTCAGAGAGCTGTCAGGATCTGGAACGCTCGACCTGAACAGGTGGTGAAGCTCATTCCATCAATAATTTTAAAAGGGAGTTGGACGGTTCTGGAGGATGAGGAGCTCACAGGGTTACGGACAAAACGTGGGGGTGTGGGACTGAGCGCGACTGATCTTTCTGACACAAAATTTCAGAACCTCTCTGGCAGAAGGGTAGTAGGGATAAATCGGGGAATTACAGGCCAGTGAGCCTAATATCAGTGGTAGGGAAACTATTGGAAAAAATTCTGAGGGACAGAATTAGTCTCCACTTGGAGAGGCAAGGATTAATCAAGGATAGTCAGCATGGCTTTGTCAGGGGGCGATCATGTCTGACCAATTTGATTGAATTTTTCGAGGGGGTGACTAGGTGTGTGGATGAGGGTAGTGCAGTTGATGTAGTCTACATGGACTTCAGTAAGGCTTTTGACAAAGTCCCACATGGGAGACAGGTCAAGAAGGTAAGAGCCCATGGGATCCAGGGCAATTTGGCACATTGGATCCAAAATTGGCTTAGTGGCAGGAGGCAGAGGGTGATGGTCGAAGGTTGTTTTGTGACTGGAGGCCTGTGTCCAGTGGGGTACCGCAGGGATCGGTGCTGGGTCCTTTGCTGTTTGTAGTGTACATTAATGATTTAGATATGAATGTAGGAGGCATGATCAGTAAGTTCGCAGATGACACAAAAATTGGTGGAGTGGTAAATAGTGAGGAGGGAAGCCTCAGGCTACAGCACGATATAGGTGGGTTGGTCAGATGGGCACAGCAGTGGCAAATGGACTTTAACCCTGAAAAGTGTGAGGTGATGCATTTTGGGAGGACTAACAAGGCAAGGGAATACACAATGAATGGTAGGACCCTAGGAAGGACAGAGGATTAGAGGGACCTTGGTGTGCATGTACATAGATGAAGGCAGCAGGACAGGTAGATAAGGTGGTTAAAAAGGCATATGGGATACTTGCCTTCATTAGCCGAGGCATAGAATATAAGAGCAGGGAGGTTATGATGCAGCTGTATAAAATGCTAGTTAGGCTACAGCTGGAATACTGTGTGCAGTTCTGGTCGCCAAACTATAGGAAGGATGTGATTGCATTGGAGATGGTGCAGGGGAGAGACTGGACAGGCTGGGGTTGCTTTCCTTAGAGCAGAGAAGGCTGAGTGGGGACCTGATTGAGGTGTACAAAATTAGAAAGGAACTTTTCCCCTTAGCAGAGGGGCCAATATCCAGGGGGCATAGTTTCAAGGTAAGGGGCAGGAGGTTTAGAGGGGATTTGAGGAAAAACTTTTTCACCCAGAGGGTGGTTGGAATCTAAAACTTACTGCCAGAAAGGGTGGTAGAAACAGGAACCCTCACAACATTCAAGAAGCATTTAGTTGAGCGCTTGAAACGCCATAGCATACAAGGCTACGGACCAAGTGCTGGAAAATGGGATTAGAATAGACAGGGCTTGATGGTCGGCCTTGACACGATGGGCCGTATGGCCTCTTTCTGTGCTGTATTACTCGAAGGGGGAGAAATTCAGTTGTTAGCGCCAGCCATTAGCACATTACGAGGGCGATAAGTGGGGCGCGAAGCGGCTAGCGCCCGGGCGCGGTGAGACCTGCGCCTCTCGGCGAAATTGAGCGGACATTTAGCAGCGGCACAAAACCGCAACGCCCGCTCAGCTGCGCGCGCAGATCCTTACGTCATTTCATGGTGCAATGCCCTTGGTGCGCCCCGAACCGGAACTTCAGTGGCGCCCCCCTTCTTTCCGCCTGGCGCTCCCAGCGACTGGTTGATTGGAACGGTTCCAGTCGCTGTGGGGCTGGGGGGGCGCTATTTAAAGGGGGCTCTTCCTGGCTTCTTAGTGGTAGCCATTTTTGGACCACTCCAGTGTGAGAGAGAGAGAGAGATTTGCAGACAGACAAAGGGAGAGAGCTTTCTGCATTGAGTCAGCGCTCGCACAGGTACTTCTGGCTTCAGCCCAGAGCTTTGCAGTTGGATTGATTTTTCAGTGCCATAGCCTTGAGTGGCCACATATTATGGGGGCTGCAATGGGTGGAAACGTTGGGTTTCTCCATTGCATTGACAGGGCTCAGAGAAGCCGAGAGAGAGTGCCAATCATGGCCAGACGGAGGAGGGCCAACAGGCATTGGCACAGGAGGCCTTACCCTCCCAGGGTATACCGCCAGCAGTTCTCCTACCTCAACATGTCTGAGGAGCAGTGTATTCGGAGGCTTCGATTCAGAAGGGAGGTGGTCACTGAGTTCTGCCACCTGCTTCAGACAGATCTGCAGCCTCAGCTGAAGAGCAGGACGTCTCTGTCGGTGGCAGTGAAGGTGACAGTGGCTCTCAACTTCTATGCCACCGGCTCCTTCCAATCCGCTACTGGGGACATTGCCAATGTCTCCCAGTTCGCGGTGCATTGCTGCATCCGCCAAGTCACGAATGCCCTCTTCAAAAGGAGACGTCAGTACATTTCCTTCTCCATGACCCTGGACAAGCAGCAAGAGCGCGCAATGGGATTTGCAAGAATAGCGGGCTTCCCCATGGTCCAGGGCGCCATTGACTGCACGCATGTGGCTTTGCGGGTGCCTCAAGAGAATGCCGAGGATTACCGCAACCAGAAGGGGTTCCATTCGTTGAACGTGCAGTTGGTATGTGACCACAGACAGCTGATACTAGCTGTCAATGCTCGCTTTCCAGGCAGCAGCTACGACGCCTTCCTCCTGCGCCAGACTTCTGTGGCAGACCTTTTCAAAGCTCCGGTTCACCCAGGAGGCTGGCTTCTCGGGGACAAGGGCTATCCTTTGTGCACCTGGCTGATGACCCCACTCCGTGCGCCCAGCACCCCTGCTGAAGAACGATACAATGAGAGCCATCAAGCGACCAGGAACATCATTGAGCACACAATCGGCGTGCTAAAGCAACGGTTCCGCTGTCTGGACCATTCCGGGGGAGCCCTTTGGTACTCACCTGAGCGAGTCTCCCATTTTGTTGTAGTGTGCTGCATGCTGCACAACCTGGCTATCCTCAGGACTCAGCCACTGCCAGCAGACATTGGAGGACCACCAGAGGAGGAGGAGGAGGAGGAGGAGGAGCACCAAGACGGGAAGGAGGCACAAAGTGCAAGGGCCGTCGGTTCTAGGCCCCCTCTGAGCGAATGGCTTGTGCCATTGAAAGAACATGAATGGAACCGTTCCGCAAACCCTGAGCCTGTCAAGGCAACAAATAGTTCAAAGAGCAAACACGCACAATCTGAATAAAGACAATTATTTATTTAACAAACTCTGTGCCCTTCCCGCATGACAAACAAATACAGAGAAACCCCCAAAAAACCAGTCAGACACATAACTGGCTCTCACAACCTGGAGACAATGAACAAAAGAGTTAACCAAAAATGACCATGATCCTCGGCCTTCACTAAAAAAATTCACAGCATTTTGCCACACCTCCGACTTTTTGGCCTGCGAGGGTGATCTGCTTCGCTTGTGAGATTGGCCCCTTCCCACCCTGTAGCTCCTCCACAATGGGACCCCAGTGGCTGCAGCAAGGCTGGGGGAAGGCTGCTGAGTGTCAGAAAGTGAGTCGGCAGATGCCCTTGGGGGACGGCCTGGACCAGCGCTGGGCCTGGAGGGCCCGGCTGCTGACTGCTCCAACTCTGCTTGGGCGGCAGCAGTCTGTCCTACGGGTGGTGGCAGCTGCAGTGGAGGAGTGACAGTGTTGGCAGCAGGAATGCTGCCATCCTGACAGAGCACAGACACTCCCTGGTCGGACGACACACTGGCACTCGCACGGGGCAGCACTGCAGCATGCGGAGCAATCTGCTGAAGCACAGACTGCTGGCCTGCTGCGGCGCAGCGAGGGCCCCGGCGAATCCTGCCTGATCCAGTGAGGGTGGCAGCAGTCAGTGGTCGTGTGGCCCTAATCTGTGTCTGCATCAGACCAGCCATTAACTGCATGGCACGACTAAGTTCTTGCGTTGAAGCCGCCTGTGCTGCTCCGAAGTCCTGCAGACTCCTTGCCAGTGCTGCCCCGAAGTCCTGCAGACTCCTTGCCTGTGCTGCCCCGAATTCTTGTACACTCGTTGCCAGTGACTCTATGGAGTCAGGCATCCTTGCCACTGCAGCCATGAGCTCAGTGTGCCTGTGCTCCGCCTGGGCGCCCATCACTGTAGCAGGACTGGAGGCCATACTCTCCCTCCAGGGAGAAGACCGCCGAGCTTCCCTACGCCCCCCCCGCGTTGCTGCAGCCCGCTGGGCCCCGGAGCTTCGCCCTCCTCAGGCCCTTCCCCCCTGCTCCCTTCCAGGGAACACGTGTCCCCATTATGGCCATGGGCTGCCTCGGCTGAGGGTGGCACTGATGTTCCTGCTTCCTCTTCCTCCTCGCCTTCAGAATCACTCACAGTGGCAGCTTGAGGGCCCGCCTCCTCACCTGGCAAATCAGCTTCTGAAAGCAGGGAGGTACAAGAGTTGCTTTAGCGTGAGGACAGGGCGGCAGCGAGGGAGGCATGAGTGTTGCAATGCACTGTATTGGTTCGACAGTGGCAAAGGATGCTGGTGTGAGGCACAAGTGGAAGGAGAGAGGTCAAAAAGGTGATGACCTTACCATTGCTGTCCAGAACGGGGTCGGCATCTCCAGTGGCGACAGGGCCAATCATCCGGCCTGCCATAATCCGTTCCACTCGCTGCTCCAGATCGCTGAGCTCTTTAAGGTCAGGACGGCCTCCCCCAGTCCATTGTTGCTGCCTCCTATTGTGCACCAGCTTGCCCTGCAAGAGAAAGGATGGGCTCGGAGTACAGTGTGAAGCCCTGATCTTGGCCGCACTGCCTCCCATGGAGGAATAGCCCTTACAGTGTGAAGCCCTGATCTTGGCTGCACTGCCTCCCATGGTGGAATAGCCCTTACAGTGTGAAGCCCTGATCTTGGCCGCACTGCCTCCCATGGAGGAATAGCCCTTACAGTGTGAAGCCCTGATCTTGGCTGCACTGCCTCCCATGGTCGAATAGCCCTTACAGTGTGAAGCCCTGATCTTGGCTGCACTGCCTCCCATGGTGGAATAGCCCTTACAGTGTGAAGCCCTGATCTTGGCTGCACTGCCTCCCATGGTGGAATAGCCCTTACAGTGTGAAGCCCTGATCTTGGCTGCACTGCCTCCCATGGTGGAATAGCCCTTACAGTGTGCAGCCCTGATCTTGGTTGCACTGCCTCCCATGGTGGAATAGCCCTTACAGTGTGAAGCCCTGATCTTGGCTGCACTGCCTCCCATGGTGGAATAGCCCTTACAGTGTGCAGCCCTGATCTTGGTTGCACTGCCTCCCATGGTGGAATAGCCCTTACAGTGTGAAGCCCTGATCTTGGCTGCACTGCCTCCCATGGTCGAATAGCCCTTATAGTGTGTAAAGTGGAGAATGTGCATGTGAGTTTCATGAAAGGCCCATAGGTGTTGGATGAGGGCTGGGCATTGGGGCTTTCAGGACCCTTTGGCCATAAAGTGAGGTGCACATGCAGGGATGAAGTGGATACTGGAAAGGGTACTCACCCTGACGACCCGAGTGAGGTCGTTGAACTTCTTTCTGCATTGCACAGGGGTCCTAGGCACCATGCTGCTGGAGGTCACTCTGTGTGCCACCTCCCTCCAAGCCTTTCGATATTCGTTGGGCAGCGGCCTCCTGCCACTGTCCGGAAACAGGATAGATCACCTGCACTCCACTGCGCCAACCAGAACTTTCAGGGCCCCCTCACTGAACCGCTGCACTCGCTCCCTGGCCCTCTCCATGGTCCTAGGTGTTAGAATGTCGCAGCAGGTCTGTCCAGGCCGAGAATCAGGGCTCCAATATGCAGGGCGTGGCTGCAAGCCAAATTGACCATCTCCCTTTAAGAGGTGACCAGCGCCAGCGTGTCTGCCTGCAATTGCTAACTGGCCGCACTGTGCTGCGCCCGCCCTCGGTGGTAGCGCCTCACCTCTCTGGCTTAGCGCCTTAGGACAGTCGTGCAGCGCCTGCTTTAGCGCACCAAGCACCTCTTGGGGTGATGCAAGTCAATTTCGCTGAAGGTGGCGATAATTTGCGCCGGGCGCTAAATTTAGCGCACACTCGACTATAACGCCCCAAACGTGGCGATACTGAATTTCTAGGCCTATGACTCTAAAGAGGCAGCACAGGCATGACAGGCCGAATGGCCTCCTTCTGTGATGTAACTTTCTGTGATACTGTGAAAAGTGACACAGGAACAAAAATATTCTACTGTGGCGTACCGATCACAGAACGGACACCATCCGCTTTCCGGTCCGTAGACTATAAATCAGGCATCATGCCTTTAAGAAGGATCACACTTTAAGAAACTCGATCTGCAACATAGTTAAGCCCAGAGCGGGGGAGGAGCAGTCGAAGCTGTGCACTGATGAAAGAGAGTTGTACTTTGTGTAGTCTCTGACTCCATTTTGTGTTCAGCATGCAGCCTCAACAATTAAACCTTTTCTGTTGAACCTCTCTGAGTTCAGTATTTTTTGCTAGGAGTACGTAGACTCCTACATTGGTGACCCCGATGCTCAGGACGACTCCTAAATGTAACCATGGCTGACACAAACACAGTTTCTGTGAAGCTGCCGGAGTTCTGGGAGAACCTGGCCACCGCCTGGTTCCGTCAAGCCGAATCGCAATTCCGACTCCGCGGCATCACCGCTGATGCAACGATGTACGACTACCTCCTCGCCTCCCTGGGCAGCTCCACAATCACGAAAGTCTGGACAACACTACAAAACCCTCCGGAGGAAGGCAAGTACGCACATCTCAAGGCCGCGCTCATTAAAAAATTCACAGCCTCCCAATTCTTGCACAACTGCCACCTCCTCGACCGCCCAGGCCTCGGTGACTCCACGCCGTCAGACTTGCTCTCACACATGCTTGCTCTGACCGACGAGAAACCGCCCGGCTCCCTCTTCCGCACGCCCTTTATCCGCCAACTACCTCCCAGCATCCGCCCGGCGATCGTGGCGTCCAGCCTCACGGACCTCGAGGCCCTGGCCGACGAAGCCGATAAGCTCCTGTCCGCCAGCTCCAACCACGCCGTCACCCCCGAACTGGCCTCCGCAGCGTCGGCGCGCGCTCCACCCTCTATCGCGCGGCCACACAGCTCGGCCACGAGGCCCCCCAGGCCCCCACGTCCCCCAAGCCCTCCGGCCCAGGGCTACTGCTACTTCCATACCCTGTTCGGCGCACGGGCACGCTGCTGCAGCCATCCCTGCACGTTTCCAACCGCCCCCACATCGGCCTACACGATGGCCGTGGGGCAAGCAGGTGCGCTGCTGTACGTTACGGACAGCGCCTCCGGACGCCGTTTCCTATGCGACACGGGCGCGCAGCGCAGCATCATCCCCGCGCCCGCCCTCTAGATCCAACGAGGCGGCCGCGGCCCTGCGCTGGCTGCCGCCAACGGCACCGGCATCCGGACGTACGGCACCCGCACCGTCACCATCGACCTCGCAGGCCGCCGCTACCACTGGGAGTTTAACACCGCCAAGGTGCTCTCCCCGCTCCTCAGTGCGGATTTCCTGTGCGCCCACGGCCTGTTGGTCGACATGCCTCGGCGCCGCCTCGTGGACATGAACACCATGTCACCTGTCCCGGGCGCCATGGCCCTCCCCCAACCCGCCGAAATGGCGTGGCAGTGCCGCGCCCACTCAACGGACGACTACTCAGCACTCCTGGCTGAGTTCCCAGCCCTCACCAACCCGACCTTCTCCGCGAAGGTTGCTAAGCACGGGGTAGAACACTTCATCCCCACCACAGGCCCACCGGTGTATGCCCACGCCCGCAGGCTGGACCCGGCCAAGCTGGAGATCGCGCAGGCCGAGTTCGCCACAATGGAACAGCTCGGCATCATCTGCCGCTCCAACAGCCCCTGGGCCTCCCCACTCCACATCGTCACCAAACCCGACGGGGGATGGCGCCCCTGCGGGGACTACCGGTGTCTAAACAACGCCACCACGCCGGATCGGTACCCCATACCGCACATTCAAGACTTCTCGGCTAGACTGGCCGGCCGCTCAGTCTTCTCCAAAGTCGACCTGGTGCGCGGTTACCATCAGGTGCCAGTCCACCCCACGGACGTTCCCAAGACGGCCATAATCACCCCTTTTGGGCTATTCGAGTTCCTCCGAATGCCCTTCTGCCTCAAAAACGCGGCCCAGGCCTTCCAGCGGCTCATGGACTCGGTCCTCCGGGACCTGAAGTTCCTCTTTGTCTACCTGGATGACATCCTGGTAGCTAGTTCCTCCAAGCAAGAACACATCGAGCACCTCTGCACCCTGTTCCAGCGGCTCAGTGAGCACGGGCTGATCATCAGCCCAATGCCAATTCGGCCTCAGCAGGATCGAATTCCTCGGCCACCACATCACGCAGGACGGAGCCATTCCCCTGCCCGCCAAGGTGCAAGCCGTCCAGCAGTTCCCCCGGCCTACCACCATCAAAGGCCTCCAGGAGCTCTTGGGGATGATCAACTTTTACAACCGCTTTATTCCCGGCGCGGCCTCCCTCATGCGGCCCCTATATGAAGCCCTCCGGGGTAAGAAAGACAGAATGGCGATCGAGTGGTCGGCGGACATGTTGACCGCTTTCGACTCGACCAAAAAGGCGCTCGCCGACGCCACCATGCTCACTCACCCACAGCCCAACGCCAGGGTGGCCCTCACCACGGACGCCTCCGACCACGCGGTCGGCGCCGTGTACGAACAGTGGGTCGACGGGGCCTGGCAACCGCTGGCCTTTTTCAGCCGCCAACTGCGCCCCCCGGAGGCCAAATTCAGCGCCTTTGACCGCGAGCTCCTCGCACTGTACCTGGCAGTCCGCCATTTTAGATTTCTTCTGGAGGGCCGCCCCTGCACCGCGTTTGTCGACCACAAACCCCTGACATTCGCGATGGCGAAATCTGCGGACCCATGGTCAGCCAGGCAACAACGCCAGCTCGCCGCGGTGTCCGAATTCACCACGGACATCCGGCACGTCTCCAGTCGAGACAACGTGGTGGCCGACTGCCTATCCCGCCCCGCCGTCCACGGCACCCACCTGGCAGTGGACTATGCTCAACTGGCAGCGGAGCAACGCACTGACCCCGATCTGCTCTCCGCGCCCACAACCCTCCCAGGGCTGCGACTGACCGACGTCGCCTGCGGCCCATCCGCCTTCACAGTCAAATGCGACACCTCCTTGGCGCAACCCTGCCCCGTAGTCCCGGCGTCCTGGCGAAAATGGGTGTTCGACATCATCCACGGCCTCTCACACCCCGGCACCCGCGCGTCCATTAGACTGGTGGCCAACCGATTTGTCTGGCGCGGCCTGCGCAAAGATGTGCGCGTCTGGGCCAGATCCTGCATAGCTTTCCAGTGTGCCAAAATCCACCAACACGTCAAAGCCCCACTCGAGGAGTTCACGGTGCCAGAAAGAAGGTTCGACCACATCCACATCGACCTCGTCGGCCCCCTGCCGCCATCACAATGTCACACGCACCTGCTGACAATCGTGGACCGTACCACCCGCTGGCCCGAGGCCATTCCACTGAGGTCCACCACCACCGCCGACATCGCGAGGGCGTTCATCGGTACCTGGGTTGCTCAGTTCGGCGTCCCCTCCGACATGACGTCGGATAGAGGCCCGCAGTTCACCTCTGATCTGTGGGCCGCCATCGCCCGAAACCTCGGGGTGGCCGTTCACCGCACCACGGCTTACCACCCCCAAGCCAACGGACTGTGCGAGCGATTCCACAGGTCCATGAAGGCGTCCCTCCGCGCCAACCTCGAGGACGAGGCTTGGATCAACCGCCTCCCGTGGGTGCTACTCGGCCTACGCCCCGCGGTCAAGGAAGACCTGCAAGCCTCGGCGGCGGAACTCGTGTACGGCCAGCCGCTGCGCGTACCCAGAGAGTTCCTGCCCACCGCCACGACCCCCTGGTCAGCTGACCAGCAACGCCGCGCTTTCGCCAACCGAGCACAACAGTTCGCTCCGGTACCCACCGGCCGGCACGGTGAACCAGCAACCCGCGTACCACCTAGCCTGCACATGGCCAAATTTGTTTTCGTGCGCCATGATGCCCACCGAGGACCTCTACGGCCCCCATACGACGGACCCTACAAGGTACTCCAGACGGGGAACAAGTTCTTCCTCCTCAAAGTGGGCGGCAGAACTGACAAGGTGTCGGTCGACCGGCTCAAGCTGGCGCACCTAGAGCCCGAAGAACCCGTTCAAGTGGGCCAACCCCCACCGCGGGGCAGACCGCCTAAGAGCCCGACGCGTCCGACCGCCCAAGAGCCCGACGCGTCCGACCGCCCCGCTCCCGACACCAACCGCCAAGAGCCGTTCCGGCCGTGCCATCAAGCCGCCATGCCGGTTCGTACACTCCCTACTAGCAGATTCTGGGGGGAGCTGTGTGGCGTACCGATCACAGAACGGACACCATCCGCTTTCCGGTCCGTAGACTATAAATCAGGCGTCATGCCTTTAAGAAGGATCACACCTTTAAGAAACTCGATCTGCAACATAGTTAAGCCCAGAGCGGGGGAGGAGCAGTCGAAGCTGTGCACTGATGAAAGGCAGTCGTACTTTGTGTAGTCTCTGACTCCATTTTGTGTTCAGCATGCAGCCTCAACAATTAAACCTTTTCTGTTGAACCTCTCCGAGTTCAGTATTTTTTGCTAGGAGTACGTAGACTCCTACACTACACCTCTTTAAGAGTTCAGCTGCTCATGGGACTTCCATGTAAAACGAGCTTTGTATAAAAACATTTTAATCCTGGCACAAAGCTGTTTAAAATAACTTTGGGATTCTATAGGGCAAATACAGAGAAACTATTTCCTCTGGTGGGGATGTTCAGAACAAGGGGGCATAACCTTAAAATTAGAGCCGGGCCATTCAGGGGTGATGTCAGGAAGCACTTTTTTACACAAAGGGTGGTGGGAATCTGGAACTCTCTCCCCCATAGGCTAGAGGGGATGAATGGCCGCCTCCTGTTGTTCTGGTTATTCCTTGAATTATTTAAAAAAAATTAGGGGCCTTGTTGAGACAAGGCTACAAAAGGCTGGATGTTGGGCAATTCTGGGAACATAGGAAACATAGAAGATAGGAGCAGGAGTAGGCCATTCGGCCCCTCGAGCCTGCTCCGCCATTCAATGAGATCATGGCTGATCATCCAAATTCAGTATGCCTGTCCCTGCCTTCTCTCCATATCCTTTGATCCCTTTACCCTTAAGAAATATATCCAACTCCTTCTTGAATATATTTAATGAATTGACCTCTACTGCCTTCTTTGGCAGAGAATTCCACAGGTTCACTACTCTCTGGGTGAAGAAATTCCTCCTCATCTCTGTCCTAAATGGCTTACCCCTTATCCTTAGACTGTGACCCTTGGTTCTGGACTCCCCGACCATCGGGAACATCCTTACAGCATCTAGTCTGTCTAGTCCTGTTAGAATTTTATAAGTTTCGATGAGATCCCCTCTCATTCTTCTAAACTCCAGCGAGTACAAGCTCAATCGACCCAATCTCTCCTCATACGTCATTCCTGCCATCCCAAGTATCAGCCTGGTGAATCTTCGCTGCACTCCTTCCATGGCAAGAACATCCTTCCTCAGATAAGGCGACCAAAACTGTACACAATACTCAAGATGTGGTCTCACCAAGGTCCTGTACAACTGCAGCAAGACATCCTTGTTCCTGTACTCAAACCCTCTCGCTACGAAGGCCAACATACCATTTGCCTTCTTAACCGCCTGCTGCACCTGCATGCTTACCTTCAGCGACTGGTGCACAAGGACACCCAGGTCTCCTTGCACTTCCCCTTCTCCCAATCTATTGCCATTCAGATAATAATCTGCCTTTCTGTTTTTGACACCAAAGTGGATAACCTCGCATTTATCCACGTTATATTGCATCTGCCATGCTTCTGCCCAATCACCCAACCTGTCCAAATCATACTGGAGTTTCTCGGCATCCTCCTCACAGCACACACGCCCACCCAGCTTTGTGTCGTCTGCAAACTTGGAGATATTACATCTAAGTCCCTCGTCCAGATCATTAATATATATTGTGAATAGCTGGGGTCCAAGGACCAATCCCTGCGGTACCCCACATAGGAACAGGAGGAGGCCATTCAGCCCCTTGAGCCTATTCCGCCATTCAATTAGATCATGGCTGATCTGTATGGAAACTCCATCTACCCACCTTGGTTCCATACCCCTTAATAACCTTGCCTAAAAAATCTATCAATCTCAGTTTTGAAATTTTCAATTGACCTAGCCTGGTTCTGAGATGGGTGGAGGTGTGAAATCACCCAGCGAACAATTCCACCAGCTCCCCGCCGATCGGCACACTGAAGTGAACGCCTGCACATTCCTGAACATAAGAAATAGGAGGAAGATTAGACCATTCGTCCCCTCGAGCCTGCTCCGCCATTCAATAAGATCATGGCTGATCTTCCACCTCAACTCTACCTTCCTGCACTATCCCCATATCCCTTGATTCTTGCTATGGTGTGTGGGAGGCCATTGAAAAGTTAACACGCCCGGTCTAGGACTGCAATCAATTACAGGGCACGGACTGCACTCCCCTAACCCACAAGAAATGTCTAACCATTCGGGTCCTCTCTTTACCGGCCCCAGACACACCCAGCTCCACCCTGCTGGCAGAGGAGCCCGAGCCCTGCATTGGCCATGTTCCCAACCTCCTTGAGGTGGGGTCCCCAGCACAGGCAGAAAACAGACACAAAAATTCTGCCAACTCAGCCGATGGCCGAAAGCTGGTCGGGTGGCCAGAACCTCATCGCCGCGACTTTGCGCCGAAGCTAAACATCTGGCACAAGAAATGCAGCCAGACGGAAATCCCAGGCAGAAGGGATTGGACACAAGCCCAGGCCAATTACCCGCGTGCCCAAGTTTCCCAGCCCCGGCACGCATTCTGCAAATCCACATGTGCCTCTGACGATTCTAAAATATACTCCAGCGTCTTCAACAGAAAACTGCTGGGGGTTGTAGGGGGTGGTGTTTGGGGTCAGCTTCACCTCTGACTTATGAGCAGTTCGAATCATTCCTACTCCCTTGGTTCTAGACCTTGGACTTATTTGGGGGTTGTGATAAAAGTGCAGCAGACAACTGGTTTTGGCGCAAGAACTTTGAATTTTATTTGAGAAAAGAAAATACAACACAATAATAACACTCTAATAAAATGGAGAAACACTTCGACATACACGAGGGAAAATTACAGTAGACAAATATCTCACCCCTCCCAATCCCACCTTACTAGCTAAGTTAGGCTCTGAAAGGACCAGGGATAATGCTCACCAAACGATTCCTTGACAGTTGAGCTGGTTCGCGATTTCGGGGTTTGCTAGATGTGTTGGTTGGAGCCTGCCGTACCCCAGACGCGGTAGAGGACTTCGCCTGTGTATCTGGTCAGTCTTCGCGAGTCCGCTGATGCGGTAGGGTGCGTATTGGATCTATCAGGTGAGTACCCAATTTTCTTTGGTTAGAAATAGGGCTTAGAGTCTCTTTGAGTAAAATCTTACCCAGGGGTAAGTCAGGAATAGTCTGTAGAGTAGAAAAACTTGCGAATCTTCGGTTTCTTCCAAGTTGGTTTTCCATTGGTCGCGGTGGCCCAATATTACCCGGTTGGCTAAGGATAATATTCGGTTGGTTGTTTCGTGGGGCCCTTGGTGCCGCGAGGTGTCTGATGGTGTGTTACTTCTTCTTCTTCTTCTTCTTCTTCTTCGAGAGAGAGAACTGCTTCAAGATGCTTGCTCCTTGATCTTGATGTTACTCGATGATGGCTCTGAAATTTGTACTTGGAACTGTTGCTCTCTGTGTGTTTTACTAACTGTTTAATTGTTGAACAGGCCTCCAATTATATTAATCAAAGCCTGCTAATCTGCGCGCTGTAGTGTCCGTGTGTAGATAAAAACACTGAAGACAGGAGTTGGTTCATAGGTACTTACTAAGCAAGTCTGGGGGGGGTTTCTAAAGGATATACACAATACACAGGCTTATATAGCCCAAGTGGCAATTACCGGCATTACGCACACCTGGGGCTCTTAAAGGCACATACACCATAATTGCTCTTAAAGGCACATACACCACAATTCCTCCCCTTCTAGCTAACTAGTATATCATATTTTAAGTAATTATTAATTACATGTTATATGCAAAATAATATACATTGCTGTATTAATTAATTATAAGTTAGTCTCTCAGGAGGCTTCCTGACTCGGCCCGGATAACGCCTCGGGGGTGTAGTAGTTTCTGGTGGTGTAGTAGGTTCTTCTGGCAAGGCTGATTCGGCTTGAAGGCCAGTGTCGGGTTCATCGGGCTCCAGTATCACTGGATCGGAGGTAGATATGGGTATCTCTACTTCATCGTTAGATGTATAGAGTGGTGGTGTAGGTTGTCCCTTTTCGGATGACTTGATGATTTGGTCAGCATGGCGCCTTATTATGCTGTCTCCGATGTCCACGGTATACATCAGTGGTCCTAATCGTGTGCAGATAGTTCCAGGCTGCCATTTCTCGGTACGGTAGTCCCGGGCCAAAACCGGTTGGCCTATCTGGAAGGCCCTAGTTGGCCTTTCATTCATGCCCTGAAACTGCCGGTTCTCCACGTCCCTTCGGATGTTGGGCTTGACCAAATCCAGCCGGCATCTTAGGTTTCTATTGTAGAACATCATGGCGGGAGTTTGGTTAGTAACCATATGCGTTGCATTCCTATATGCAAATAAGAAGTTATCCACCTTGTGCTGAAGTTTTATGTCTTCATTACCCATGGCCTTGATGGCCTTCTTGAAGGTCTGGACAAACCTTTCAGCCAATCCATTGGTGGCGGGATGGTATGGGGCGGACGTGTAGTGCTTTACCCCATTGTTCTTTAAGAACTTTATGAATTCTTCGGACACAAATTGCGGTCCATTATCAGAACATATCTGCTCCGGCAGCCCATTCCTGGCAAATATGGTCCTTAATACTGTGATGGTTTTTTCCGTGGTGGTGGAGGGCATCTTTATTACCTCCGGCCACTTGGAGTGTGCATCAACTGCGATTAAGCCTAGAAATTCAGTTGCGTTTGCGCCCAATTAGGGGCGAAAGAGTGGGTTGCGCCGGAAGTTGCGCAGCGCCTGAAATTAGGTGGGCCCTAACATCGGCGTTAGCCGGTAGCGCTGCGCCGGCACCGATGACGTCATCGGTGTGCGCAGTGCCCCGGTACCGCCCGAAACCACGCCGATCCCCATCTTCAGTAGCGGCCGCCTCATCCGTGGCGGCCGCTAACAACATCGGGAGACCGGGACCTTACAGCAGCCTTAGCGGGGCGCTTTAAGGTGGAGGTGCGGCCGGCCGCTTTTTCGGCGGCCGCCTGCCCGCACCTCCTTCCCCGGCCTCCTCCACCCCCCCCCCCCGCGGCATTGCCGGCTGGTTTCCGTGGAGCCCGGCACTTCTCCGTTGTGCCGGGCTCTTTTGCCGGCACTCGCATTCAGGGCTCCGGCCGTTGCAGGCACCTCCCCCTTAAGAGAAGGGGGAGGCCTGCAGTACAGCAGCCTGCCGCACCGCATCGGGTGGCGCAGCGGGACCGGCAGCGCTGAAATTCACTTTCAGCGCCCCAAGCGGGGCGGCCAAACCCTGGAACAGCGCCCGGTTCCGCTTTGGGGCGCTGAAAGTGAATATGGGGCGGGCACAACTGGCTCCGCGGCGGGCGCAAAATTTTCGGCGCAAACGAGCTGGCGGGGCTATACCCAATTTCTAGGCCCTTGAGTCCATAAATGGACCAGCAAAGTCGATGTGCACCCTTTGCCAGGGAGATGAGGGCCACTCCCATGGATGTAGAGGGGCCTGTGGCGGAGCATTTTGGACCTTCTGGCATCCTAGGCAGCTCTTGGTCATGTCTTCGATGTCTCCATCGATACCTGGCCACCATACAAACGCCCTACCTAGGTTCTTCATTTTCACTCCACCCAGATGCCCCTCGTGAAGCTCCTTTAGCACTTTATCCTGGAGTTTGGGTGGAATCACCACTCTGGATCCACACATCAAGGTTCCTCGGCACACTGACAGCTGTTCTCTTCTTTGCGAGAATGCTGGCAACAGTGGTTCGCCATGTGCTGGCCATCCCTTCACTGTTAAATCGTAGACCCGTGAGAGAGTAGGGTCATTTCTTGTCTCCCTTTCAATGGCAGAATTTGTCACCGGTAGACATTCCACTATGGTAGAGTGGAATATCTCTACTGGGTCTACTGTAGGTGCCTCTTCTATCGTTGGCAACGGTAGGCGTGATAAACCGTCAGCATTCCCATGCTGTTTTGACCCTTTGTATTCAATATTGTATTGGTGTGCCCCTAGAAAAAGGGACCACCTCTGTAGTCTTTGTGCCGTCATAATGGGGACACCTTTTTTAGGGTTGAATATGGAGATGAGGGGTTGATGGTCAGTCAGCAAGGTAAATTTTTGTCCGTGTAGGTAATGGTTGAATTTCTTCACTCCCCATACCAGGCTGAGTGCTTCCCTGTCTATCTGGGCATAGTTACGCTCAGCTGAGTTCAATGAGCGTGACGCAAAAGCTATCGGCCGTTCCGAGCCATCAGGGAATCTATGGGACAATACCGCTCCTATGCCGTAAGGGGATGCATCGCACGCCAGTCTGATTGGTAGTGATGGGTTGTAATGAGCCAAAATTTTCTCGGATGTGATTAAGTCTTTACATTTATGGAAGGCACGTTTACAGTCTTCGTTCCATTTCCAAATCACTCCTGTCTGTAGAAGATCATTAAGAGGGTGTAGAATAGTTGATAAGTTTGGTAAAAATTTATGATAGTAATTTATTAATCCCAGGAATGACCTTAATTGTGAAACATTTTCAGGTGCTGGGGCTTTTATAACTGCTTCAATTTTTTCAGGTGACTTATGCAACCCTTCCTTATTAATTATGTGGCCACAATATGATATCTGATTTTGGAAAAATTCGCACTTGGGGCGATTTGCTCGTAGGCCCCGTTCTTTCAGCCTAGTGAGCACCTGCTCCAAATTGGCAAGGTGCTCGTTGTCGTTTTCTCCTGTTATAAGGATGTCGTCTAGGTAGCATTGAGTCCCCGGAATCCCTTGCAGGACTTGCTCCATAGCTCTTTGCCAGATAGCTGGAGCTGATGCTATTCCAAAAGCCAGTCGATTGTACTGGTACAGGCCTTTGTGTGTGTTTATTGTGAGATACTTTTTAGAGGTCTCCTCAACCTCCATCTGTAGATATGCCTGTGCCAAGTCAATTTTTGTGAAACGTTTCCCTCCGGATAGTGAGGTGAAAATATCTTCTATCCTCGGAAGAGGATACTGTACCGTGTGAAGGACCGGGTTTACAGTCACCTTAAAGTCCCCACAGATGCGAATTTTTTTCTGTTCCTCAGAGTTATTTTTCAATGTTCTTTTCATGACTGGAACGATGGGTGTTGCCCATTCGCTCCAATCTATTTTGGATAATACGCCTGCCTTTTCCAAATTCTTCAGCTCTGCCTTGACTGCCGGACGTATTGCGTATGGCACCGGTCTTGCCTTAAAAAATTTTGGAATTGCTGTATCTTCCACTTTTGCTGAGGCGGTGATGCCTTTCAAGGTTCCTAGTTTCTCTTGAAACACTTCTTTGGCGTTGGCCAAGATGTCTTTTAATCGTTCAGGTATGATGTCATCATTGTTTTTTTCCTTACTGGTCACCGTCAGTGCCTGAATGGAGTGCCAGTCTAAACGTATCTTCCTTATCCATTCACGTCCCAACAACGGTGGACCACCATCTTGTAGAATGTATAAATACAACTTTTGTATTTCTTTGCCGTTGTATACCACAGGCACCCTTATTTTTCCTTTGGGGTAGACTTTCTGCCCCGTATATGTTTTTAAGATAATGGATGTGTCTTTTAGAGGTATATGCGAAAATAGCCTCTCGTAATCTCGTCGATTTATTACGGTTAGAGCTGATCCTGTATCTAGCTCCATTTTAACTGGGGACCCTGCTATTGTGAGGGTAACCCAAATGGTTTGGTAATCCTCTTTGGCAAGTACATTATGTAATTTGAGACAGCTTAGTCTCTTGTTTCCGGAGTCGCTATCGCTATTCTGGTCTTCGGAGCTATTGTCCGTCATCATTTGTACCTTCCTGTACTTTTCTTTATTGATTTTTTTGTTTTCTGTCAGTGGATTTATTTTGTCCAGATTGGCATACCCGTGCAATGTGTCCAATTTTACCACATTGCCTGCATGCTTTGCCCTTGAACCAGCAGTCCCTCCGGTTATGGGTGGATCTGCCGCAGCGATAACATCTTCCGAACTCCTGTGTCATTTTATGGGTGCCGAAGTCCTGTGTCTCTTGTTGTATCTCTGCAGCTCCTTTTGCTGCTGCTTCGTATGATACAGCCATACTGAAAGCTTTGTCCAATGTTAAATCTTTTTCAGAAAGCAGTCTTTTTTGTATTCCTTCACTTAAGAGACCGCAAACAAATTTGTCTCGAAGATAATCCGATAGTCCTGCTCCGAATTGGCAGTACTTTGATAGCTTTCTTAATTCGGTTAGGTAATCAGCGTTACTTTCATTCTTGTGTTGATTTCTCTTGAAGAACTTGAATCGTTCCGCTATCAGCAGCGGTGTTGGGTTTAAATGCTCCTGCAGGGTATCAACAATTTCTTTAAAAGTCTTGTCCTTTGGTTTGGCTGGAGTGATTAAATTTCGTAACAGCCCATATGTCTTCGCGCCCATTAAGTTCAGAAGTACTGAAGCTTTTTTTTCATCTGTTATTCCATTTGCAGTGCAATAAACCTCTACTCTTTCCAGGTATGTGGTCCAATCTTCTATTTCGCCATCAAAAGCCTCAATATTACCAGATTTAGGCATTTCAGAAAAGATATGGCGCTTCCCGCGCTTTTTTTTTTTCTCTCTCTGTAGCAATGATATGGCGCTTCCCGCGCTTTCCCGCCGCTGCTACCGATAACAACGCTGTTTTACTGTGGTTTCCGTTTATTCACTGTTGGAGACTCGTTCCCGACGGAGGTCTAAACGCTGACCTGCTTGCTGCGCCTGCCGTCTCTCGAGTGCACCCTCCCAGTCCGTTATTGCTTGCCTCCGATTTCGCTGCCTTTCTCAGCTGTAGAGCCCACCGCTGGAGCTCCAGCCTGACGCCCAGGAAGGATTAGCGCAGTACCTGTCACCAGCTTGGCCAGCTGGTGAAACCACAGCTTCTCTTACTTCCTTGAGTCTTCTGGACGCTGGAGGAATCGATGTCCTTGAGGTGCTGCCGAATTGCAGGTAAGTCCGTTTCCACTTCGTCGCCACTGTAGTGTCCGTGTGTAGATAAAGACACTGAAGACAGGAGTTGGTTCATAGGTATTTACTAAGCAAGTCTGGGGGGGGTTTCTAAAGGATATACACAATACACAGGCTTATATAGCCCAAGTGGCAATTACCGGCATTACGCACACCTGGGGCTCTTAAAGGCACATACACCATAATTGCTCTTAAAGGCACATACACCACACGCGCCAAATCAGTTTAGGTTTATTGTTAGATTTTGGCAGGCTTGTTAACATTGAGTTGTGTAAATTGTTTAAGCGGTTTTGGGATGGCTCCCTGAGCTGTTGAAGTAGTTTAAAAATGTGAGAAGTGGTTTCGGGATGGTTTCCTGAGCTGTTGAGCTTTTATTTAATTGTAGTGAAATGTCCTCAGTGTTTGAGTTTCCCATGGGGTCTGAGATTCTTTGTAGGTTGGCGAAGCGATTTGGTTTATGCATGTTTTTGGATGGGTCCTGTGAGGCTGTTCTTCCGTGGATCTATTGTTAGCATGTAAATTTCTTGATAGGGGCTGAGTGACATTTATAGTTCCCTCAGACAGTTTGACTACCTCGAATACTCAAACTGTCTACTGCAGAGGTAGATCCCAAATTCTGTGACAGCCTTTTTCTGTACAAGCCCGAACGTGTCCAAAGTAATTTTTAATAGAGTTTTCCTTCATTTTGGGGATCTGTTAATTTTGAGAATCCTACAGGGTCCAGCTCAAATGGTAGAGCACTTGCTTAGCACACGAGAGGTAGTGGGATGGAGTGTCGCACCTGCCATTGAATTTGGAGCAGTGAGCATTGATGCATTTAGGGGGAGGCTTGATATGTACATGGAGGAGCAAGGAATATAGGGATATATTGGGGGATGGGGCTGAGGGTAGGGTGGGGAAGAGGTAATTAGACTGGGAGGAGGCTCGTGTGGAGTATAAACACTAGCATGGACCAGTTGGGCCGAATGGCTTGATTCTGTGCTGTGGATTCTATGTAAAAAAAGTTTGGCAAATCTTTCTTAGTTTTGTCGGGATGATATCTGTAGTGTATGTGCCTTTAAGTCAGAACTACTTTTACAGCTCCTGTATACTGTAGTACCGGCAGTGACCACACCGGTATATAAGCTTTGCGCATGCCTCTGTACCCCCAGTCTGGAGATTACCCTCCTCCAGTAAAGACCTGTTATTTGTTAATGTACAGCATCCGTGTGATTATTTAATAATAGCATATCCACTGAACCACGGATTCAACAGTGGCGACGAGTGTCGATTCGAATCTACCTGCAACATAAAAAAAAAAAATAGTCGAGGCCAGGAACAAGGGCGTCGACCACGAGCAACCGCCCAGCAGTCAGGCAGAGATCCAACTTCGCAGGGGAGGCTGTGGAGAGCCGGGCTTGGTTCCCCAGCCACGACGAGCAGTAAGAGACCGACGACAGGTCCAGCGCAGACCCTTCCCGAGCAGCGGCAGCTGGAGCCGACCGACGGCGGAGAGAGAGCCGAGCAGCGTCGACGGGGTAAGACAGGGGTGAAGAGCGCAGGGCGCAGCCAGGGGTTGAACACCGAGCGGTGTCGAGGAAAATAAAACAAACCGGAGAGAGAGAGGGTAAGAAACAGCCGGGTTCTAGACTGAGCGGCGTCGAAAAATATAAAAAGAAGAACGCGCAGAGCACAGCCAGGGATCACGGGCTGAACAGGGTCCACGGGGCGAAGAAAGGGGAGACGCCATTGAGCCGCGGAGAAGAAGGAAGAGCGCGGGAGGCGCCATTGAGCCACGGAGAAGAAGGGAGAGCGCGGCAGACGCCATTGAGCCGCGGAGAAGAAGGAAGAGCGCGTGAGATGCCATTTTTAGAAGCCGCAGCGGAGAAGAAGGGCGAGCGCGGGAAGGAAGGAAAGCGCGGGAGACGCCATTTTGTGCCAGCGGAGAAGAAGGGGAAGCGCGGGAGGCGCCATTTGTGATAGTTAACGCACACCCAAGGATGCCGAAGAGTGGCAGTATCTCTACGTTCGACAATGAAGTCAAAGATTGGGCGACATATGTGGAACGTATTGAGGTGTACTGCAGGGCGAATGAAGTACCAGATGCTAATAAAGCACTGGTTCTGTTAAATTCCATGGGTGCAAAAACTTATGGGTTACTGCGAAATCTAATAACCCCAGAGAAGCCGGTAAACAAGAATTTTGAAAGCATAGTAGAAATCCTACAGGACCACTTAAACCCCACACCGCTGCTGATAGCAGAACGATTTAAGTTCCATAAAAGGAACCAACACAAAGACGAAAGCAATGCTGAGTACCTAACGGAACTGCGCATGCTATCGAAACACTGCCAGTTTGGAGCGGGACTAGCAGACACGTTAAGGGACAAGTTTGTGTGTGGGCTACAAAGTGAAGGAACCCAGAAACGGCTTCTATCAGAAAAGGACCTTACGCTGGACAAAGCTTTCAGTATGGCAGTATCACACGAAGCAGCCGCAAGGGGCGCTGCAGAGATACAACGGAGGCCGCAAGAATATGGCACCAATGAAATGTCCTATGGAACAGGGAAGTGCTATCGCTGCGGCAGAACAACACATGACCAGAAAGATTGTTGGTTCAAGGACCAAGTGTGCAGACAGTGTGGGAAAGCAGGACACATAGCAAGAGTCTGCAGGTCTGGGAAGAAAACCAACAGTAAGAAATCTCCACAGGAGAAGTACAAAAAGGTACACCAGGTGATGGACAGTGGTTCAGACGAACAGAAAAGTGACACAGACTCCGGAAGCAAGGAGCTGGGTTGTCTGAAACTACATAAGGTAACCGAAATGGAGGATCACCAGACTATTTGGGTTACACTCAAGATAGACGGAGTCCAAGTGGAAATGGAATTGGACACAGGGTCAGCTCTAACAGTCATAAATCAAAGAGACTACAAGCGGCTATTTTCACACATACCCTTGAAAGCTACAGAGATTGTCTTGAAGACGTATACGGGGCAAAAAGTCTACCCCAAAGGAAAAATAAGGGTGAAAGTGACATATAAAGGCCACGTCATCGATGAAGATGGGTTACATAAGTCCCCAGACAAGATTGAGGCAGTAGTCAAGGCTCCAGCACCGGAAAATGTGTCACAACTGAGGTCGTTCCTTGGGCTGGTAAACTACTACCACAAGTTTTTACCAAATTTGTCTATGGTATTACACCTGCTGAACACCCTACTGCAAACAGGGGTACCATGGAAGTGGGATGACGAACGTAGACGAGCTTTCCAGAAGTGTAAGGAATTGATCACATCAAAAGAGGTGTTGGCCGATTGCAACCCAGCACTACCAATTCGTTTGGCATGTGATGCATCACCCTACAGTATTGGAGCGGTGCTGTCGCACAAATTCCCAGACGCGGAGTTCTTTGAGGAAGTAACATATAGAGTGGATAAAGGGGAACCAGTGGACGTAGTGTATTTAGACTTCCAAAAGGCATTTGACAAGGTGCCACACAAAAGATTATTGCTTAAGATAAAAAATCACGGGATTGGGGTTAATATTCTGGCATGGATAGAGGATTGGCTATCTAACAGAAGGCAGAGAGTTGGGATAATTGGTTCATTCTCGGACTGGCAATCATCAACTAGTGGTGTTCCACAGGGGTCAGTGCTGGGTCCCCAACACTTTACAATCCATATTAACGATTTGGAGGAGGGGACCGAGTGTAACATATCAAAGTTTGCAGATGATACTAAGATGGGAGGGAAAGTAGTGAGTGAGGAGGACATAAAAAACCTGCAAGGGGACATAGACAGGCTAAGTAAGTGGGCAGAGATTTGGCAGATGGGATACAATACTGGAAAGTGTGAGGTTATGCACTTTGGCAGGAAAAATCGTAGAGCAAATTATTATCTTAATGGCAAGAAACTGGAAAGTACTGAAGTACAAAGGGATCTGGGGGTCCTGGTGCACGAAACTCAAAAGGTTAGTATGCAGGTGCAGCAAGTGATTAAGAAGGCCAATGGAATGTTGGCTTTCATTGCTAGGGGGATAGAATATAAAAATAGGGAGGTATTGCTTCAGTTGTACAAGGTATTGGTGAGACCGCACCTGGAATACTGCATACAGTTTTGGTGTCCATACTTAAGAAAAGACATACTTGCTCTCGAGTCAGTACAAAGAAGGTTCACTCGGTTAATCCCGGGGATGAGGGGATGGACATATGAGGAGAGGTTGAGTAGATTGGGACTCTACTCATTGGTGTTCAGAAGAATGAGAGGCGATTTTATTGAAACATATAAGATTGTGAAGGGGTTGGATCGGGTGGATGCGGGGAGGATGTTCCCGATGATGGGTGAAACTAGAACTAGGGGGCATAGTCTTAGAATAAGGGGCTGCTCTTTCAAAACTGAGATGAGGAGCAACTACTTCACTCAGAGGGTGGTAGGTCCATGGAATATGCTGCCCCAAAAAGCTGTAGAAGCTACATCA
This sequence comes from Somniosus microcephalus, assembly GCF_052327205.1. Taxonomy (NCBI): domain Eukaryota; kingdom Metazoa; phylum Chordata; class Chondrichthyes; order Squaliformes; family Somniosidae; genus Somniosus; species Somniosus microcephalus. The sequence continues at coordinate 10,018,093 of NC_141015.1, forward strand.
TTACATAAATTTAAAACAGAAATAGACAGTTTCCTAGAAGTAAAGGGAATAAAGGGTTATGGGGAGCGGGCAGGAATTTGGACATGAGTCTAGGTTCGGATCGGTCATGGCCCTGTGGGTAGCGGAGCGGGCCCAGGGGCCGTGTAGCCTGATCCTGCTCCTATTTCGTGTGTCTAATTCTGTTAGATTCAGGAGATGGTTCTGTGATAGTAGATTGGCGGTTAGGATCAGATCAGCCATGATCTTATTGAATGGCGGAGCAGGCTCGAGGGGCCGATTGGCCTACTCCTGCTCCTGTTTCTTATGTTCTTATGTTCTTATGTTGGAGAGGCCAGTAGCCTTTGCGTCTCGGTCACTAACCTCAGCCGAGCGCAACTACGCCCAGATCGACAGGGAGGCCCTCAGCCTAGTATGGGGAGTAAAAAAATTCAACCACTATCTGCATGGGCAGAAGTTCACCTTGCTGACTGACCACCAACCACTTGTCTCCATCTTTAATCCTAAGAAGGGCGTGCCAGTGATGACTTCACAGCGGTTACAAAGATGGTCCCTGTTTCTAGGGGCGAATCAATATGAAATAGAATATAAAGGCACGAAACAGCATGGGAACGCTGATGGGATATCGCGCCTGCCACTGCCTACTGTGGAGGAAGCACCAGCAGTGGACCCTATCGAGATATTTTATTCGTCAATAATTGAACGATTGCCAGGAACGAATGCGGATATAGAGAAGGAGACCTGCAATGATCCGATGCTGTCACGGGTATATGAATTGACGGTGAGGGGATGGCCAACACATGGCGACTCACTGTTGCCAGCATTCTCATCCAGAAGAGAACAGCTGTCAGTATGCCAGGGGACAGTGATGTGTGGATCCAGAGTGGTGATTCCACCCAAGTTAAGGGAGAGAGTGCTAAATGAACTACATGAAGGTCATCTGGGGGGAGTGAAAATGAAAAGCCTTGCTAGGGCTTATGTGTTGTGGCCGGGAATCGGTCAACAAATCGAAGACCTAACTAAGAGCTGCTTAGGATGCCAGAAGGTCCAAAATGCACCACCACATGCCCCTCTACACCCATGGGAGTGGCCCTCCTCTCCATGGCAACGGGTGCATATTGATTTCGCTGGTCCATTCATGGACTCATGTTCTTAATAGCAGTGGATGCTCATTCAAAGTGGCCTGAGGTGATAAAAATGTCTTCAACCACTACAGAGAAAACGATTGCAGTCCTATGGACCATATTTGCCAGAAACGGTTTGCCAGAGCAGATTTGCTCTGATAATGGACCACAGTTTGTGTCCGACGAGTTCCAAAAATTCATGAAAAGGAATGGGGTAAGGCATTACACATCCGCCCCGTATCATCCAGCCACAAATGGATTGGCTGAGAGGTTCATACAAACCTTTAAGAAGGCGATAAAGGCCATGTGCGACGATGAAATTGCACTACAGCATAAGATGGACAATTTCTTATTAGCCTACCGAAACGCGACACATGCAGTTACCAACCAGACCCCGGCCATGATGTTCTTTAACCGAAGGTTGAGATCTCATCTGGACTTGCTCAGACCAAATGTGCGAAGAAATGTTGAGGACAAACAATTCCAGCACATCAATGAGAAGCCGACAAGGAGCTTCAATGTAGGGCAACCAGTCTTGTCCCGTGACTACCGAACAGAGAAATGGCAACCCGGAACGATATGTACAAGGCAGGGGCCATTAATGTACACAGTGGATGTCGGGGAGAACATTGTGAGACGCCACGTCGATCAGATCTTCGCGTCACAGGAACGCGTCAACCCCATGTCTCGAGTACTTGGGGATGAACCCGACATACCGGTAGCATTTACTTCAGACCCAGTAGCAGTGGAACCCGATGAACTACCCGATGAAAAGGGGTCAGAATTGCCTCTGCACCAAGAACAAGAACCTCTGGAAAGGCGCTATCCCGAAAGGGTCAGGAAGCCGCCCCAAAGACTGAATCTATAAATGGACTTTTGTTGTTTAAAGTACATGTTGAAATGTTAATTGTTATTTGAATATTAGGGGTATTACTAATCTAAAAGGGGAGGAATTGTAGTGTATGTGCCTTTAAGTCAGAACTACTTTTACAGCTCCTGTATACTGTAGTACCAGCAGTGACCACACCGGCATATAAGCTTTGCGCATGCCTCTGTACCCCCAGTCTAGAGACTACCCTCCTCCAGTAAAGACCTGTTATTTGTTAATGTACAGCATCCGTGTGATTATTTAATAATAGCATATCTACTGAACCACGGATCCAACAATATCAGACACAAATTGTGATCTCATTGAGATTATTGCCATTAGAAATGTGTTAATGACAAATGAAAGTTTGTTCAATGCCGATAAAACCCTTTAAGAATGAAACGTTTCAGTAGCACAGCTTGACACAAGCTGTGTTTACATACTGGCTGTTAATTAATCTTCAGTGCCCCACTGTTCCACACTCAAACATGCTACATGAACACTGGACTCGATGACTGGACTTAGACTGGCTGGAAACCAACACCACACAGGCTGCAAAGAGTGTTGTTTTGAAATCCTGCCATGGCCTCGCCCCTCCCTATCTGTGTAACCTCCTCCAGCCCCACAACCCTCCGAGATCTCTGCGCTCCTCTAATTCCCTGATTTTAATCGCTCCACCATCGGCGGCCATGCCTTCAGCTGCCTGGGTCCGAGGCTCTGGAATTCCCTCCCTAAACCTCTCCGCCTCGCTACCTCTCTCTCCTCCTTTAAGACGCTCCTTAAAACCTACCTCTTTGACCAAGCTTTTGGTCCTCTGCCCTAATTTCTCATGATGTGTCAAATTTTGTTTGATAACGCTCTTGTGCAGCACCTTGGGATGTTTTACGATGTTAAAGGTGCTATCTAAATGCAAGTTGTTGTTGTTGATCACAGAGACACAGTTTACACACAGTGTCGATCACAGACACACACACCCCGCTAATAACTCAGAGCTGTGTTCGGAGTGGGTTGGGGGGGGTGAGCGGGGGAGTTGGTGGGGGGCGGGCTGCAGTAGCGGGTGGGAAACCCGGATGAACTTACAGCGTGTCTGTCCGTGGCATGTTAACGCAACCACCTAATTAAAATATTACTTGCGGGTTTGGCGTTGAATGTGTGGCAGCGGGCGTGGTGCGGACTCCCATGACTCGATCTCAACTCCTGTATTTAAAGGGCCAATCCAAAGATGCAATTTGGAGGAGTTGGGAGTTTGAACCAAGAGAGGGTGAAGTCTCAGAATGGACTCAGGCTGCTCAAGGGCTGCACCTCAATGAGGAGCCAGAGAGGGATACTCTCCCCCAGCAACGGGAGGAAGAAACCTGCTGCTGCCATGAAGAAGGCATGGCTGGAGGTGGCCCAGGAGGTCAGCAGCAGGAACCTAGTGCCACACGCCTGGATTCAGTGCAGGAAGCGCTTTAATGACTGTAGTAAACCACTGTTATTGTTGTTGTTGTTGTTGTTACACACTGTTGTACCTATGCATGCCTCAACATGTCTCGGCTGGCTCCACCCACAGGCCCAGGTATAAAGGTGATTGACCTGCAGCCCCCTGGCTTCTTGGAACCCAGTCAACCACGAGAGGCATGCTCTGTTCTTTGCTAATAAAAGCCTTTAGTTACTCTCTTAACTCTCAGTCTTTTATGAGTAATTGATAGCGCATCAATTTTATTAGCAAAAACAAAATGTCGACATTTGCTGAACAGCAGGCTGCTGCACCAAACGCTGAACAGCAGGCTGCTGCACCAAACGCTGAACAGCAGGCTGCTGCACCAAACGCTGAGCAACAGGAGCTGCTGCGAGCCCTCAGGCCAACATGCCTGGACCTAGACCCCCAAGAAGCGGGTTCGGCTACCAAATTTGCGCGTTGGCTGCGTTGCTTCGAGGCCTACCTGCAAGCCTCAACTGTGACCCTGGACGAAAACAAGTTGGAAATCCTGGCCTCAAAGGTGAGCCACCAAGTTTATACAATAATCCAGGACGCGACGACCTACGCGGCGGCTATCGGTCTGCTAAAAGGGCAATACGCACGCCCGGTAAATACGGTCTATGCCAGGCACCTCTTAAGATCCCGCAGACAGCAGCCCGGGGAATCGGTGGAGGCCTTCCTACGGGCACTACGGATACTCGGCCGAGACTGCGATTGCAAAGAAGTATCAGCCACAGCACACACGGAGGGACTGATCCGAGATGCTTTCGTTGCGGGTCTAAGGTCCGACTACTGCCGGCAGAGACTGTTGGAAAAGGGAGAAATGGACCTGAGAAAGGCAGTGTCCCTCGCGCTCTCGCTCGACGCGGCCCACAGGAATATGGACGCCTTCTCCCCTAACCGCTCCGCAACGTGGACGCCACAACCTTGGGTCATGGGACCGCCACCTTCAACTGCTGCTGCGACGTCCAAGGCACAGAAATGTTATTTTTGTGGCCAGGCAAAACACCCCAGAGCACGCTGCCCGGCGAGAAACGCTACCTGCTCCGGCTGTGGGAAGAAAGGACACTATGTCAGCGCCTGCAAAGGTAAAACCGCTAACGCCAGCAGCGCCGCGTGCGAACCGTGCGGGCAGCCATCTTGTCCGCCATCTTGAGCTCCCCCAGCCGCGTGGGGATCGGGACCATGGGCGCCGCCATTTTGTCCGCCATCTCGGACGTCTCCAACTTCAACCACGGGGGACCCGGACTCAACCACCGCCTCATCTGACGACCACATCGACTCGCTTGACCATACGCTGGCCTCCGTGACGCTGGACCAATCTCTCCCTCATCAACTGTCCAGGTCCATGATGGACATTAAGGTAAACGGCCGCGCCACTACCTGCCTTTTTGACAGCGGGAGCACGGAAAGCTTTATCCACCCCGACACGGTGCGCAGTTACTCTCTCCCGGTACTGCCGACGCGACATCGGATCTCTTTGGCTTCCAAAGCCCAGTCAGCGGACGTCGGTGGCTACTGTGTAGTGACCCTTTCAGTAAGGGGCACAGAATACAAAAATTTTAAACTCCTGGTCCTGCCCCATCTTTGCGCTGCCGTTCTACTGGGGTTGGATTTTCAGTGCAACCTTAAGAGTGTCACATTAGTGTACGACGGACCCCTCCCCCCACTCACAGTCTGCAGCCAGCAGCTTTTAAACCGCCCGCCGCGCACCATTTGCAGCCTCTCCACCCTTAAAGTCCCCCCCGCTCCTTGTTCGCTAACCTCACCCGCGACTGTAAGCCCATCGCTTCCAAAAGCAGGCGTTACAGTGCCGGGGATAGGAGCTTCATTAAATCCGAGGTAGCAAGACTCCTGAAGGAAGGGATTATTGAAAGTAGCACCAGCCCATGGCGAGCACAAGTGGTGGTAGTGAAGACTGGCGAAAAACAGCGCCTAGTTATTGACTACAGCCAGACGATCAATCGCTACACCCAGCTAGATGCATACCCACTCCCCCGCATACCTGACATGGTCAATCAGATAGCACAATACCGGGTGTTCTCGACGATTGATCTGAAGTCGGCATACCACCAGCTCCCCATCAGGGCTGAGGACCGCCAGTACACAGCTTTTGAAGCTGACGGTCGTCTCTACCACTTCCTCAGAGTTCCCTTCGGCGTCACCAACGGGGTTTCAGTCTTCCAACGGGAGATGGACCGGATGGTCGACCAGAACGCGCTCCAGGCCACTTTCCCCTATCTAGACAACGTCACCATCTGCGGCCGTGACCAGCAGGACCATGATGTTAATCTAGAGAAATTCCTCCGTACGGCCCAGCGGCTGAACCTAACATACAACAAGGACAAATGTATGTTTCGTACCAAGCGCCTTGCCATTCTTGGCTGTGTAGTGGAGAACGGAGTCATCGGCCCCGACCCCGACAGGATGCGCCCCCTTATGGAGCTCCCCCTCCCCCACTGCCAAAAAGCACTGAAGAGATGCCTAGGGTTTTTCTCGTACTATGCTCAGTGGGTGCCCAACTATGCGGACAAAGCCAGGCCGCTCATCAAGTCCACCTCCTTCCCCCTGACAGCAGAGGCCTGTGCAGCCTTCACTCTCATAAAAGGAGATATTGCGAAGGCCACAATGCATGCAGTGGATGAGTCCATCCCTTTCCAAGTGGAGAGCGACGCATCCGACTTTGCCCTAGCTGCAACACTTAACCAGGCGGGGAGACCCGTGGCCTTTTTCTCAAGGACCCTCCAGGGCCCCGAGATTCGACACTCCTCTGTCGAAAAGGAGGCCCAGGCCATTGTGGAAGCTGTGCGACATTGGAGGCATTACCTGGCCGGAAAACGATTTACCCTGCTCACTGACCAGCGTTCAGTAGCTTTTATGTTTAATAATAAGCAGAGGGGCAAAATCAAGAACGACAAGATCTTGAGGTGGAGAATCGAACTCTCCACCTACAATTATGATATCTTGTACCGGCCCGGGAAACTCAATGAGCCCCCAGATGCCCTATCACGTGGTACATGCGCCAACGCGCAGGTCGATAGACCCTCCACAATGACCTCTGCCACCCGGGGGTCACCAGGTTTTTTCACTTCATCAAATCCCGTAACCTGCCCTACTCCATCGAGGAGGTCAGGACCATGACCAGGAACTGCCAAATCTGTGCCGAGTGCAAACCGCATTTTTATAGGCCAGACAGAGCAAGCCTGATCAAAGCCACGCGCCCCTTTGAACGGCTGAGCGTCGATTTTAAAGGGCCCCTCCCCTCCTCCGACCGCAATGTGTACTTCCTCAACATAATTGATGAGTACTCCCGTTTCCCGTTTGCCATCCCTTGCTCAGACATGACCAGTACCACGGTCATTAAATGTCTGAATGACCTCTTCGCCTTGTTCGGTTTCCCTAGCTATATTCATAGCGACAGGGGCTCATCCTTTATGAGCGACGAACTCCGGCAGTACCTGCTCTCGAGAGGTATCGCTACAAGCAGGACCACCAGCTACAACCCCCGGGGGAATGGCCAGGTGAAAAGGGAGAATGCGACGGTCTGGAAGGCAGTCCTTTTAAACTTGAAATCTAAGGGCCTTCCGACCTCTCGCTGGCAGGAAGTCCTCCCTGCGGCGCTCCATTCCATTCGGTCACTGCTCTGTACAGCCACCAATGCTACCCCGCACGAGAGAATGTTCTCCTTCCCCAGGAAGTCCACATCGGGGATCTCGTTACCGACATGGCTGACTTCTCCAGGACCCGTCCTACTGCGGAAGCACGTGAGGTCCCATAAGACGGACCCCCTGGTCGAGAGGGTGAGCCTCCTCCATGCCAACCCTCAGTATGCTTACGTGGTGTACCCGGACGGGCGGGAGGACACAGTCTCCATACGAGACCTCGCACCTTCGGGTGCTCCCGAAACACCTCCCTCGCCACCCACCACTACCCACGCCTACCCCCAGTACGCTTACGTAGCGTACCCGGACGGGCGGGAGGACACAGCCCCCACACGAGATCTAGCACCTTTGGGTGCCCCTGAAACACTACCATTGCCATCCACCACTACCCACAACCCAACCCCGCTAGACGGCATGCCGCAGCCCCAGGACCCGTCATTGACCACCCAACCACTCAATGAGACGCCAGATTCAACGTTGGATGCTGCACCATCACCGCCGCCACCACGACGATCAGGACAGCATACAAGGCCACCTGATAGACTTACTTACACGAACCTTTAGTACACTTCACCCCGCCGGACTCAATTTTAAACAAGGGGTGAATGTAGTAAACCACTGTTATTGTTGTTGTTGTTGTTGTTGTTGTTACACACTGTTGTACCTATGCATGCCTCGACATGTCTCGGCTGGCTCCACCCACAGGCCCAGGTATAAAGGTGATTGACCTGCAGCCCCCTGGCTTCTTGGAACCCAGTCAACCACGAGAGGCATGCTCTGTTCTTTGCTAATAAAAGCCTTTAGTTACTCTCCTAACTCTCTGTCTTTTATGAGTAATTGATAGCGCATCAATGACCTAACCAGGTCAGGAAAGTTGAGTACCATTGCACATTCACCCATATCCTGCTGTGCACATCACCCCAACCCCTCGCTCTGTCTTCTCACGCCGACTCCCATCACATCACTCCTCACACCCACTTGCAAGTGCACCTAGACTTAGAATCATAGAATCATAGAATGGCTACAGGACAGAAGGAGGCCATTCGGCCCGTCGAGCCCGTGCCAGCTCTCTGCAAGAGCACTTCAGCTAGTCCCACTCCCCCGCCCTTTCCCTGTAGCCCTGCAAATTTTTTTCCTTCAGGTACTTATCCAACTCCCTTTTGAAAGCCACGATTGAGTCTGCCTCCACCACCCATTCAGGCAGTGCATTCCAGATCATAACCACTCACTGCGTAAAAAAGTTTTTCCTCCTGTCGCCTTTGGATCTTCTGCCAATCACCTTAAGTCTGTGCCCTCTGGTTCTCGACCCTTCCGCCAATGGGAACAGTTTCACTCTATCTACTCTGTCTAGACCTCTCATGATTTTGAACACCTCTATCAAATCTCCTCTCAATCTTCTCTGCTCTAAGGAGAATAACCCCAGCTTCTCCAGTCTATCCACGTAACTGAAGTCCCTCATCCCTGGAACCATTCTTGTAAATCTTTTCTGCACCCTCTCTAAGGCCTTCACATCCTTCCTAAAGTGCGGTACCCAGAATTGGACACAATACTTCAGTTGTGGCCGAACCAGTGTTTTATAAAGGTTCATCATAACTTCCTTGCCTTTGTACTCTATACCTCTATTTATGAAGCCCAGGATCCCGTATGCTTTTTTAATCGCTTTCTCAACCTGCCCTGCCACCTTCAACGATTTGTGCACATATACTCCCAGATCTCTCTGTTCATGCACTCCCTTTAGAATTGTACCCTTTAGTTTATATTGTGTCTCTTCGTTCTTCCTACCAAAATGTATCACTTCACACTTTTCTGCGTTAAATTTCATCTGCCCATTCCACCAGCCTGTCTATGTCCTCATGTAATATATCCCTATCCTCCTCACTGTTCTCTATACTTCCAAGTTTTGTGTCACCCGCAAATTTTGAAATCGTGTCCTGTACACCCACGTCCAAATCCTTAATATATATCAGGAAAAGCAGTGGTCCAAGTACCGACCCCTGGGGAACACCACAGTGTACCTTCCTCCAGTCCGAAAAACAACCGTTCACCACTACTCTGTTTCCTCTCACTTAGCCAATTTTGTATCCATGCTGCTACTGTCCCTTTTATTCCATGGACTTCAGCTTTGCTGGCAAGCCTATTATGTGGCACTTCATCACACGCCTTTTGGAAGTCCATGTTCACCACATCAACCGCATTGCCCTCATCAACCCTCTCTATTACTTCACCAAAAAATTCAATCAAGTTAGTTAAACACAACCTAACCCTTTAACAAATCCGTGTTGGCTTCCCTTAATTAATCCACATTTGTCCAAGTGACTGTTAATTTTGTCCTGAGGTTAAGCTGACTGGCCTGTAGTTGCTGGGTTTATCCTTACACCCTTTGCATTTTCCACATTTGCAATTTTCCAGTCCTCTGGCACCACCCCCGTATCCAAGGAGGATCGGAAGATTATGGCCAGTACCTCCGCAATTTCCATCTTTACTTCCCTCAGCATCCTAGGATACATACCATCTGGTCCTGGTGACTTATCTACTTTAAGTACAGCCAGCCTTTCTAGTACCTCCTCCTTATCAATTTTTATCCCATCCAATATCTCAACTACCTCCTCTTTCACTATTACTTTGACAGCATGTTCTTCCTTGGTAAAGACAGACTTCTCTGTCTATGCACTTCCTCACATCCCCATCTATCCATCCACCACTCCCACTCACCCTCATCCTTATGCAATGTCCTGCCTCTCCCTGATAGTCACCCTCACCAAAACACATGCCATTACACTCACTCATAGGTCTGTTCTTTCCCCCGCTGCAAGAGAAGAGAGCGCAGAACACCAGGGAGAGACAGAGAACCGGAGGTCTCCACAGATCTCACAGTTAACAACTGCAGAGGAAGCGGCGCTGGAGATCAGTGGAGTTTTGGCGTGCCTGGCCATCAGAGATGGGGAGCTCCCAGCTACCTGGTAACACAATTAGAATTATAGAATCATAGAAAGCTACAGCACAGAAGGAGGCCATTTCGGCCCATCGTGTCCGCGCTGGCCAACAAAGAGCTATCCAGCCTAATCCCACTTCCCAGCTCTTGGTCCATATATACCAGCGACCCATATGCCATCCAACACTCTGTCATGTTGACTTGATTTCAGCAGTGAGTGAAATATGATCATCTTCATAATAATATGTTGCAACATTCTTACCTTGCCATGACTAATTCATATCTTTCCTCTCCACCAGAGCCTTCACGTGTGCAGCAGGAGTCTACGGAGCTCCAGGATGATGAATCCTCAGAGGAGCTGGTGCCTTCTGAGGCCGTACCATCACAGGACTCATGCTTACCATGCACCAGTGCAGAGATTCGTACTTCGATGGGTCCGTTAGGCAGACAGTTGAGTTTTCACCTGGTGACGCACACTTCACAAGTGAGCAAGAGCAGACATTGGTGGCCGGGACAGCTGTGGCGAGTCCATGACAGGGGGCGCAATCCTTTCCAAACTCTGCTCAATTGAGCATAGATGCTGAACCCCTGGGGCTATATTAGAATCATCGAATCATAGAAAGTTACAGCACGGAAGGAGGCCATTTCGGCCCATCGTGTCCGCGCCGGCCAACAAAGAGCTATCCAGCCTAATCCCACTTCCCAGCTCTTTGTCCGTAGCCCTGCAGGTTAGAGCATCCCAAGTGCACATCCAAGTACTTTTTAAATGTGGTTAGGGTTCCTGCCTCTCCCACCCTTTCAGGCAGTGAGTTCCAGACCCCCACAACCCTCTGGGTGAAGAAATTTCCCCTCAAATCCCCTCTAAACCTTCCCCCAATTACTTTAAATCTGTGCCCTCTGGTTTTTGACCCCTCTGCTAAGGGAAATAGGTCCTTTCTATCCAATTTATCTATGCCCCTCATAATTTTATACACCTCAATAAGGTCTCCCCTCAGCCTCCTCTGTTCCAAGGAAAACAGACCCAGCCTATCCAGTCTTTCCTCATAGCTAAGATTCTCTACTCCCAGCAACATCCTTGTAAATCTCCTCTGTACCCTCTCTAGTGCAATCACATCTTTCCTGTAATGTGGTGACCAGAACTGCACGCATTACTCTAGCTGAGGCCTAACTAATGTTTTATACAGTTGAAGCATAACCCCCCTGCTCTTGTATTCTATGCCACGGCTAATAAAGGCAAGCATTCCGTATGCCGCCTTAACCATCTTATCTACCTGGCCTGCTACCTTCAGGGATCTGTGGACATGCACTCCAAGGTCCCTTTGTTCCTCTACACTTCTCAGTGTCCTACCATTTAATGTGTATTCCCGTGCCTTGTTAGCCCTCCCCAAATGCATTACCTCACACTTCTCCAGATTGAATTCCATTTGACACTGTTCTGCCCACCTGACCAATTTACTGATATCTTAGAGTCATAGATAGAGTTATACAGCACAGAAAGAGGCCCTTCGGCCCATCGTGTCCGCGCCGGCCATCAAGCCCTGTCTAATCTAATCCCATTTTCCAGCACTTGGTCCGTAGCCTTGTATGCTATGGCGTTTCAAGTGCTCATCTAAATGCTTCTTGAATGTTGTGAGGGTTCCTGCCTCTACCACCCTTTCAGGCAGTGAGTTCCAGATTCCAACCACCCTCTGGGTGAAAAAGTTTTCCCTCAAATCCCCTCTAAACCTCCTGCCCCTTAGCTTGAAACTATGCCCCCTGGTTATTGACCCCCTTTACTAAGGGAAAAAGTTCCTTTCTATCTACCCTATTTATGCCCCTCATAATTTTGTACACCTCCATCAGGTCCCCCCTCAGCCTTCCCTGCTCTAAGGAAAACAACCCCAGCCTGTCCAGTCTCTCTTCATAGCTGAAGCGCTCCAGCCCAGGTAACATCCTGGTGAATCTCCTCTGTACCCTCTCCAATGTAATCACATCCCTCCTATAGTGTGGCGACCAGAACTGCACACAGTATTCCAGCTGTGGCCTAACTAGCGTTTTGTACAGCTCCATCATAACCTCCCTGCTCTTATATTCTATGCCTCAGCTAATGAAGGCAAGTATCCCATATGCCTTTTTAACCACCTTATCTACCTGTCCTGCTGCCTTCAGGGATCTATGTACATGCACACCAAGGTCCCTCTGATCCTCTGTCCTTCCTAGTGTCCCACCATTCATTGTGTATTCCCTTGCCTTGTTAATCCTCCCAAAATGCATCACCTCACATTTTTCAGGGTTACATTCCATTTGCCACTGTTCTGCCCATCTGACCATCCCATCTATATCGTCCAGTAGCCTGAGGCTTCCCTCCTCGCTATTTACCACTCCACCAATTTTCGTGTCATCTGCGAACTTACTGATCATACCTCCTACATTCATATCTAAATCATTAATGTACACTACAAACAGCAAAGGACCTTCCTGCAGTCTACAGCTTCCTTCTTCAGTATCAACCACAGAGCCGATTTTAGTATCATCTGCAAACTTCTTAATCATACCCCCTATATTCAAGTCTAGATCATTGATATATACCACAAAAAGCAAGGGACCTAGTACTGAGCCCTGCAGAACCCCACTGGAAACAGCCTTCCATTCACAAAAACACCCATCAACTATTACCCTCTGCTTCCTGCCTCCGAGCCAGTTTTCAATCCAACTTGACACTTTGCCCTGGATCCCATGGGCTTTTAGTTGAGAAGGAGAATGCTAGAGGTGCATGAGAAACGTAGCCAGGTACCAACAGAGTGCCACGCACACTCTATAGCAGGAAACTATAGACCAGTTAGCCTAACATCTGTCGTTGGAAAAATGCTGGAGTCCTTCATTAAGGAAGCAGTAGCAGGGCATTTGGAAAATCATAATGCAGTCAAGCAGAATCAGAATTGTTTTATGAAAGGGAAATCATGTTTAACAAATTTGCTGGAGTTCTTTGAGGAGGTAACGAGCAGGGTGGACAAAGGTGAATCAGTGGATGTGGTGTATTTGGTGTAAAAGGCATTCGATAAGGTGCCACATAAAAGGTTGCTGCATAAGATAAGAGCTCACGGAATTGGGGGCAATATATTAGCATGGATAGAGATTGGCTAACTAATAGAAAGCAGAGAGTCGGGATAAATGGGTCATTTTCTGGTTGGCAAACGGTAACTAGTGGGGTGCCACAAGGATCGGTGCTGGGGCCCCAACCATTTACAATCTACATTAATGACTTGGATGAAGGGATCGAGTGTAATGTAGTCAAGTTTGCGGATGATACAATGATGGGTGGGAAAGCAAGTTGTGCAGAGGAGAGAATCTGCAAAGGGATATAGACAGGCTAAGTGAGTGGGCAAACATTTGGCAGATGGAGTATAATGTGGAAAAGTGTGAGGTTATACAGTTTGGCAGGAAAAATCGAAAAACAAATTATTATTTAAATGGAGAGAGATTACAAAATGCCACAGTTCAGAGGGACCTGGGGATCCTTGTGCATGAAACACAAAAAGTTAGCATGCAGGTACAGCAAGTAATCAAAAAGGCAAATGGAATGTTGGCCTTTATTTCCAGGGGGTTGGAGTATAAAAGCAGGGAAGTCCTGCTACAACTGTACAGGGTATTGGTGAGACCACACCTTGAGTACTGCGTACAGTATTGGTCTCCTTATTTAAGGAAGGATATACTTGCACTGGAGGCAGTGCAGAGACGATTCACTAGGTTAATTCCAGAGATGAGGGGGTTGACTTATGAGGAAAGGTTGAGCAGGTTGGGCCGATACTCATTGGAATTTAGAAGAATGAGAGGTGATCTTATTGAAACATATAAGATACTGAGGGGGCTCGACAAGGTAGATGCAGAGAGGATGTTTCCCCTCGTGGGGAAATCTAGAACTCGGGGGCACAGTCTCAGAATAAAGGGTCGCTCTTTGAGAACTGAGATGAGGAGGAATTTCTTCTCTCAGAGGGTTGTAAATCTGTAGAATTTTCTGCCACAGAGAGCTGTGGAGGCTGGGTCATTAAATACATTTAAAGTGGAGATAGACAGATTTTTGCAAGATAAGGGAGTGAAGGGTTATGGGGAGCGGGCAGGGAAGTGGCTTTGAGCCCAAGATCAGCCATGATCTTATTGAATGGTGGAGCAGGCTCGAGGGGTCAAGTGGCCTATTCCTGCTCCTATTTCTTATGTTCTTATGTTCTCTCCACAATAGCGGAGAGGATGGAGGAGTCCAGCTCCATCACTAGTGGATTGGTGACGCAGGGAATTGCGAGAATATCTGCCATGGAGAGAGTGGCCGCCTCCATGGAGCTTCAAGCACAGCTCTCAAATGAGTCCATGCAGGCTATGACCACGGCCGTGCAGGAGATGTCTGCCGCCTTAAACAGGATGACAGATACCATATCCATGGCCTTACAACGTGTCACTGATCTCCACCAATCTGGTCTGCAGCAGAGCGGTAGGAGTGATGTGGACTGGCCCAGGAGAGGGATGATGGTGAAAGGGGACATGGAAGCGGGAACTCCACTCAAAATGCTTCCACTTCTCACCCATTGCCCCACCCCCCACACATCAGCCAGTACCCAACACGCTGCCTCGTCTCCCGATGGCCCAGTCTGCCCCTGCACAGGTGCCGCTGGAGCAGTCTTTGGCAGGGCCCTCACGGGCAACCAGAACGGCACACAGTATTCCAGAGGGCGTGGGCCAAGAGTATCTCAGCAGTCAGGGCAGGGGTCTGAGCAGCCTGCTGCTGCAGCCCTGGGGATGCACCATGTAGAAGCGATAGGAAGTGTAAGTTAAAGCAATTGTAATTCACCAAGGGGAAACTTTATTGATTTGCACCACTTCCACATCTTGCCCATTTTTGCTTCCCGAGTGTCCACTCGCCCTTTCACTTGTTTCATGATGAATGTCACTACATGACGGGACCCATTGATGCAATGGGTGGTTGAAGGACTGTTTAGTACAAAGGGACGGTGGGGAGCGGGGGTTGGTGCTGGTGCTGGGAGTGGACCGCAGGATTTTGTTTGTTATGTTTTCCTGTGTGAGTCAAAATTAGCTGAACCTTCGCGATATTAGGGGAGCCCTAGCATCCTGGGCAGCAATGTAAGTGGCTGGTCTGACGATGGGTTCCCCATCTTCATCCTCCTCCTCCTCCTCCGCCTCCTCCTCCTACTCCTCCTCCGCCTCCTCATCCTCCTCCTCAGCCGCCTCCTCATCCTCCTCCGCCTCCTCCTCCTCCTCCTCTGCCTCCTCCTCCGCCTCCTCCTCCTCCGCCTCCGCCTCCTCCTCTGCCTCCTCCTCCTCCTCCTCCGCCTCCTCCTCCTCCTCCTCCGCCTCCTCCTCCTCCTCCTCCACCTCCTCCTCCTCCTCTTCTACGTTCTCCTCATCCGAAGGTGGGTGATGAGCCCCTTCGTCCCACTCCACCTACGATCCTCTCTGCTGCGCAATGTTACAGGACGCAGCACACCCCGATCATTCTGGACACCCTCGCTGGCGAGTACTGAAGGGCACCTCCAGACCTATCCAGGCACCCGAAGCACATCTTCAACATTCCGATGGCTTGTTCTATGACACACCTGGTGGTCATGTGGCTCTCACTGTAGCTCATTGGTGAGGTTCCTCATGGGTGTCGTGAGCTACGTTTGAAGGGTGTATCCCTTGTCTCCTCCGAGCCAGCCCTTAAGTCTGCTTCCTGGAATGACAAGGTCTGGAATGTTGGACTGCCGCAGTATGAAAGCATCATGACAGCTCCCAGAGAATCTGGCACAGACCTGCATCAACCTCTTCTTGTGGTTGCACACCAGCTGCGCACTGATGGACGAGTATCCCCTGCGGTTTCTAGAATCTCCTGGTTGCTGTGACAGTGCTCGGATTGCCATGTGTGTGCAGTCGGTGGCACCCTGTACCTAAGGGAATCCAGCCAGAGAGGCGAATCTTACCACCCGCTCATTCTGTCATCACAGGGGAAATTTACATAACTCCCAGCTCTGGCAAACAATCCATCCATCACCTGCCTCATGCATTTATGTTCAGCAGATTGAGAGACCCTTGAGATGTCTCCGGTAGTGCCTGGAAGGAAACAGACTCTAAATAATTGAGGGCGGTGGACACCGTCGCAGCCACTGGTTACGCATGTCCGTCAGGCCCAGCAGGGACCAGGGCTTCTTCTAGGAAGCTGCAGATCTCTGCCTCCACCTGCCGTGACAATCTCAGCCTGCGGAAGCACTGCTCCTCCGAGAGGTCAAGGAAGCTGAGCCTCTGTCTGTAAATCTTGTTACATGGATAATGCCTCCTGTGAATTCGGCCTCTCTCCTGTGCCCCTCCCTCCTGTGCCCCTCTCTCCTGTGCCCCTCTCTCCTGTGCCCCAAACCAATCCTCATTCAATTCACTGACTCCACACCCCAGCACTGGAGCCCAGCTTCAGGGAGGTGAGGCTCAGTCCTCAGGGAGCAGCTCTGAAGCTGCCTGACTCCCGTCATAAAAAACATTATACAACAGTGCACAGCACAGGCCGACAGCAACTCCCGCTCTCCCAGTGGGAGAAGGCCATAATGGTTTGAACGGCTTCTTGAATTGCTTTTGATGAACTGACACTTTAATTAATTAACTGACTCGTTGATTAATGTCCAGGCTGCACCGGGCTGCACAGGACTGCATATGACTGCACAGAGTTGCACAGGGCTGCACAAGACTGCATATGACTGCACAGAGTTGCACAGTGTTGAGTCTGTGTTTACAAGTGCAGTTATACTGAATAGCAGGACACAGACTACAGAAGTAAGTAAACAGGTCTTTAGTGATTGAGGGTCAGGGCGGAACTGAGGTACACTTTCCTCTGCAGGGTTTATATACCGGTGTGGTCACCACCGGTACTACAATGTACTGGAGCCACTAAAAAGTAGTCCATCACCTTAAGGTATCCTCTTAAGGTAGTACAGGTTACATACACTACACACAGGACTGCACAGGGCTGTGCAAGACTGCACAGGACTGCACAGAGTTGCACAGGACTGCACAGGGCTGCACAAGACTGCACAGAGTTGCACAGGGTTGCACAGGACTGCAAAAGACTGCACAGAGTTGCACAGGGCTGCACAAGGCTGCACAGTGTTGCACAGAGTTGCACAGGGTTGCACAGGACTGCACAGAGTTGCACAGGGTTGCACAGGACTGCACAGAGTTGCACAGGACTGCACAGGGTTGCACAGGACTGCACAAAGTTGCACAGGGTTGCACAGGACTGCACAGGGCTGTACAAGACTGCATTGGACTGCACAGAGTTGCACAAGACTGCACAGAGTTGCACAGCATTGCACAAGACTGCCCAGGGCTGCACAACACTGTACAGAGTTGCACAGGGTTGCACAAGACTACACAGGACTGCACAGAGTTGCACAAGACTGCACAGAGTTGCACAGGGTTGCACAAGACTGCACAGGACTGCACAGAGTTGCACAAGACTGCACAGGGCTGCACAAGACTGCACAGAGTTGCACAGGACTGCACAGGGTTGCACAAGACTGCACAGAGTTGCACAGGACTGCACAGGGCTGCACAGAGTTGCACAGGGCTGCACAAGACTGCACATGACTGCACAGAGTTGCAGAAGGTTGCACAAGACTACACAGGGCTGCACAGAGTTGCACAAGACTGCACAGAGTTGCACAGGGTTGCACAAGACTGCACAGGACTGCACAGAGTTGCACAAGACTGCATAGGGCTGCACAGGACTGCACAGAGTTGCACAGGGCTGCACAAGACTGCACAGAGTTGCACAGGGCTGCACAGGGCTGCACAAGACTGCACAGAGTTGCACAGGGCTGCAGAGGGCTGCACAAGACTGCACAGAGTTGCACAGGACTGCACAGGGCTGCACAGAGTTGCACAGGGCTGCACAAGACTGCACATGACTGCACAGAGTTGCAGAAGGTTGCACAAGACTACACAGGGCTGCACAGAGTTGCACAAGACTGCACAGAGTTGCACAGGGTTGCACAAGACTGCACAGGACTGCACAGAGTTGCACAAGACTGCATAGGGCTGCACAAGACTGCACAGGACTGCACAGAGTTGCACAGGGCTGCACAAGACTGCACAGAGTTGCACAGGACTGCACAGAGTTGCACAAGACTGCACAGGGCTGCACAAGACTGCACAGAGTTGCACAGGACTGCACAGGGTTGCACAAGACTGCACAGAGTTGCACAGGACTGCACAGGGCTGCACAGAGTTGCACAGGGCTGCACAAGACTGCACATGACTGCACAGAGTTGCAGAAGGTTGCACAAGACTACACAGGGCTGCACAGAGTTGCACAAGACTGCACAGAGTTGCACAGGGTTGCACAAGACTGCACAGGACTGCACAGAGTTGCACAAGACTGCATAGGGCTGCACAAGACTGCACAGGACTGCACAGAGTTGCACAGGGCTGCACAAGACTGCACAGAGTTGCACAGGGCTGCACAAGACTGCACAGAGTTGCACAGGGCTGCAGAGGGCTGCACAAGACTGCACAGAGTTGCACAGGACTGCACAGAGTTGTACAGGACTGCACAGGGCTGCACAGAGTTGCACAGGGTTGCACAGGACTGCACAGGGCTGCAAAGGACTGCACAGAGTTGCATGGGACTGCACAGGACTGCACAGAGTTGCACAGGACTGCACATGAATGCACAGAGTTGCACAGGACTGCACAGGGCTGCAAAGGACTGCACAGAGTTGCACAGGGCTGCACAGGACAGCGCAGAGTTGCACAGGGTTGCACAGGACTGCACAGGTCTGCACAAGACTGCACAGGACTGCACAGAGTTGCACAAGACTGCACAGAGTTGAACAGCGTTGCACAATGTTAAGTATGTGTATTGTATTGAACAATTAACACAAAGACTTAAACGTATAACTCAAACAGGTCTTTACTGGTTGGAGGTAGGGACTATACATAGGTCTTTACTTCATGCCCACAGGCGGGAACTGAGGGGAGATCAGTACCCACAGTACTATTTATACCCCTATGGCCAGGAGTGGTACTGCGTATCACTACGCCCAACAAGTAGTGCAGTCCTGTCCATAGGTTCAAAGTAGCACACATATTACATACACAACATTCCTCCCTTCCTAGCTTTACAGTCATCTCCCCATTTAACATAACGTAATAACATATATACATATATAACTTCAGGTTTACATAACAGAATAACATAGATACATAGATAACTTCATGTCAAAACAGATCACAGATTCAGTCTCTGCGGAAAACAGTTCACAGATTCAATCTCTGTGGTGGAGTCGGTTCACGTTGCTGGAGTGACTCATTCAATAGTCCTTCCATGGATTTAACAGTTTGAACTTCCGAACTGAATTGGCTCCGTTCGGAGGGACCACGTGTGTGATCTGGTAGAGGTAATAATGGTTCAGACGGGTCATCTTCTGTTTCGACTTTTCCTTTTCTGCTTCTTGGAGACTCTCTGGGCTCCACTGTCAGCTGCCAGCTGCATGCGCAGTTCCTCCTTCTCTCCCTCCTTTTTCCGTAGTAGAGCCACCTTCTCCCGATGTTCCGTAGACTTTCGGTGCTCCTCCATGATTTCTGTATGGTGGGAGTCGAAGTTACAAGTTGGGCAGGACAGGACATAGTAATATTCGGTGTCGTCCTGATCTAGGCCAGCGAGAGGGTCTTCTATTTCCTCCATACCCAGCTGGGCATTAGCCAGCTTTTGTTCCAAGTCCAGACATCTTTCCTGAAGAGACTTCTTCATGCGTACCTTTTCATCCAGCTTTTTCTGGGCTTTCAGCAAGTCGTTTACTAATGACCTCATTTGAGATTTTACTACTTCAACTTCTTTTGGAGATTGATTGATCGGACTATTCAATCCCTCTACCGGAGCAGCTGTTTCAGCGGTCTGTTGTTCTACGTTGACGTGAGTCAGCGTACTTTTGGCATCCAAGGGCTGCTCTGTTGCAGTCATCTCAGTCTGTGTTGCCACCTCAGCTCTTCCAATAACCTTTGAGAGCTCCGAACCCCTTTCGTTTGAATATTGAAGTTCGTGTTCAAGTTTTTCCCATTTCAGAGTCCTGTCCTTCAGCATATGCAGGAGTTGGCTGACCGTTAACTCCTCTGACATCAGACGTTTTGTGTGCTCCTGCTCCATTTTCTCCATCAGCTGCTTCTGTTGTCTTTCCAGATTCTCCAACTCTATATCAAAGAACTCTTTCGTTGCATTCAACTCTTGCTCACAACGGCGAAGCATTTGTTCTAATTGCTGTTGTAGTTTGAAATGGAGTTGAGTTCGAGCCCGGTGTCCCTCAGAAATGGGCACATCAGTAGACTTGCCAGACTCAGAATCCACAGTTAAACTATGTTGTTGTTGCTCAGTGGAATTCTGTGCTGAAACTTTGTCTTTTGCACCTGAGTTGGGCTTACCATCATCCGTTCCAGAGTCTGGGCCGACTATCTTCACCGAGTTCTCACTCGTTATTGTTTGTAGGAAATGCCAGTCCATATTCATTTTCCTAATCCACTCCCGTCCTAGTAGTGGAGAACCTCCTTCAGATATCACATATAAGTCCATTATTTGACTGTCTTCGCCCTTGTGGACCACTGCAACCTCTATTTTCCCGATGGGGTACACTCTTTGCCCCGTGTATGTTTTCAATATAATCCCCGTATCCTGTAGGGGAATATGTTGGAATAACTTTCCGTAATCTTTCTTATTTATGACCGTCAATGCCGATCCAGTGTCCAATTCCAGTTTTACTTGGACTCCTTCTATCTGAAGAGTGACCCAAATTGTCTGGAGGTCTGCACCCTTACCAGCGTTGAGTACTCTTAAGCTAGCCAGTTCATTACAGCTTAAGCTAGCCAGTTCATTACTGCTAGCGTCTGAATCGGACTCCTGTTCGGTCACCTTGTGTACCTTTGCGTATTTCCCTTGCGGTGACTTCTTGTTGCTGGTCTTCTTCCCTGACCTGCATACTCTAGCTATATGTCCAAGCCTACCACAAGTTCTACATTCTTGGTTTTTAAACCAACACTGGTTCTGATCATGCGTTGTCTTTCCACAACGATAACATTTGCCAGAACTCACACCCAATTTGTGTGCACTGAGCTCCGGTGACCGTAGCTGCATTACTGCCGTGCCTCTCGCTGCGGCTTCGTGTGCTGCTGCCATAGTGACCGCCTTCTCAAGCGTCAGCTCATTCTCCTCTAGCAGTCGCTTTTGTGTATCCTGTTTAAATAAACCACACACAAATTTGTCTCGAAGTGCCTCTGTCAGTCCCGTTCCAAACTGGCAATATTTCGCTAATTTACGCAATTCCAGCAAATAATCAGCATTGCTTTCATGCTGTAGCTGCCTTCTGTCGTAAAATTTAAATCGTTCCGCTAGCATCAGCGGCGTGGGGTTTAGATGATCTTTCAGGACAGTAACAATCTCATCGAACGTCTTATCCGCCGGTTCATCTGGTGATAACAGGTGTTTCAATTGCCCGTATGTCTTCGCACCCATTAAATTTAATAATGTTAGAGCTTTATCTTGGTCATGAATTTTATTGGCCTTACAATAATTTTTTACTCTTTCAACATATATGGCCCAATCTTCGAGGTCACTATCAAAGGTGCTAATATTCCCGTGTTTAGGCATTGTAGATTTGCAATTTCTCAGATTTTATTTTGTTTACTTGTTATCAAAGATGGCGGCTTCCCGCTCTTGCCGTCGTCCTCCGCCCACAAAATGGCGGTTTTCCCGCGCTTGGCGGTCTTCACCCGTCCCCCGACGCCGTCTCCCTTCAGCCCCCGAGTGCGGCCCTTATCTTTGGTTCCGATCGCTGGCCCGCGCTGCGCCTCGCACTTGAAGCGGCTCCCGGCCTCTGGCTCACCCGCTCGCGCGGCTCTTGCTCGCTCCCTCCCGGGCTCTGGCTTACCCGCTCGCGCGTTTCACCGCGGCTCTTATCAGGGATTGCGATCGCCCTTATCTTCTCCAACTTCCCCAGCCCTGTCTTTGCAGCCAACACTGCACGGCTTACCCCACCACCTAGGTTGAGCAAGGAAACTGCAGAAAGACTTCTGTCAGTCGCTGGAAGCTGTCAGGATGTTTGCTGCACTCCAGTGCTCAGTCGCTGATGGAGGCTTCAGAGTCCTAAAGCCTGTCGCTTCTAGTGGGGTGGTGATGTTTGAAACCTCTCTTCAACTGCCGCAGGGTAAGAACCATCCTCGTCGCCAGTGTTAAGTATGTGTATTGTATTGAACAATTAACACAAAGACTTAAACGTATAACTCAAACAGGTCTTTACTGGTTGGAGGTAGGGACTATACATAGGTCTTTACTTCATGCCCACAGGCGGGAACTGAGGGGAGATCAGTACCCACAGTACTATTTATACCCCTATGGCCAGGAGTGGTACTGCGTATCACTACGCCCAACAAGTAGTGCAGTCCTGTCCATAGGTTCAAAGTAGCACACATATTACATACACAACACACAAGACTGCCCAGGGCTGCACAAGACTGTACAGAGTTGCACAGGACTGCACAGGGCTGCACAGAGTTGCACAGGGCTGCACAAGACAGCACAGAGTTGCACAGGACTGCACAGGGCTGCACAGAGTTGCACAGGGCTGCACAAGACTGCACATGACTGCACAGAGTTGCAGAGGGTCGCACAAGACTACACAGGACTGCACAGAGTTGCACAAGACTGCACAGAGTTGCACAGGGTTGCACAAGACTGCACAGGACTGCACAGAGTTGCAAAAGACTGCACAGGGCTGCACAAGACTGCACAGGACTGCACAGAGTTGCACAGGACTGCACAGGGCTGCACAGAGTTGCACAGGACTGCACAGGGCTGCACAAGACTGCACAGAGTTGCACAGGGCTGCAGAGGGCTGCACAAGACTGCACAGGATTGCGCAGAGTTGCACAGGTTTGCACAGGACTGTACAGAGTTGTACGGGGTTGCAAAGGAGTGCACAGGGCTGCACAGAGTTGCACAGGGTTGCACAGGACTGCACAGGGTTGCAAAGGACTGCACAGAGTTGCACAGGGTTGCACAGGACTGCACAGAGTTGCACAGGGTTGCACAGGACTGCACAGAGTTGCACAGGACTGCACAGGGCTGCAAAGGACTGCACAGAGTTGCACAGGGCTGCACAGGACTGCACAGGTTTGCACAGGACTGAACAGGGCTGCACAAGACTACACAGGACTGCACAGAGTTGCACAAGACTGCACAGAGTTGCACAGCGTTGCACAAGACTGCCCAGGGTTGCACAAGACTGTACAGAGTTGCACAGGACTGCACAGGGCTGCACAGAGTTGCACAGGGCTGCACAAGACAGCACAGGACTGCACAGAGTTGCAGAGGGTTGCACAAGACTGCACAGGACTGTACAGAGTTGCATAAGGCTGCACAGAGTTGCACAGGGTTGCACAAGACTGCACAGGACTGCACAGAGTTGCACAAGCCTGCACAGGGCTGCACAAGACTGCACAGAGTTGCACAGGGTTTCACAGGGCTGTACCATGCACCAGCCGAAGTCACAATCTGCTGCTGGTTACTGGTGAAGCATCTGGCCTGTACAATGGCTCATCATGTAGGGAATTGCAGATTCTGTGGCAGGGCCTTCACTCTTCAACATCCTGCATTGCCCGCTCTGAATTCTATGATGTTTGAACGAATGGAGACCCAGGAATGCTCCACGGGTGCAATGGGACCACATTTTATTCAATACTTGCAGCTGTCCCCTGGCAGCGCTCCCAGAGTCGGAGGATATGTCGTTGTATAACAGTTGGGTTGTAGAGCACAATGGGGGTGAAATTGAACATTGTTGCCCCTGTCTTATGGGCTTAAAATAGACACAGCGATGGTGAATTTAGCAGAGTGACGAGACGACCCGTGCCCTTTTCGCCAAGGCCCTGGCGCCCAGCTATATTGAAATGAGGGTCCTCAATCCATTTCCAGGAATTGTGTTTAATGTAGTTGGAGCTTGCACTGCGCAGGTTTTCTAGGCTCTGCAGCAGTCTAACTAGGGTCCTTAACTCGGGCTGCCTACCCTCCAGGATTGACCTGGAACATAAGAGCATAAGAAGTAGGAGCAGGAGTAGGCCATACGGCCCCTCGGGCCCGCTCCGCCATTCAATAGGATCATGGCTGATCCGAACCTAGACTCACGTCCACTTCCCTGCCCGCTCCCCATAACCCCTAATTCCCTTATCTGCTAGGACAATGTCTATCTCCGTTTTAAATCTATTTAATGTCGCAGCTTCCACAGCTCTCTGGGGTAGCAAATTCCATAGATTTACTACCCTCTGAGTGAAGAAGTTTCTCCTCATCTCAGTTTTGAAAGGGCAGCCCCTTATTCTAAGATTATGCCCCCTAGTTCTAATCTCAGGGAATCAAAGATCGATCTCGGAGACACAGCTGACAGCAACCCAGGAGAAAAACCATGGAGCATTAAACACATTTCTTTTTCTCCATTGTTTTGAACACTTCAATTTATTTGTTATAAAAATACTGGAGATGGAAAAAAGGCTGTTTGACTGACAGCCAGAATAATCTAATTGGGTAACGAAGAGAATTGCTTTCCAGTTGGCCGTGGGAAGGCAGGGCGCCGTGGTGATGGACACGCCGGGCAACCAATGGCGAGCATGTGGAGGCGAGAGGTCACATGACGATACCTCCAGGAATACGTACAACTAGAGTTGGAAAGCCAACCCTTAACATGGAGCCAGGAGGGTGGCTTGGCATCTGAGCACGGACTGGTGAACTGCATCGGGGCGTCCGATTGGCGCCCG
The DNA here is from genome assembly GCF_052327205.1 of Somniosus microcephalus. Lineage (NCBI taxonomy): Eukaryota > Metazoa > Chordata > Chondrichthyes > Squaliformes > Somniosidae > Somniosus > Somniosus microcephalus. The sequence continues at coordinate 10,042,934 of NC_141015.1, forward strand.
CAACTCGCTGGAGTTATTCCAATTAAGACAAATTTAGGACGGTCCTCGAGTCTCTCTCTTTGGGTACGTGAGTCAAGCTCCAGCTGGTGAAGTACTTTTGAAGTGTTGTGATGCAGGAAAAGCGGCATCCAACTTCTACACAGCAGGATCCCACAAACAGCAATGAGATACATGACCAGATAACCTGCTTTGATGCTGAGGAATAACGGTTGGCCAAGGAAACCTCATCTGCTCCTCTTCCAATAGCGCAATGGAATCTTTGAGGTCCACCTGAGAGATCAGACAGGGCCTCGGTTTAACGCCACATCCAGCGATGCAGCTCTCCCTTGAAACTACAACATCTGCTCAAACCGCTGGAGCAGACTCTGAACTCAGAGGCAAAACTGAGCCAAGACTGACAGTTTTTGGAAGAACAATGAAGCTACATTGGCTTTTCTTCTCGTAACCTTTTATTGGTTTAATGGGAAGTCCAGTCTCCCCATTTAGTATAATGTCATGAATCCATCATCGATTACAACATATTGCATCATCCATTAAAACTTGCATATTGAGATATCAGCTTGTATAATCTGTTTTAACAGGGACTGCTTATAATCAGCTCTAATATGAAGTATTATATTGGTTCTGTATTACATATTGAATTTATATCAACATATCAGGACATAATACTAAATCTTGCTGGATCTGGGAGGTCGACAATATCATAATGTTTCACTGTCGCTTGAAGATTCTTTTGGCTTCCGCTCCATCGATCGTAATGGTCTAAATTTGGAGAAAAGGATGTTCAAACAGTTAGAAATAGGATGCAGTTCCCCAAAGTCTGAGTGGGTGTCAACAGCACCCAGAGTGCTAATGGATGGGCTCTGAAGCATGCCCTCCATGAATGAATAGTCAGCCAACTAACTGCAGGCTCACAGATGAAGAAATTACTGGAGGGGCTGTGTCAAAATGTGCAGGATAATGTGGGTAGGAATGGGCCTGACAGGAAAAGGGGAATGAATGACAATGAAGGGGAGGGGGGAGTGGGCAAATGCAGGGGAGGTAATGAAGGGAGGGGGAAAAGCTGGCAGTACAAGTTTGGGGAAGGAGGGAGAGATTGCCAGCATAAACTGGAAGGGTTGGAGAAGGACAGTGTGTCTCTGTAACAAAGTGGGAGTTGGATGGGGTACAGTGTGTGTGAGGGTGAGGAGCTGGATGGGGTACAGTGTGTGTGAGGGTGAGGAGTTGGATGGGGTACAGTGTGTGTGTGAGGGTGGGGAGTTGGATGGGGTACAGTGTGTGTAAGGGTGGGGAGTTGGATGGGGTACAGTGTGTGTGAGGGTGGGGAGTTGGATGGGGTACAGTGTGTGTGTGAGGGTGGGGAGTTGGATGGGGTACAGTGTGTGTGAGGGTGGGGAGTTGGATGGGGTACAGTGTGTGTGAGGGTGGGGAGTTGGATGGGGTACAGTGTGTGTGTGAGGGTGGGGAGTTGGATGGGGTACAGTGTGTGTGAGGGTGGGGAGTTGGATGGGGTACAGTGTGTGTGTGAGGGTGGGGAGTTGGATGGGGTACAGTGTGTGTGTGAGGGTGGGGAGTTGGATGGGGTACAGTGTGTGTGAGGGTGGGGAGTTGGATGGGGTACAGTGTGTGTGTGAGGGTGGGGAGTTGGATGGGGTACAGTGTGTGTGTGAGGGTGGGGAGTTGGATGGGGTACAGTGTGTGTGTGAGGGTGGGGAGTTGGATGGGGTACAGAGTGTGTGAGGGTGGGGAGTTGGATGGGGTACAGTGTGTGAGAGGGTGGGGAGTTGGATGGGGTACAGTGTGTGTGAGGGTGGGGAGTTAGATGGGGTACAGTGTGTGTTTGAGGGTGGGGAGTTGGATGGGGTACAGTGTGTGTGTGAGGGTAGGGAGTTGGATGGGGTACAGTGTGTGTGTGAGGGTGGGGAGTTGGATGGGGTACAGTGTGTGAGAGGGTGGGGAGTTGGATGGGGTACAGTGTGTGTGAGGGTGGGGAGTTAGATGGGGTACAGTGTGTGTGAGGGTGGGGAGCTGGATGGGGTACAGTGTGTGTGAGGGTGGGGAGTTGGATGGGGTACAGTGTGTGTGAGGGTGGGGAGTTGGATGGGGTACAGTGTGTGTGAGGGTGGGGAGCTGGATGGGGTACAGTGTGTGTGAGGGTGGGGAGTTGGATGGGGTACAGTGTGTGTGAGGGTGGGGAGTTGGATGGGGTACAGAGTGTGTGTGAGGGTGGGGAGTTGGATGGGGTACAGTTTGTGTGAGGGTGGGGAGTTGGATGGGGTACAGTGTGTGTGAGGGTGGGGAGTTGGATGGGGTACAGTGTGTGTGAGGGTGGGGAGTTGGATGGGGTACAGTGTGTGTGAGGGTGGGGAGTTGGATGGGGTACAGTGTGTGTGTGAGGGTGGGGAGTTGGATGGGGTACAGTGTGTGTGTGAGGGTGGGGAGTTGGATGGGGTACAGTGTGTGTGAGGGTGGGGAGTTGGATGGGGTACAGTGTGTGTGAGGGTGGGGAGTTGGATGGGGTACAGTGTGTGTGAGGGTGGGGAGTTGGATGGGGTACAGTGTGTGTGAGGGTGGGGAGTTGGATGGGGTACAGTGTGTGTGAGGCTGGGGAGTTGGATGGGGTACAGTGTGTGAGGGTGGGGAGTTGGATGGGGTACAGTGTGTGTGAGGGTGGGGAGTTGGATGGGGTACAGTGTGTGTGAGGGTGGGGAGCTGGATGGAGTACAGTGTGTGAGGGTGGGGAGTTGGATGGGGTACAGTGTGTGTGAGGGTGGGGAGCTGGATGGGGTACAGTGTGTGAGGGTGGGGAGTTGGATGGGGTACAGTGTGTGTGAGGGTGGGGAGCTGGATGGGGTACAGTGTGTGTGAGGGTGGGGAGTTGGATGGGGTACAGTGTGTGTGAGGGTGGGGAGTTGGATGGGGTACAGTGTGTGTGAGGGTGGGGAGCTGGATGGGGTACAGTGTGTGTGAGGGTGGGGAGTTGGATGGGGTACAGTGTGTGTGAGGGTGGGGAGTTGGATGGGGAACAGTGTGTGTGAGGGTGGGGAGTTGGATGGGGTACAGTGTGTGTGAGGGTGGGGAGTTGGATGGGGTACAGTGCGTGTGAGGGTGGGGAGTTGGATGGGGTACAGTGTGTGTGAGGGTGGGGAGTTGGATGGGGTACAGAGTGTGTGAGGGGGGGGAGCTGGATGGGGTACAGTGTGTGTGAGGGAGGGGAGTTGGATGGGGTACAGTGTGTGTGAGAGTGGGGAGTTGGATGGGGTACAGAGTGTGTGAGGGTGGGGAGTTGGATGGGGTACAGAGTGTGTGAGGGAGGGGAGTTGGATGGGGTACAGTGTGTGTAAGGGTGGGGAGTTGGATGGGGTACAGAGTGTGTGAGGGTGGGGAGCTGGATGGGGTACAGTGTGTGTGAGGGTGGGGAGTTGGATGGGGTACAGTGTGTGTGAGGGTGGGGAGTTGGATGGGGTACAGTGTGTGTGAGGGTGGGGAGTTGGATGGGGTACAGTGTGTGTGAGGGTGGGGAGTTGGATGGGGTACAGAGTGTGTGAGGGTGGGGAGCTGGATGGGGTACAGTGTGTGTGAGGGTGGGGAGTTGGATGGGGTACAGTGTGTGTGAGGGAGGGGAGTTGGATGGGGTACAGTGTGTGTGAGGGTGGGGAGTTGGATGGGGTACAGTGTGTGTGTGAGGGTGGGGAGTTGGATGGGGTACAGTGTGTGTGAGGGTGGGGAGTTGGATGGGGTACAGTGTGTGTGAGGGTGGGGAGTTGGATGGGGTACAGTGTGTGAGGGTGGGGAGTTGGATGGGGTACAGTGTATGTGTGAGGGTGGGGAGTTGGATGGGGTACAGTGTGTGTGAGGGTGGGGAGTTGGATGGGGTACAGTGTGTGTGAGGGTGGGGAGTTGGATGGGGTACAGTGTGTGTAAGGGTGGGGAGTTGGATGGGGTACAGTGTGTGTGAGGGTGGGGAGTTGGATGGGGTACAGTGTGTGTGAGGGTGGGGAGTTGGATGGGGTACAGTGTGTGTGTGAGGGTGGGGAGTTGGATGGGGTACAGTGTGTGTGAGGGAGGGGAGTTGGATGGGGTACAGTGTGTGAGGGTGGGGAGTTGGATGGGGTACAGTGTGTGTGAGGGTGGGGAGCTGGATGGGGTACAGTGTGTGTGAGGGTGGGGAGTTGGATGGGGTACAGTGTGTGTGAGGGTGGGGAGTTGGATGGGGTACAGTGTGTGTGAGGGTGGGGAGTTGGATGGGGTACAGTGTGTGTGAGGGTGGGGAGTTGGATGAGGTACAGTGTGTGTGAGGGTGGGGAGTTGGATGGGGTACAGTGTGTGTGAGGGTGGGGAGTTGGATGGGGTACAGAGTGTGTGAGGGTGGGGAGTTGGATGGGGTACAGTGTGTGTGAGGGTGGGGAGTTGGATGGGGTACAGTGTGTGTGAGGGTGGGGAGTTGGATGGGGTACAGTGTGTGTGAGGGTGGGGAGTTGGATGGGGTACAGTGTGTGTGAGGGTGGGGAGTTGGATGGGGTACAGTGTGTGTGAGGGTGGGGAGTTAGATGGGGTACAGTGTGTGAGGGTGGGGAGTTGGATGGGGTACAGTGTGTGAGGGTGGGGAGTTGGATGGGGTACAGTGTGTGTGAGGGTGGGGAGTTGGATGGGGTACAGTGTGTGTGAGGGTGGGGAGTTGGATGGGGTACAGTGCGTGTGAGGGTGGGGAGTTGGATGGGGTACAGTGTGTGTGAGGGTGGGGAGTTGGATGGGGTACAGAGTGTGTGAGGGGGGGGAGCTGGATGGGGTACAGTGTGTGTGAGGGAGGGGAGTTGGATGGGGTACAGTGTGTGTGAGAGTGGGGAGTTGGATGGGGTACAGAGTGTGTGAGGGTGGGGAGTTGGATGGGGTACAGAGTGTGTGAGGGAGGGGAGTTGGATGGGGTACAGTGTGTGTGAGGGTGGGGAGTTGGATGGGGTACAGAGTGTGTGAGGGTGGGGAGCTGGATGGGGTACAGTGTGTGTGAGGGTGGGGAGTTGGATGGGGTACAGTGTGTGTGAGGGTGGGGAGTTGGATGGGGTACAGTGTGTGTGAGGGTGGGGAGTTGGATGGGGTACAGTGTGTGTGAGGGTGGGGAGTTGGATGGGGTACAGTGTGTGTAAGGGTGGGGAGTTGGATGGGGTACAGTGTGTGTGAGGGTGGGGAGTTGGATGGGGTACAGTGTGTGTGTGAGGGTGGGGAGTTGGATGGGGTACAGTGTGTGTGTGAGGGTGGGGAGTTGGATGGGGTACAGTGTGTGTGAGGATGGGGAGCTGGATGGGGTACAGTGTGTGTGAGGGTGGGGAGTTGGATGGGGTACAGTGTGTGTGAGGGTGGGGAGTTGGATGGGGTACAGTGTGTGTGAGGGTGGGGAGTTGGATGGGGTACAGTGTGTGTGAGGGTGGGGAGTTGGATGGGGTACAGTGTGTGTGAGGGAGGGGAGTTGGATGGGGTACAGTGTGTGAGGGTGGGGAGTTGGATGGGGTACAGTGTGTGTGAGGGTGGGGAGCTGGATGGGGTACAGTGTGTGTGAGGGTGGGGAGTTGGATGGGGTACAGTGTGTGTGAGGGTGGGGAGTTGGATGGGGTACAGTGTGTGTGAGGGTGGGGAGTTGGATGGGGTACAGTGTGTGTGAGGGTGGGGAGTTGGATGAGGTACAGTGTGTGTGAGGGTGGGGAGTTGGATGGGGTACAGTGTGTGTGAGGGTGGGGAGTTGGATGGGGTACAGAGTGTGTGAGGGTGGGGAGTTGGATGGGGTACAGTGTGTGTGAGGGTGGGGAGTTGGATGGGGTACAGTGTGTGTGAGGGTGGGGAGTTGGATGGGGTACAGTGTGTGTGAGGGTGGGGAGTTGGATGGGGTACAGTGTGTGTGAGGGTGGGGAGTTGGATGGGGTACAGTGTGTGTGAGGGTGGGGAGTTAGATGGGGTACAGTGTGTGAGGGTGGGGAGTTGGATGGGGTACAGTGTGTGAGGGTGGGGAGTTGGATGGGGTACAGTGTGTGTGAGGGTGGGGAGTTGGATGGGGTACAGTGTGTGTGAGGGTGGGGAGTTGGATGGGGTACAGTGTGTGTGAGGGTGGGGAGTTGGATGGGGTACAGTGTGTGAGGGTGGGGAGTTGGATGGGGTACAGTGTGTGTGAGGGTGGGGAGTTGGATGGGGTACAGTGTGTGAGAGGGTGGGGAGTTGGATGGGGTACAGTGTGTGTGAGGGTGGGGAGTTGGATGGGGTACAGTGTGTGTGAGGGTGGGGAGTTGGATGGGGTACAGTGTGTGTGAGGGTGGGGAGTTGGATGGGGTACAGTGTGTGTGTGAGGGTGGGGAGTTGGATGGGGTACAGTGTGTGTGTGAGGGTGGGGAGTTGGATGGGGTACAGTGTGTGTGTGAGGTTGGGGAGTTGGATGGGGTACAGTGTGTGTGAGGGTGGGGAGTTGGATGGGGTACAGAGTGTGTGAGGGTGGGGAGTTGGATGGGGTACAGTGTGTGAGAGGGTGGGGAGTTGGATGGGGTACAGTGTGTGTGAGGGTGGGGAGTTGGATGGGGTACAGTGTGTGAGGGTGGGGAGTTGGATGGGGTACAGTGTGTGTGGGGGTGGGGAGTTGGATGGGGTACAGTGTGTGAGGGTGGGGAGTTGGATGGGGTACAGTGTGTGTGGGGGTGGGGAGTTGGACGGGGTACAGTGTGTGTGTGAGGGTGGGGAGTTGGATGGGGTACAGTGTGTGTGAGGGTGGGGAGTTGGATGGGGTACAGTGTGTGTGAGGGTGGGGAGTTGGATGGGGTACAGTGTGTGAGGGTGGGGAGTTGGATGGGGTACAGTGTGTGTGGGGGTGGGGAGTTGGACGGGGTACAGTGTGTGTGTGAGGGTGGGGAGTTGGATGGGGTACAGTGTGTGTGAGGGTGGGGAGTTGGATGGGGTACAGTGTGTGTGAGGGTGGGGAGTTGGATGGGGTACAGTGTGTGTGAGGGTGGGGAGTTGGATGGGGTACAATGTGTGTGAGGGTGGGGAGTTGGATGGGGTACAGTGTGTGTGAGGGTGGGGAGTTGGATGGGGTACAGTGTGTGTGAGGGTGGGGAGTTGGATGGGGTACAGTGTGTGTGAGGATGGGGAGTTGGATGGGGTACAGTGTGTGTGAGGGTGGGGAGTTGGATGGGGTACAGTGTGTGTGAGGGTAGGGAGTTGGATGGGGTACAGTGTGTGTGAGGGTGGGGAGTTGGATGGGGTACAATGTGTGTGAGGGTGGGGAGTTGGATGGGGTACAGTGTGTGTGAGGGTGGGGAGTTGGATGGGGTACAGTGTGTGTGAGGATGGGGAGTTGGATGGGGTACAGTGTGTGTGAGGGTGGGGAGTTGGATGGGGTACAGTGTGTGTGAGGGTAGGGAGTTGGATGGGGTACAGTGTGTGTGAGGGTGGGGAGTTGGATGGGGTACAGTGTGTGAGGGTGGGGAGTTGGATGGGGTACAGTGTGTGTGAGGGTGGGGAGCTGGATGGGGTACAATGTGTGTGAGGGTGGGGAGTTGGATGGGGTACAGTGTGTGTGAGGGTGGGGAGTTGGATGGGGTACAGTGTGTGTGAGGGTGGGGAGCTGGATGGGGTACAATGTGTGTGAGGGTGGGGAGTTGGATGGGGTACAGTGTGTGTGAGGATGGGGAGTTGGATGGGGTACAGTGTGTGTGAGGGTGGGGAGTTGGATGGGGTACAGTGTGTGTGAGGGTGGGGAGTTGGATGGGGTACAGTGTGTGTGAGGGTGGGGAGTTGGATGGGGTACAATGTGTGTGAGGGTGGGGAGTTGGATGGGGTACAGTGTGTGTGAGGGTGGGGAGTTGGATGGGGTACAGTGTGTGTGAGGGTGGGGAGTTGGATGGGGTACAGTGTGTGTGAGGGTGGGGAGCTGGATGGGGTACAGTGTGTGAGGGTGGGGAGTTGGATGGGGTACAGTGTGTGTGAGGGTGGGGAGTTGGATGGGGTACAGTGTGTGTGAGGGTGGGGAGTTGGATGGGGTACAGTGTGTGTGAGGGTGGGGAGTTGGATGGGGTACAGTGTGTGTGAGGGTGGGGAGTTGGATGGGGTACAGTGTGTGTGAGGGTGGGGAGTTGGATGGGGCACAGTGTGTGAGGGTGGGGAGTTGGATGGGGTACAGTGTGTGTGAGTGTGGGGAGCTGGATGGGGTACAGTGTGTGTGAGGCTGGGGAGTTGGATGGGGTACAGTGTGTGAGGGTGGGGAGTTGGATGGGGTACAGTGTGTGTGAGGGTGGGGAGCTGGATGGGGTACAGTGTGTGTGAGGGTGGGGAGTTGGATGGGGTACAGTGTGTGAGGGTGGGGAGTTGGATGGGGTACAGTGTGTGTGTGAAGAGCGTGGCGTGCCACCTGGACAGGGATATGGTGAGGGGAAAGAGTGGGATGTGAGAGAGTTGAGGTCAAATGATGATCTGGGTGCTTTGTTGATTATCTGAAGGTTACTTTTGGTTTTTTTTTTATGATGAGCCAGTGAGTAATTGTGAAATGTGAAATGGCTTAATATGAACCTGACTGCGTCATTTTAAATTAAACTTTTTCATTGAGTGAATAGTCCCAGAAATTCAGAACTAATTTCATCACTTCACCATTTTGATTCTCCCTGTTTTGATTTTTTTTCTCATGCAATTGAGGAACATTCTTTATATCTGCTGCTTAATGTGCAAAGTCCATGGCCTCGATATTAACCAGCCCCCCCCAGCCCCAAAATGGAGGGGAGATGGGGGTAAAACGTGAAATGCGCAGAACGCGACCCCAACCCGCCGTGCACCCCACAATTTTTATGCCGGTGGATATCGGGGCGTCCAAGTGTCCCACTGTGGAGAGGCGGGACACTTCATTAACATATTCAAATTGGGTTTCAATTGGGAGCTGCATGGGTTTCCCAGGGGTCGGGAAACTCGGCAGTGAAACGGAGGCGGGAGCTGCCGGCTCCAGAAGCTAAGTGACTGTTCCAGCACTGCTTGTGGGCCAGGAGGAGCAGGAGCGCTCCCCTCAAGGTAGGCTTCGGCCTCTCCCCCCCAGACCCTATCGCCTGCCTTCCCCCAGCCCCGATCTCCAGCCTCTCCCCCAGCCTCGATCTCCAGCCTCTACCCCCAGCCCCGATCTCCACCTCCCCCTAGCCCCGATCTCCACCTCCCCCCAGCCCCGATCTCCACCTCCCCCTAGCCCCGATCTCCACCTCCCCCTAGCCCCGATCTCCACCTCCCCCCAGCCCCGATCTCCACCTCCCCCCAGCCCCGATCTCCACCTCCCCCTAGCCCCGATCTCCACCTCCCCCCAGCCCCGATCTCCACCTCCCCCAGCCCCGATCTCCACCTCCCCCCAGCCCCGATCTCCACCTCCCCCTAGCCCCGATCTCCACCTCCACCCCAGCCCCGATCTCCACCTCCACCCCAGCCCCGATCTCCACCTCCCCCTAGCCCCGATCTCCACCTCCCCCCCCAGCCCCGATCTCCACCTCCCCCTAGCCCCGATCTCCACCTCCACCCCAGCCCCGATCTCCACCTCCCCCTAGCCCCGATCTCCACCTCCACCCCAGCCCCGATCTCCACCTCCCCCTAGCCCCGATCTCCACCTCCCCCCCCAGCCCCGATCTCCACCTCCCCCCAGCCCCGATCTCCACCTCCCCCTAGCCCCGATCTCCACCTCCACCCCAGCCCCGATCTCCACCTCCCCCTAGCCCCGATCTCCACCTACCCCCCCAGCCCCGATCTCCACCTCCCCCCAGCCCCGATCTCCACCTCCCCCCAGCCCCGATCTCCACCTCCCCCCAGCCCCGATCTCCACCTCCCCCCAGCCCCGATCTCCACCTCCCCCCAGCCCCGATCTCCACCTCCCCCCAGCCCCGATCTCCACCTCCCCCCAGCCCCGATCTCCACCTCCCCCTAGCCCCGATCTCCACCTCCCCCCCAGCCCCGATCTCCACCTCCCCCCAGCCCCGATCTCCAGCCTCTCCCCCAGCCCCGATCTCCACCTCCCCCAGCCCCGATCTCCACCTCCACCCCTGCCCCGATCTCCATCTCCCCCCAGCCCCGATCTCCACCTCCACCCCAGCCCCGATCTCCATCTCCCCTCAGCCCCGATCTCCACCTCCCCCCAGCCCCGATCTCCACCTCCCCCCAGCCCCGATCTCCACCTCCCCCAGCCCCGATCTCCACCTCCCCCCAGCCCCGATCTCCACCTCCCCCCAGCCCCGATCTCCACCTCCCCCCCCAGCCCCGATCTCCAGCCTCTCCCCCCAGCCCCGATCTCCACCTCCCCCCAGCCCCGATCTCCACCTCCCCCCAGCCCCGATCTCCACCTCCCCCCAGCCCCGATCTCCACCTCCCCCCAGCCCCGATCTCCACCTCCCCCCAGCCCCGATCTCCACCTCCCCCCAGCCCCGATCTCCACCTCCCCCCAGCCCCGATCTCCACCTCCCCCTAGCCCCGATCTCCACCTCCCCCCCAGCCCCGATCTCCACCTCCCCCCAGCCCCGATCTCCAGCCTCTCCCCCAGCCCCGATCTCCACCTCCCCCAGCCCCGATCTCCACCTCCACCCCTGCCCCGATCTCCATCTCCCCCCAGCCCCGATCTCCACCTCCACCCCAGCCCCGATCTCCATCTCCCCTCAGCCCCGATCTCCACCTCCCCCCAGCCCCGATCTCCACCTCCCCCCAGCCCCGATCTCCACCTCCCCCAGCCCCGATCTCCACCTCCCCCCAGCCCCGATCTCCACCTCCCCCCAGCCCCGATCTCCACCTCCCCCCCCAGCCCCGATCTCCAGCCTCTCCCCCCAGCCCCGATCTCCACCTCCCCCCAGCCCCGATCTCCACCTCCCCCCAGCCCCGATCTCCAGCCTCTCCTCCCAGCCCCGATCTCCACCTCCCCCCAGCCCCAATCTCCACCTCCCCCCAGCCCCGATCTCCACCTCCCCCTAGCCCCGATCTCCACCTCCCCCCAGCCCCGATCTCCAGCCTCTCCCCTAGCCCCGATCTCCACCTCCCCCTAGCCCCGATCTCCACCTCCCCCCAGCCCCGATCTCCACCTCCCCCAGCCCCGATCTCCACCTCCCCCCAGCCCCGATCTCCACCTCCCCCAGCCCCGATCTCCACCTCCCCCCCCAGCCCCGATCTCCAGCCTCTCCCCCCAGCCCCGATCTCCACCTCCCCCCAGCCCCGATCCCCACCCTCTCCCCCAGCCCCGACCCCCACCCGCTCCCCCAGCCCCGATCTCCACCTCCCCCCAGCCCCGATCCCCACCCTCTCCCCCAGCCCCGACCCCCACCCGCTCCCCCAGCCCCGATCTCCACCTCCCCCCAGCCCTGATCTCCAGCCTCTCCCCCAGCCCTGATCTCCACCTCCCCCCCCAGCCCCGATCTCCAGCCTCTCCTCCCAGCCCCGATCTCCACCTCCCCCGCCCCGATCTCCACCTCCCCCCAGCCCCGATCTCCAGCCTCTCCCCCCAGCCCCAATCCCCAGCTTTGGTAACATATTTATTTTCATGGCATAGACTTAGAACCAGGACTATTGCAAGCTTTCTAGGCTAGCTTGTGTCCCGTTACCCAGCCCTGACACTGATAAGTGAAAAAAGTAATTTTAAAACTCCCAGTCTGTTTTTCTCCCTAGGTGAGCAGTGTCTGCCGTTCCCGCTCTGTCTGGGATGTGCAGTGTCTGCCTTTCCCGCTCTGTCTGGGATGTGCAGTGTCTGCCTTTCCCGCTCTGTCTGGAGTGTGCAGTGTCTGCCGTTCCCATTCTGTCTGGGATGCCCAGTGTCTGCCTTTCCCGCTCTGTCTGGGATGTTCAGTGTCTGCCTTTCCCGCTCTGTCTGTGATGCCCAGTGTCTGCCTTTCCCGCTCTGTCTGGGATGTGCAGTGTCTGCCTTTCCCGCTCTGTCTGGGATGTGCAGAGTCTGCTGTTCCCGCTCTGTCTGGGATGTGCAATGTCTGCCTTTCCCGCTCTGTCTGGGATGTGCAGTGTCTGCCGTTCCCGCTCTGTCTGGGATGTGCAGTGTCTGCCGTTCCCGCTCTGTCTGGGATGTGCAGTGTCTGCCTTTCCCGCTCTGTCTGGGATGTGCAGTGTCTGCCTTTCCCGCTCTGTCTGGAGTGTGCAGTGTCTGCCGTTCCCATTCTGTCTGGGATGCCCAGTGTCTGCCTTTCCCGCTCTGTCTGGGATGTTCAGTGTCTGCCTTTCCCGCTCTGTCTGTGATGCCCAGTGTCTGCCTTTCCCGCTCTGTCTGGGATGTGCAGTGTCTGCCTTTCCCGCTCTGTCTGGGATGTGCAGAGTCTGCTGTTCCCGCTCTGTCTGGGATGTGCAATGTCTGCCTTTCCCGCTCTGTCTGGGATGTGCAGTGTCTGCCGTTCCCGCTCTGTCTGGGATGTGCAGTCTCTGCCTTTCCCGCTCTGTCTGGGATGTTCAGTGTCTGCCTTTCCCGCTCTGTCTGGAGTGTGCAGTGTCTGCCGTTCCCGTTCTGTCTGGGATGCCCAGTGTCTGCCTTTCCCGCTCTGTCTGGGATGTGCAGTGTCTGCCTTTCCCGCTCTGTCTGGGATGTGCAGAGTCTGCTGTTCCCACTCTGTCTGGGATGTGCAGTGTCTGCCTTTCCCGCTCTGTCTGGGATGTGCAGAGTCTGCCGTTCCCGCTCTGTCTGGAATGTGCAGTGTCTGCCTTTCCCGCTCTGTCTGGGATGTGCAGTGTCTGCCTTTCCCGCTCTGTCTGGGATGTGCAGTCTCTGCCTTTCCCGCTCTGTCTGGGATGTGCAGAGTCTGCCGTTCCCGCTCTGTCTGGAATGTGCAGTGTCTGCCTTTCCCGCTCTGTCTGGGATGTGCAGTCTCTGCCTTTCCCGCTCTGTCTGGGATGTGCAGTCTCTGCCTTTCCCGCTCTGTCTGGGATGTGCAGTCTCTGCCGTTCCCGCTCTGTCTGGGATGTTCAGTGTCTGCCTTTCCCGCTCTGTCTGGGATGTGCAGTGTCTGCCTTTCCCGCTCTGTCTGGGATGTTCAGTGTCTGCCTTTCCCGCTCTGTCTGGGATGTTCAGTGTCTGCCTTTCCCGCTCTGTCTGGGATGTGCAGTCTCTGCCTTTCCTGCTCTGTCTGGGATGTGCAGTGTCTGCCTTTCCCGCTCTGTCTGGGATGTGCAGTCTCTGCCTTTCCCGCTCTGTCTGGGATGTGCAGTGTCTGCCTTTCCCGCTCTGTCTGGGATGTGCAGTGTCTGCCTTTCCCGCTCTGTCTGGGATGTTCAGTGTCTGCCTTTCCCGCTCTGTCTGGGATGTTCAGTGTCTGCCTTTCCCGCTCTGTCTGGGATGTGCAGTGTCTGCCTTTCCCGCTCTGTCTGTGATATGCAGTGTCTGCCGTTCCCGCTCTGTCTGGGATGTGCAGTGTCTGCCTTTCCCGCTCTGTCTGGGATGTGCAGTGTCTGCCGTTCCGCTCTGTCTGGGATGTGCAGTGTCTGCCTTTCCCGCTCTGTCTGGGATGTGCAATGTCTGCCTTTCCCGCTCTGTCTGGGATGTTCAGTGTCTGCCTTTCCCGCTCTGTCTGGGATGTGCAATGTCTGCCTTTCCCGCTCTGTCTGGGATGTGCAGTGTCTGCCTTTCCCGCTCTGTCTGGGATGTGCAGTGTCTGCCTTTCCCGCTCTGTCTGGGATGTGCAGTGTCTGCCTTTCCCGCTCTGTCTGTGATATGCAGTGTCTGCCTTTCCCGCTCTGTCTGGGATGTGCAGTGTTTGTCTTTCCCGCTCTGTCTGGGATGTGCAGTGTTTGTCTTTCCCGCTCTGTCTGGGATGTGCAGTGTCTGCCGTTCCGCTCTGTCTGGGATGTGCAGTGTCTGCCTTTCCCGCTCTGTCTGGGATGTGCAGTGTCTGCCTTTCCCGCTCTGTCTGGGATGTGCAGTGTCTGCCTTTCCCGCTCTGTCTGGGATGTGCAGTGTCTGCCATTCCCGCTCTGTCTGGGATGTGCAGTGTCTGCCTTTCCCGCTCTGTCTGGGATGTGCAGTGTCTGCCATTCCTGCTCTGTCTGGGATGTGCAGTGTCTGCCTTTCCCGCTCTGTCTGGGATGTGCAGTGTCTGCCTTTCCCGCTCTGTCTGGGATGTGCAGTGTCTGCCTTTCCCGCTCTGTCTGGGATGTGCAGTGTCTGCCGTTCCCGCTCTGTCTGGTACCCACCTGCACCAACGTATCGCCGTTAGCTTCTCTGGTTATGTTAAAGTCCTTTCCGTCAGAAAGTTTCTTAAAATGTCCATCTAAGCGGTTCGGGTTGGACAAGACGAACTTCCCCTGAAAACAATAAGAGGATATTATTCCAGGAGCTGCCTGTGTAATGTACCCTGGGGCCTAGGATATAGGTTCGGGGTGGTGATGAATCGCTGTTTCCTGATATTCACCGGCTACCTGCGACTGTCTGACGGCGGTTTGGAGCAAAATTTACCCTCAAATAGAGAGCTCAGCGGATAAATGTGTCAAGCAAAGGAAAGCTGTGAATTGCTGGAAATGAGGAATTTCTGACTAAGACTCTCAGTCCATCCCTTCCCTTCCGATTCCCACATTACAACAGTCACTCCACTTCGAATAGTACTTCATTGACTGTAAAGCACTTTGTGACGTCCGGTGGTCGTGAAAGGCGCTATATAAATGCAAGTCTTTCTTTTTTTCTTTCAGACACTGACAGCCTGCTGCTAATCTGCAGCATTTTCTAGTTTCAGTTATTGTGAGGACTGGAACTTGGTGAACTCAACTGCAGTAAGGCAAACTGAGGCAGAGGTTAGGTTGCAAAAACAAAGATAGACTTTACTTGAAATAAACAAAATAACAACAGCACAGATACAGGCCAGCAAGCGGTATCACAAGGCAGTGAAACTCAAGACTGAGCAATGAACATAAACTGAGCACCACTTAAATAGCAGGCATATAACAATGCACAGGTGAGTACAATTAGAAATAAAGAAGGACACAATTAAGAGTTCATGGTGCCCCCTGGTGGCGAGGCGAGGCAAAATCTGGGTCATTCCTGACAGTTATGAGCTCTGTCACATTTAGGTTCATTGTTTTGCTGCGGCAGATTGCAAAGAATAGGTGCGCTGATTTTCGTGAGTAACTCCGCGGGATGCCACTGTTCAGCCCTCATTACAGGGACACCATCAGGAGTCGTGGCCTCGGGTACGCGATTTTAACCCTACCTGCCCAGCCTGAACCAGGTCAGTGACCTGGTCTGGAGCCCGCGAGAGCTAACCTGCCACAATCATACTTGCTTCACTGAGTGGGCAGCAAGGACACCGACCCAAAGCCAGCGGGGTCCTTTTGAACAGAAGCACGCCAGGTCAAGATGGCTCTATTGGGATCCGATTTAAAGTTTTGTTATGAGACCT
This sequence comes from Somniosus microcephalus, assembly GCF_052327205.1. Lineage (NCBI taxonomy): Eukaryota > Metazoa > Chordata > Chondrichthyes > Squaliformes > Somniosidae > Somniosus > Somniosus microcephalus. The sequence continues at coordinate 10,058,293 of NC_141015.1, forward strand.
AAGTGAGAGGCAGCATTGAGATCCCTACCAGGCCCAACTCAGCGGGAAACATAGAAACATAGAAAAATAGGAGCAGGAGTCGGCAATTCGGCCCTTCGAGCCTGCTCCAGCATTCAATATGATCATGGCTGATCCTCTATCTCATTACCATATTCCCGCTCTCTCCCCCTACCTCTTGATGCCTTTTGTGTCTAGAAATCTATCTATCCCCTGCTTAAATATATTCAGTGACTTGGCCTCCACAGCCTTCTGTGGTAGAGAATTCCACAGGTTCACCGCCCTCTGAGTGAAGAAATTTCTCCTCATCTCAGTCCTAAATGTCCTGCCCCGTATCCTGAGACTGTGACCCCTCGTTCTAGACCCCCCAGCCAGGGGAAACATCCTCCCTGCATCCAGTCTGTCCAGCTCTGTCAGAATTTGATACATTTCAATGAGATCCCCTCTCATTCTTCTAAACTCTAGTGAATACAGGCCTAGTCGACCCAATCTCTCCTCATACGACAGTCCTGCCATCCCAGGAATCAGTCTGGTGGATGGGTCAGGGCCTGAAGAGGCACAAAGGTACGATTTAAATATTTTAATAAACTTTCCTTGTGGGGCCAGGAGGAGCAGGAGTAATCCTCCAGCACCCCACAAGGAAAGCTTAGACCGCTCCCCCCCCCGCTGTAAACGCGCCCCTCTGATCGCGGGGACCCTGGGGGGGGGGGTGGCGGCGGGCGGCAACTTCTTGCCTGGAACTGGTCAGCAGGATTTAAATGAGGTCTTGGAGATAAAATATCCCAGGTCCGTGTTTCGCTGCAACGGGTGAGTTTTGAATTGACACCATGGGACGGGGGGTGTGGGGGGTTGTTGGGGGGGGGGGTTTGCAATATTAGCCTAACTCGTCTGGCGAGGAACTAACGGGATGGGGTGCAATGCCAGTTTTACACCCCCGTCTGATATTAATCCCCACTGAAGGCAGGTGCAGAGTAACATTGAGCAGGGTGCAAAACCTCACCGCCCAGAGTCACGCCTGAAGAGTGGACGGTTGGGTGAGAAACTGAAGAGGCATTGCCATCTGTGGAACGAGGCTGACCAACAACCATCAGGAAGAAGAGGGGCGAAATTGGAAGAGCGGCATAAATTATTCCTGCAATACCTTCACCCGGCTCCCATCAGCAAGAATATTTTCAAATTCTTCGTCCAAAGTCCAGTCTGATTTCTTGGTACAAAAGCAACTTTTCTCAACTATCGTGAACTTGCTTCCTTCCTGCTTTATGTCCATTTCCAGGTTGTCCTCCATTGCCATCTTCCTCTGGCTTTCAGGTACACCTGAAAAATGAGAACACAAAACCATGAGTGAATTTCTTCTCTCAGAGGGTCGTAAATCTGTGGAATTCCCTGCCCCAGAGAGCTGTGGAGGCTGGGTCATTGAATGTATTTAAGGTGGAGATAGAAAGATTTTTGAACAATAAGGGAGTGAAGGGTTATGGGGAGCGGCCAGGGAAATGGAGCTGAGCCCAAGATCAGATCAGCCATGATCTCATTAAATGGCGGAGCAGGCTCGAGGGGCCAAATGGCCGACTCCTGCTCCTATTTCTTATGTTCTTACGTTCTTATGAAAGAGGAAGGTGGTTATTCACATGAGGTAGTCTGACAGTGACCAATGAAGCAGGCTGGACCCACACTGGGATTGCGGATGTCAGAGCTGCTCAAACAGCAGCTGCCCTCATGGCACCGAGAAATACAGAACACAACAACAACAACGTGCATTTATATAGCGCCTTTAACGTAGTAAAATGCCCCAAGGCGCTTCACAGGAGCGATTATCAAATAAAATTTGACACCGAGCCACATAGGAGATATTAGGACAGGTGAGAGGTAGGTTTTAAGGAGCGTCTTAAAGGAGGAGAGAGAGGTAGAGAGGCGGAGAGGTTTAGGGAGGGAATTCCAGAGCTTAGGGCCCAGGCAGCAAAAGGCACGGCCGCCAATGGCGGGGCGGTGAAAATCAGAGATGCGCAAGAGGCCAGAATTGGAGGAGCGCAGAGATCTCAGAGGGTTGTAGGGCTGGAGGAGATTACAGAGATAGGGAGGGGCGAGGCCATGGATGAAGAAACAGTCTCTAGTCTGCTCAGTTTTCTGACAAAGGACCAACTTCCATACGGGTGCTGATGACACCCAACGCTACTCTCCACCACTTTCCCATACCCCTTGACTGCCTCGTGTGGCAGAGTGCTTGTTCGACATTAAATCCTCAATGAGCCACAACCTCCTTCAGCTCAACACCAGGAGGACTGAAGCCTTCGTCTTTATTTTCAAACACTGACTTCATGCCCTTGACTCTGATTCCATCACCCTCCCTGGCCATTCTCTCAAGGTGAGGTAGAGCTGGGTGTTGTGATCATACATGTGGAACCTGCCTTTTTGGATGATGTCGCCAAGGGGCAGCACATACATGAAGATTAGAAGGGGCCAAGGACAGATCCTTGGGGGATTCCAGAGGTAATGGTGCAGGAATGGGAAGAGAAGTCATTGCAGGAGATTCTCTGGCTATGACTATATAGATAAGAGTGGAACCATGCAAGGGCAGTCTCACTCAGCTGGACAATGGAGGAGAGGCGTTGGAGACGGATGGTGTGGTCGACCATGTCAAAGGCTGAATTCAGGTCGAGAAGGATGAGGAGGGATAATTTACCACGGTCACAGTCACATCAGATGTCATTTGTGACGTGGATTTGGGCCGTTTCAGTGTTGCGGCAGGGGGTGGAAACCTGACTGAAGAGATTCAAACATGGACTTGTGGGAAAGATGGGCATGGACTTGGGAGACAGCAACATGTTGAAGGACATTGGTTCGGAAAGGAAGGTTGAAGATGAGGCGGTAGTTTGCAAGGACAGAGTGTGTTTTTTGAGGAGGGTGGTAACCATAGTTACTGGTAGCAGTATCCATAGTTATTGGGAAAGTGTTCAATTTTTGAACAGATTTGAGCGATATAGAACTTCAATCTGTGACATAAGAACATAAGAAATAGGAGTAGGAGTAGGAGTAGGTCATATGGTCCCTCGAACCTGCTCGACCATTCAGTAAGATCATGGCTGATCTTCTACCTCAACTCCACTTGCCCCATATTCCTTGATTCCCTTAGTTTCCAAAATTCTATCTTTCTCAGTCTTGAATGTACTTGACTAAGCATCCACAGCCCTCTGGGGTAGAGAATTCAAAGCTTCACAAGAAATTTCTCCTCATCTCAGTCCTAAATGGCCGACCCCTTATCCTGAGACTATGACCCCTAGTTCTAGACTCTCCAGCCAGGGGGAAACAGCCTCTCGGCATCTACCCTGTCAATCCCCCTCAGAATCTTATATGTTTCAATGAGATTATCTCTTATTCTTCTAAAATCCAGAGAATATAGGCCCATTCTACTCAATCTCTCCTCATAGGACAGCCCCCTCATCCCAGGAATCAATCTAATGAACCTTCTGATATACCTATCAATTCGTCCAATGAAAAGCGACGAGTTAAGAAAGTAACTAAAGGTTTTTATTGACTAAATAACAGAGCCCACCCTCGTGGGTGATCGGATCCAAGAAGGAGGAATACCAGCCAGTCGACCACCTTTATACCTGGGCAGGTAGGTGGAGCCATGGGCGGAGTCGGCAGTGGTCAGCCCAGGTATAGCAGCGTGACAAGAGGCGACCTCGTACAGTGATACAACAATGTGAACAGTGATAACTATAGGAAAACGATCTAACAGTGATAACTATAGTGTAACGATAGTGAACGGTAAAAGTGGTTTACCACATTCACCCCTTGTTTAGATTTGAGTCCGGCGGGGTGAAGTGTACTACCAGTTCTGGTATGTCAGTCTGTCCGGAGGCCTCGTAAGCCTGTCTGATCGTCGCAGCGGCGGTGTTGCGTTCTCCGGTGTTAATGCTGGCGTCTGCGAGGTAGGCGAAGGCTCTTGGGGTTCCGGCGTACCGTCTACCTGGGCTGGAATTGGGGGGGTGGTGGGGGGGGGTGAAGGTGGTGTCTCCGGAGTGCCCGAGGGTGCGAGGTCTCGTAAGGAGACTGTGTCCTCCCGCCCGTCTGGGTATGCCATGTAGGCGTACTGGGGGTTGGCGTGCAGGAGGTTCACCCTCTCGACCAGGGGGTCCGTTTTATGGGCCCTCACGTGCTTTCGCAGCAAGACAGGCCCCGGAGAGGTCAGCCAGGTTGGTAGCGTGGTTCCCGTAGTTGACTTCCTGGGGAAAACAAACATTCGTTCATGGGGGGTGGCGTTAATGGCAGTGCAAAGTAGTGCAGCGCCGCCGGGAGGACCTCCTGCCAGCGAGAGGTTGGGAGGCCCTTAGACTTTAAGGCTAAGAGGACGGCCTTCCATACCGTCGCGTTCTCTCTTTCCACCTGGCCGTTCCCTCGGGGGTTGTAGCTGGTGGTCCTGCTAGTGGCGATGCCTCTCGCTAGTAGGAACTGACGGAGTTCCTCGCTCATGAAGGAGGCGCCCCGGTCACTATGTATATAGTTTGGGAACCCGAACAAGGCAAAGAGGTCGTTCAGGCATTTAACAACCGTGGTGCTGGTCATGTCTGGGCAGGGGAAGGCAAAGGGGAAACGGGAGTACTCATCAACAATGTTGAGGAAGTACACATTACGGTCAGAGGACGGGAGGGGCCCCTTAAAATCGATGCTCAAGCGCTCGAAGGGGCGGGTGGCCTTGATCAGGCTTGCTCTGTCCGGCCTAAAGAAGTGCGGTTTGCACTCGGTACAGGTCTGGCAGTTCCTGGTCATGGTCCTGACCTCCTCGATGGAGTAGGTCAGGTTGCGGGCCTTAATGAAGTGGTAAAGCCTGGTGACCCCGGGGTGGCAGAGGTCGTTGTGGAGGGTCTGAAGTCTATCAATTTGCGCGTTGGCGCATGTAATTCGCGATAGAGCGTCAGGGGGTTCGTTCAGCTTACCAGGCCGGTACAAGATATCATAATCGTAGGTGGATAGCTCGATTCTCCACCTCAAGATCTTGTCGTTCTTGATTTTACCCCTCAGCTTGTTATTAAACATAAAAGCGACCGAACGCTGGTCGGTGAGGAGGGTAAATCGCTTGCCTGCGAGGTAATGCCTCCAGCGGCGTACCGCCTCCACAATCGCCTGGGCCTCCTTCTCGACCGAAGAGTGTCGGATCTCGGGGCCCTGTAGGGTCCTTGAGAAGAAGGCCACCGGTCTCCCCTCCTGGTTGAGGGTAGCGGCTAGGGCGAAGTCGGATGCATCGCTCTCCACTTGGAAGGGGATGGACTCATCCACTGCGTGCATAGTGGCCTTAGCAATGTCTCCCCTGATGAGGGAGAAGGCCGCGCGCGCTTCTTCCGTAAGGGGGAAGGAGGTGGACTTCATGAGGGGTCTGGCTTTGTCCGCATAATTCGGCACCCATTGGGCATAGTAGGCGAAGAGCCCCAGGGTTCTCTTCAGCGCCTTTGGACAGTGGGGAAGGGGTAGCTCCATGAGGGGACGCATTCTTTCGGGATCGGGGCCGATGATTCCGTTCTCTACTACGCAGCCGAGGATGGCAAGGCGCGAGGTGTTAAACACACATTTCTCCTTATTGTAGGTGAGGTTCAGCCGTTGGGCCGTACGGAGGAATCTTTCCAGATTAGCGTCATGGTCTTGCCGGTCGCGGCCGCAGATGGTGACGTTATCTAGATAGGGGAACGTGGCTTGCAGCCCGTTCTGGTCAACCATCCGGTCCATCTCCCTTTGGAAGACCGAAACCCCGTTGGTGACGCCGAAGGGGACCCTAAGGAAGTGGTAGAGGCGGCCATTCGCCTCGAAGGCGGTATACTGGCGGTCCTCGGGGCGGATAGGGGGTTGGTGGTAGGCCGACTTAAGGTCGATGGTAGAGAATACCCGGTATTGAGCAATCTGATTGACCATATCAGATATGCGGGGAAGGGGGTATGCGTCCAGCTGGGTGTACCGGTTTATGGTTTGGCTGTAGTCGATGACCAGGCGGTTTTTATTGCCGGTCTTAACGACTACAACCTGGGCACGCCAGGGGCTGCTGCTCCCCTCGATGATGCCCTCCTTCAGGAGACGCTGCACCTCAGAGCTAATGAAAGCTCTGTCCCCGGCGCTGTACCGCCTGCTCTTGGTAGCGACGGGTTTGCAGTCGGGGGTGAGGTTAGCGAACAGGGAAGGTAGCGGGACCTTGAGGGTGGATAGGCCGCAGGTGTTACGCGGTGGGCGATTTAAAGGCTGCTGGTTGTCGACTGTGAGCGGGGGGAGGGGTCCACCGTATGCTAGAGTGACGCTTTGGAGGTGGGATTGAAAATCCAGCCCTAGTAGGACGGCAGCGCATAGCTGGGGCAGGACGAGGAGTTTAAAGTTTTTATACTCCGTGCCCTTAACCGACAGGGCCACAACACAGTAGCCGCTGATGTCTGTGGCGTGGGACCTCGATGCCATCGAGATCCGGTTGCGCGTTGGCTGGACAGTGAGGGAGTAGTGGCTCACCGTGTCTGGATGTATGAAGCTCTCCGTGCTTCCGCTGTCAAACAGGCAGGTCGTGGCGTGGCCGTCTACTTTGATGTCCATCATTGACTTGGACAGCTGATGCGGGCGAGCTTGGTCTAGCGTGACAAGAGGCGATCTCTGAGGGACGCCGGATTCTTCCAGGTAGGATTCGAAGCAGCACAGCCAGTGTTTGAAGTCGAGGGCTGCGTTTGTTGCTTGTGGGTTTAGATCCAGGTACGGTGGTTTGAGGGCTCGCAGCCAAGCCGGCTGCTGTGGCTGTTGTAGCTGGGCATCTGGCTGGTCGTTTGGCTGCTCCGTTGACTGGCTGTTTGGCTGCTCAAGTGACGACATTTTAAAATTTAGTCAATAAAATTGATATACCTATCAATTTGTCCAATGAAAAGCGACGAGTTAAGAAAGTAACTATAGGTTTTTATTGACTAAATAACAGAGCCCACCCTCGTGGGTGATCGGATCCAAGAAGGAGGAATACCAGCCAGTCGACCACCTTTATACCTGGGCAGGTAGGTGGAGCCATGGGCGGAGTCGACAGTGGTCAGCCCAGGTATAGCAGCGTGACAAGAGGCGACCTCGTACAGTGATACAACAATGTGAACAGTGATAACTATAGGGAAACGATCTAACAGTGATAACTATAGTGTAACGATAGTGAACGGTAAAAGTGGTTTACCACACCTTCATTGAACCTAAGGCAAGTACATCCTTCCTTAGGTAAGGAGACCAAAACTGTACCCAGTACTCCAGGTGTGGTCTCAGCAAACCCTGTACAATTGTAGCAAGACTTCCTTACTCTTATACTCCAACCCCCTTGTAATAAAGGCCAGCATGCCATTTGCCTTCCTTATTGCTTGCTGTACCTGCATGTTAACTTTCTGTGATTCATGTAAAAGGACATGCCAACATTTACTAGTCTCTCACCTTTTAAAAAATATTTTGCTTTTCTAGTCTTCCTACCAAAGTGGATAATTTCCCACTTTCCCACATTATACTCCATCTGCCACCTTCTTACCCACTCACTTAACCTATCGATATCCCTTTGCAGACTCTTTGTGCCCTCCTCACTGTTCACTTTCCTACTTAGCTGTGTATCATCAGCAAACTTAGATATATTGTACTTGGTCCCTTATTCTAAGTCATTAATATATGTAGATTGTAAATAGCTGAGGCCCAAGCACTGATCCTTGCGGCACCCCACTAGTTACAAACTGCCAACTCGCAAATGACCCGTTTATCCCTACTCTCTGTTTTCTGTCCGCTAACCAATCCTCAATCCAAGCTAATATTACCCCCAATCCCATGAGCCCTAATATTATGTACAGGAAACTTTGTGATATCCGGCACCGACGGGACCGGCGTGTTGCCGATCTATCAAAACTGCCGGACATACAAAGTTAATGTTGAAGCATATGGAGGTTTTCATCTCCGTATCTGACAACAAACACTGTTGCTTAGCAACAGCTTCTAAAGAGTCGGCTGCAGCTGCAAGCGTCTGTAGCTGAAGCTGTTGCTATAGCTACAGACCTTGCAGTGGCTGACTGGGATAAAAAAAGAACGAGATCTAAAAAAGCTTACAGAAAACGGCTCCTGATTTTTGCCGTTAGATCGAGTATTCCGGACATACAACCTCCGGATAAACCAAAGTTTCCTGTAACAACCTCTTGTGTGGCACATTATCAAATGCCTTTTGAAAATACAAATATATTACATCCATTGGTTCCCCCTTATCTACCCTGCTAGTTACACCCTCAAATAGATTTGCCAAACACGATTTCACATTCATAAAACCGTGCTGACTCTGCCCAATCATATCATGATTTTCCAAGTGCCCTGTTACCATGTCCCTAATAATAGATTCTAGCATTTTCTCTACTACTGATGTCAGGCTAACTGGCCTGTAGTTCCTTGTTTTCTCTCTCATAGAGTCATAGAGTCATGGGCCTAGAAATTCAGTTGATTGTGCCAGCCGTTAGCGCCTTAGGAGGAGTAGATGCCGGGCGCTAGGCGGCTAGCGCCCGGGCGCAGCACGATCTGCGCCTCGCCCCAACTTCACTAGAGATTTAGCGGCAGCGCAAAGTCTTTGCGCGCGCTCAGCTGCGCGCGCAGATCATGACGTCATTTCCTCGTGCAACGCCCTTTGTGCGCCCCCAACCGGAACTTCAGTGGCGACGCCCCATTGTGTGCCTGGCGCCCCTAGCGACTGTTAGAGTGGAACGGTGCTCAGCCGATGCGGGGCACGAGGGGCGCAAATTAAAGGGCACTCCTCCTGCACTATAAAAGGCTGCCATTTCGCAGCACTCCTTCTTGAGAAACGGATCTTTGGAGAGAGACCAAGGTAGATAGCTTTCTGCTTTGGCCCAACACTCGGACAGGTACTTCTGGCTTCAGGCCACAGCTTTCCACTAGTCTTTGCCTTCATTGACATCTCATTGTTTGCCAGCATATTATGGAGGCTGCAATGGGTGTCAACGCTGGCTTTCTCAATTACATCCAAAGGGCTCACAGACGCCGTGAGAGAGTGGCAGCCCTGGCTAGACGGAGAGGGGGCAACAGGCGTCGGCAAAGGAGGCCTTACCCACCCAGGGTATACCGCCAGCAGTTCTCCTATCTCAACATGTCTGAAGAGCAGTGTGTTCGGAGGCTGCAATTCCGAAGGGAGGTGGTCACAGAGATCTGCCACCTGCTTGGCGGTGATCTGCAGCCACAGCTGAGGTGCAGGACGTCTCTGTCGGTGGCAGTGAAGGTGACGGTGGCTCTCAACTTCTATGCCACCGGCTCCTTCCAATCCGCTGCTGGGGACATTGCCAACATCTCCCAGTTCGCCGTGCATTGCTGCATCCGCCAGGTGACCAATGCCCTTTTCCAAAGGAGACGTCAGTTCATCTCCTTCTCCATGGCCCTTGCCAAGCAGCAACAGCGTGCAATGGGCTTTGCAGCATTCGCGGGCTTCCCCATGGTGCAGGGCGCCATTGACTGCACGCATGTGGCTTTGCGGGCACCTCTGGAGAATGCCGAGGATTACCGCAACCGGAAGGGCTACCATTCGCTGAACGTCCAGCTGGTGTGTGACCACAGGCAGCTCTTCCTAGCTGTCAATGCCCGCTTTCCAGGCAGCAGCCACGATGCCTTCATCCTGCGACAGACTTCTGTGGCAGACATGTTCCAGGCACAGCCTCACCCACGAGGATGGCTTATCGGGGACAAAGGCTATCCTTTGTGTACCTGGCTGATGACCCCGCTCCGTGCGCCCAGCACCCCTGCTGAAGAGGGATACAACGAGAGCCATCAAGCGACCAGGAACATCATCGAACAAACAATCGGCGTCCTGAAGCAACGGTTCCGCTGTCTGGATCATTCCGGTGGAGCCCTACAGTATTCGCCGGAGCGAGTCTCCCATTTCGTGGTCATTTGCTGCATGCTGCACAACCTGGCTATCCGCAGGACTCAGGCACTGCCACCAGAGATTGGAGGACCACCTCAGGAGGAGGAGGAGGAGGACCAGCACAGGAGGGAGGCACAAAGTGCAAGGGCCGCCCGTCGCCGGCTTATTGAACGTCGGTTCTAGGCCCCCTCTCAGGGAATGGCTTGTGCCAATGTCAGCAGATGAATGTAGCCGCTCCACAAGCCCTCAGCCGAGCAGGGCAACCAGGACTTAACAAAAAAACCATGCACACTGCAATTTAACAACAATAATTTATTGCAAACCTCTGCCCTTCCCACATTACATCCTCATGTGGAGAAGCCCCCTCCAAAAACACAAAACTACCAGTCTCGGCCTTACAAAAAGAAAGAAAGACACCAGTCTCGGCCTTACAAAAAGAAAGAAAGACACCAGTTTCGGCCTTACACAAACACAACTGCACCAGTCTCGGCCTTACAACAAGCACCAGGCATTTGTGCATACCTCTACTTTTTGCCCTGCGAGGGCGATGCCTTGCGCATCCTTGCCTGGCCCCTGCCCGCCCTGCAGCTCCTCCTCAATGGGAGCCCAGTGGCTGCAGCAAGGCTGGGGGAAGGCTGCTGAGGGGCAGATGGCGAGACGGCAGATGCCCTTGGGGGTCAGCCTGGACCAGCTCTGGCCTTGGAGTGGCCGGCTGCTGACTGCTCCAACTCTGGCTGGGCGGCAGCAGTCTGTCCAGCGGCTCGTGGCAGCTGCAATGGCGGAGTGGCAGTGTCGGCTGCAGGAATGGTGGCAACCTGGCAGATCGCAGGTGCTCGCTGGTTGCCTGAGACATTGGCACTCGCACGGGCCAGCACTGCAGCATGCGCAGCAAACAGCTGAAGAACAGACTGCTGGGCTGCTGCTGTGCGGCGAGTGCCCTGGCGATGCCTGGCTGATCCAGCGAGGGTGGCAGCAGTTAGTGCCCATGTGGCCCTGGTCTGTGTCCGCATGACACCAGCCAGTGAATGGACGGCATGACTGAGCACTTGGCTAGAAGCCGACTGTGCTGCCGCGAAGTCCTGCAGACTCCTGGCCTGTGCTGCACTGAATTGTTGCAGACTCCTGGCCTGTGCTGCTCCGAATTGCTGCACACTCCTTGACAGAGACTCTATGGAGTCAGGCATCCTTGCCACTGCAGCCATGAGCTCAGTGTGCCTGCGCTCAGCCTGGACGGCCATTTCCTCTAGGAGGCGCACCTCCTCTGCGCTCACCGTCGCAGGACTGGAGGCCGCACTCACCCTCTGGGGAGAAGTCCGCCGAGCTTCCCCACCCCTCCTGCGTTGCTGCAGGCCGCTGGTCCCCGGAGCTTCACTCTCCTCCGACCCTTTCCCCCCGGCTCCCCTCCAGGGAAGACGTGTCCCCTACATCGCCATGGGCTGGCGCGGCTGAGGGTGGCACTGATGGGCCGGCTTCCTCTTCCTCCTCCTCGTATTCCGAAGCGCTGACAGTGGCAGCTTGAGGGCCCGCCTCCTCACCTGGTGATTCACCATCTGAAAGCAGGAAGGCACAAGAGTAGCTTTAGAGTGAGGACAGGGCGGCAGCGAGGGAGGCATGAGTGCTGCCATTCACCGCATTGGTCGGACAGTGGCAAAGGATGCTGATCTCATGCGCAAGTGGAACGAGAGAGGTCCAAAAGGTGATGCCCTTACCATTGGTGCCCAGAACAGGGTCGGCATCTCCACTGGCGACGGGGCCAATCAGCAGGCCTGCCATAATGCGCTCCACACGCTGGTCGAGGTCAGAGAGCTCTTTGAGGTCAGGACGGCCTACCCCGGTCTCAGTTCGGTTGCGCCGGTTGTGCGCCACCTTGGCCTGCAAGAGAAAGGATGGCCTCTAAGTACAGTGTGAAGCCCTGATCTTGTCTGCACTGCCTCCCATGGTCGAATAGCTTGTACAGTGTGTAGCCCTGATCTTGTCTGCACTGCCTCCCATGGTCAAATAGCTTGTACAGTGTGTAGCCCTGACCTTGTCTGCAATGCCTCCCATGGTGGAATAGCTTGTACAGTGTGTAAAGTGCTGAATGTGCAAGTGATTTTCATGCCAGTCCCATAGCTGCTGGATGAGGGCTGGCCATTAGGGCTTTCAGGTCCCTTTGCCCATAAAGTGAGGTGCACATGCAAGGATGAGGAGGACACTGGAAAGGGTACTCACCCTGACAACCCGAGTGAGGTCGTTGAACTTCTTCCGGCATTGCACAGGAGTCCTGGAAACCACGCTGTTGGAAGACACCCTGTTGGAGACCTCCCTCCAGGCTTTCCGGTAGGCGCTGGGCAGCGGCCTCTTGCCACCTTCTGGGAACAGAACATGGCGCCTGCGCTCCACTCCGCCAACCAGCAGCCTCAGGTCACCGTCGCTGAAGCGCTGCGCTCTCTCCCTGGCCTTCTCCATAGCCCTGGGCGTTGTGCAGGTGAAGCTGAAGTGGTCAGGCCTAGGTTGAGGGCTGCAGTGTGCAGGGCATGGCAGGCAAACAAATCGACCCTCCCCCTTTAAGAGCTGACCGGCGCCAGAGTGTCTGCTGTCAATCAAGAACTCGCCGCACCGGCGCTGCGCCCGGCCTCGGGGGTATCGCTCAGCACCGCCGGCTTAGCGCCTAAAGATAGTCGTGCATCGCCTGTTTTAGCGCAGCAGCAACCTCTTGGGGCGATGCGACTGAATATCGGCGAAGGGGGCGCGACTTTGCGCCGGGCGCAAACTTTAGCGGCCGCCCGACTTTAGCACCCCAAAAGTGGCTATACTGAATTTCTAGGCCATAGAGTTTTACAGCACAGAAAGAGGCCCTTCGGCCCATCGTGTCTGCGCCGTCCATCAAGCCCTGTCCAATCTAATCCCATTTTCCAGCATTTGGTCCATAGCCTTGTATGTAATGGCATTTCAAGTGCTCATCCAAATGCTTCTTGAATGTTGTGAGGGTTCCTGCCTCTACCACCCTTTCAGGCAGTGAGTTCCAGGCTCCAACCACCCTCTGGGTGAAAAAGTTCCTCCTCAAATCCCCTCTAAACCTCCTGTCCCTTACCTTGAATCTATGCCCCCTTGTTATTGACCCCCCTACTAAGGGGAAAAGTTCCTCTTTATCTACCCTATCTATGCCCCTCATCATTTTGTACACCTCAATCAGGTCCCCCCTCAGCCTTCTTTGCTCCAAGGAAAACAACCCCAGCCTGTTTAGTCTTTCTTCATAGCTGAGGCGCTCCATCCCAGGTAACATCCTGGTGAATCTTCTCTGCACCCTCTCCAAAGCAATCACATCCTTCCTATAGTGAGGCGACCAGAACTGCACACAGTACTCCAGCTGTGGCCTTACCAGCGTTTTGTACAGCTCCATCATAACCTCCCTGCTCTTATATTCTATGCCTCGGCGAATGAAGGCAAGTATCCCATATGCCTTTTTAACCACCTTATCTACCTGTTCCGCTGCCTTCAGGGATCTATGTACATGTACACCAAGGTCCCTCTGACCCTCTGTACTTCCTAGGGTCCTACCACTCATTGTGTATTCCCTTGCCTTATTTGTCCGTCCAAAATGCATCACCTCGCACTTTTCAGGGTTAAATTCCATTTGCCACTTTTCCGCCCATCTGACCAACCCGTTTATATCGTCCTGTAGCCTAAGGCTTTCCTCCTCACAATTTACCACCCCACCAATTTTCGTGTCATCTGCGAACTTACTGATCATACCTTTTACATTCTCATCCAAATCATTTATGTAGATCACAAACAGCAAGGGACCCAGCACCGATCCCTGAGGTACCCCACTGGACACAGGCTTCCAGTCACAAAAGCAACCTTCGACCATCACCCTCTGCCTCCTGCCACTCAGCCAGTTTAGGATCCAACGTGCCAAGGCACCCTGGATCCCATGGGCTCTTACCTTCTTGACCAGTCTCCTATGCGGGACTTTGTCAAAAGCCTTACTGAAGTCCATGTATACCACATCCACAGCATTTCCCTCATCCACACACCTAGTCACCCCCTCGAAAAATTCAATCAGATTGATCAGACATGATTTACCCTTGACAAAGCCATGCTGACTATCCCCGATTAATCCTCGCCTCTCCAAGTGGAGACTAATTTTGTCCCTCAGAATTTTTTCCAATAATTTCCCTACCATAGATGTTAGGCTCACTGGCCTGTAATTCCCTGGTTTATCCCTGCTACCCTTCTTGAATAATGGTACTACGTTAGCTGTTCTCCAGCCCTCTGGTACATCCCCTGTGGCCAGAGAGGTTCTGAAAATTTGTGTCAGAGCCCCTGCAATCTCCTCCTTTGCCTCACTCAGCAGCCTGGGATACATCTCGTCCGGGCCTGGGGATTTATCCACTTTTTGGCCTGCTAAAACCGCTAGTACCTCCTCCCTCTCGATGCTAATATGTTCAAGTATATCACAGTCCCCTTGCCTGATTTCTATGTCTACATCGTCTTTCTCCAGAGTGAACACAGATGCAAAAAATTCATTTAAAACCCCGCCTACATCATCTGGCTCTACACACAGATTGCCACTTTGGTCCCTAATGGGCCCTACCCTTTCCCTGGTTATCCTCTTGCCCTTAATATACTTATAAAACATCTTAGGATTTTCCTTTATTTTGCTCGCCAGTGTTATTTCATGGCCCCTCCTCGCTCTCCTAATTTCTTTTTTAAGTATGCCCCTGCACTTTTTATACTCCTCTAGGGCTTCCTCCGTCTTTAGTCTTTTGTAACTGCCAAAAGCCCCCCTTTCTTTCCTAATGCATTTTTGTATATCCCTTGTCATCCAAGGTTCCCTTTGCTTGTTGGTCCCACCCTTGACCTTTACGGGAACATGTTGGCGTTGTACTCTCTCTATTTCCCTTCTGAAAGTCTCCCACTGCTTTGATGTGGATTTTCCTATAAGTAGCTGCTCCCAGTCCATTTTGGCCAGATCCTGCCTTATCATATTAAATTCGGCCTTCCCCCAATTTAGAACCCTTATTTCCGGGCCGTCTTTGTCTTTTTCCATGACCACCTTAAATCTCACCGAATTATGGTCACTGTCGCCAAAATGCTCTCCTACTGACACTTCCACCACTTGCCCGTCTACATTCCCTAGAATTAGGTCCAGTACCGCCCCCTCTCTTGTAGGACTTTCTACATGTTGGCTCAAAAAGCTCTCCTGGATGCACTTTAAGAATTCTGCACCCTCTAAGCCTTTCACACTCTGACTATCCCAATTAATATTGGGGAAGTTGAAATCCCCCACTATTATTACCCTATTATTTTTGCACTTCTCTGAGATTTGCCTACATATCTGTTCCTCTATCTCCCCCTGGTTGTTTGGGGGCCTATAGTGCACTCCCAGCAAAGTGCTTGCCCCCTTTTTGTTTTTAAGTTCTACCCATATGGCCTCATTAGAGGAACCCGCTAATATATCATCCCTCCTTACAGCAGTAATTGACTCCTTAATTAATATTGCAACACCCCCTCCCCTTTTACACCCCCCTCTGTCTCGCCTGAAGATTCTATACCCTGGAATATTGAGCTGCCAGTCCTGACCCTCCCTCAACCATGTCTCCGTGATAGCAACAATATCGTACTCCCATGTGTTCAACAACAACTTCAGTTCATCCACCTTATTTGCAAGACTCCTTGCATTAAAATAAATGCCTTCCAGCCTTGCCATATTCCCTTTTGCCTTCACATATTTGCTCTGCCTTCCCAGCTGACTTGTTTTTTCCTCCGTATTTGGCTGTAAATCACCCCCTACTATAGCTCCACTCTGTATCCCATCCCCCTGCCAAGTTAGTTTAAACACCCCCCCAACAGTGCTAGCAAACCTCCCCGCAAGGATATTGGTCCCCCTCTGGTTCAGGTGTAAACCGTCCGACTTGTACAAGTCCCACCTTTCCCAGAAGCAGACCCAGTGATCCAGGAAACTAAAGCCCTCCCTCCTGCACCATCCCTTTAGCCACGCATTCATCTGTTCTATCTTCCTATTCCTATACTCACTAGCACGTGGCACCGGGAGTAATCCAGAGATTACAACCTTTGAGGTCCTGCTCTTTAATCTTCTACCTAGCTCCCTAAATTCTTGCTGCAGGACCTCATCCCTCTTTTTACCTATGTCGTTGGTACCAATGTGGACCACGACCTCTGGCTGTTCACCCTCCCCCTCCAGAATGCCCTGCAGCCGCTCAGTGACATCCTTGACCCTGGCACCAGGGAGGCAACAAACCATCCTGGATTCACGTCTACGGCCACAGAAACGCCTATCTGTTCCCCTTACTATAGAATCCCCTACCACTATTGCTCTCCCACTCTTTTTCCTCCCTTCCTGGGCAGCAGGAGCACCCCCAGTGCCAGGAAGTTGGCTGCTGCTGCCTTCCCCTGATAAGTCATCCCCCCCAACAGTATCCAAAGCGGTATACCTGGTTGAAAGGGGGATGGCCACAGGGGTCCCCTGCACTACCTGCCTGCTTCTATTGTTCCGCCTGGTGGTCACCCATTTCCCTTCTGCCTGTGCAGCCCTACCCTGCGGTGTGACCAACTCACTGTACGAGTAATTCGCGACCCTCTCAGCATCATGAATGCTCCACAACCCATCCACCCGCAGCTCCAGCGCCCCAAGACGGCCCGTTAGTAGCTGCAGCTGGATGCATTTCTGGCACACGTGTTGGTCAGGGACACTGGCAGCGTCCCCGAATTCCCACATAGAGCAAGAGGAGCATATCACGGGGCTGGGCTCTCCTGGCATGACCTACCCCTTTAATCAATTTAAATTTAATTCAATACCACCAGTAAAGTAAGCCTTACCTGGTCTCTGGAGCCCTTTGTAGGCCCGCTCTACCGCTGAAGCACCCGCCGAAGCTCTGAGGCCTTGCCTCACCTAACTCCCTGATTCACCCAACTCTCAGCACTCTGTTGAAACCGCACTCAGTGCAAAATCACACTTCAAAGCCTGTTTTTATAGGCCCTGAAACAAAGACTTGCTGAGCCCAACTACAGGAGAACCAGGTTAACCAGATTACTCCAGTTTCCCTTGTTAACTGCCTTCAGCTGCTCTGAGTTGTAGGACTTGTTTATCCCTTTTTAACCCTGCTTAAAGCTCCATCCTTTCTTGAACAGTAGGGTTATATGTGTGACCTTCCAATCCACTGGGACCGTTCTAGAATTTAGGGAATTCCAGAAGAATAAAACCAATGCATCCACTAGCTCTGCAGCCACCTCTTTTAAGACCCTAGGATGTAGGCCGTCAGGTCCAGGGGATTTGTTGGATTTTAGTCCCATTAATTTCTCCAGTACTTTTTCTTTACTAATATTAAATACAATGGACTAGAATTTCATTATAGCCCAGGAATGGGGGGTATCTTTAAAAAAGTTTGAGAATTAGCGCCAGGCGTTAATGCTTTAGACTGCACGCAAAATTCATTCTCACTGCTCAAAGAAATTATTGTAGTGCTAAATCAAGTCTTAAAGGCCTAGCTCAGTGGTGTTACACTGAAAGGGTGGACCAATATCGGGTGCAGTCTAATCTCAACTCATCATTGCCACAGGCTTTTCCCAGGACTTAAAGGGGAGGTTCATTGATACTGCAGCACCTCATTCTCAGCATTGCTGGCTGTGCAGCTGTCTCAGCAAGGAGAAGCACAACAAGGAGAAGGAGCCGGAGGACTGAAGCAGGTGTGCTCATGGCAGATCCACCTCAGTCGGGTGGTCAGGGTGATTGAATACTTCAACAAATGCTACATACCACCGTCTGTACCACAAGCTTCACACACTCTCCAAAGCACCAGACCCCAGTGCTCACCCACCAACAATCTCTACCTACCAACACTGCACACAATGAGAGCTATTCAACTATGGCAGGCACAAGGGTCATTAGTTATTAGAATGAATGTGATATGTGTGATATGTTTATGCATAAATTTAATCATGGGGTTTGCAATATTTTGTGGTCTCTCTCATTTCACCTTTGCACCCAGGAGGACGCTGTGATATGGCATGGTATGATGGGCATGTAGTGAGCAAAAGGGATCTGGGTTTTAAGTCATCCTGGGGTGAGGCTGGAGGTCTGTTTGGAGGAGGTGGCAGCGTGCTTTGACCACCACCTTGATGATGCGGAGCCGTCTAATACACTGCTTGTCACTTAATTGAAGGTAGGAGAAGTGCTGTCAGAATACCCTCGGAGGGTATGGCCTCCTGGTGAGAGCCCTGATGTCCCTCCTCATCCCTCTGTGCACATGTTCCTGTATTTCTGGCAGCCTACGCTCCTTCCACCGCAGATCCTGGAGGGTGAGGTGGTGCCAGTACAGCCTCCATTAATGTTGCCAAGTGTAGCAGTTTGAATCTTTGAACAATAAATGTAGTTACTTTGCACTTGTCACAAGACTGCTGTTCCAAAAGAAGCTTGAAATTACTCATACAAACTGTGCTAGTGGGTGAAACTGACAAGAAACCACTGAAACTAATGTGCCCTGACAGCTGGGAGTGATTAATGCTGATGCCTTTAAATAACGTCACTGGAGCCAGCTTCCTGCAGCTGTGCGCCAGCTCTCCCAGTCACTGTCTGGTCAAGGCGCTAAGTTAAGTGACGACAATGACATTTCCAGATTGGGCACCCACTGATGTCATGATCTGCCTGGTGTTGAAGTCCCTGGTGGTACCTTGTACCGGCGGTGCGACAATGGGGCTGGATTTGCCGTGCGGTGCCGGATTCGCCTCGCCCCGGTGCTACTGCATCAGCGCCCCGTTATCGCCATCTGCAGGCGCTAACGGGAGTCACTAAGCTACCAAATTTTTCACCCTTTAAGTTCCTCACTCCCATTAGACCCTAGGGCCTAGAAATTCAGTATCGCCACGTTTGGGGCGCTACAGCCGGGCGTTCGCTAAATTTAGCGCCCGGCGCAACTTAGCGCCACCTTCACCGAAATTGAGTTGCATCGCCCCAAGAGGTTGCTGCTGCGCTAAAGCAGGCGATGCACGATTACCATAAGGCGCTAAGCCGGCGAACCGAGGCGCTAACACCGAGGGCGGACGCAGTGCAGGTGCAGCGAGTTGCTGATTGAAGGCAAACACGCTGGCGTCGGTCAGCACTTAAAGGGGGAGTGTCGATTTGTTTGGCTGCAACGCCCTGCACACTGCAGCCCTGAAGCAAGGTCTGACCATTGCTGGTTCAACAGTTCAACGCCCAGGACCATGGGGAAGCCCGCTATTCTTCCAAATCCCATTGCACGCTCTTGCTGCTTGTCCAGGGTCATGGGGAAGGAGATGTACTGACGTCTCCTTCTGAAAAGGGCATTGGTCACCTGGCGGATGCAGCAATGTATATGGTGACTCTAGGCTATGGCACTGAAAGTTAAATCCAAGTGCAAAGCTCTGGCCTGAAGCCAGAAGCACCTGTGCGAGTGCTGAGTCAAAGCAGAAAGCTCTCCCCTTTGTCTCTCTCCAAATATCTGTCTCTCAAACAGAAGGATTGGCACAAAATCGCTGCCACTTATAATGCAGGAGGAATCCCCTTTAAATAGCACCCCGCAGCGACTGGGAACCGTTTCCCTCTACCAGTCGCTGGGAGCGCCAGGCGCAAAGAGCGCCACTGAAGTTCCGGTTCGGGGCGCACCAAGGGCATTGCACCATGAAATGCCGTCAGGATCTGCGCGCGCAGCTGAGCGGGCGCTGCGGTTTTGCGCCGGCGCTAAATCTTGACTGAAGTTCGCGAGAGGCGCAGATCGCGCCGCGCCTGGGCGCTAGCCGCTTCGCGCCCCACTTCTCGCCCTCTTAAGGCGCTAGTGGCTGGCGCTAACAACTGAATTTCTAGGCCTAGGTGTTTGGCAACATTGTAAGCTTTCTTTTAATCTGAGACTATCCTAACTTCTCTAGTTAGCTACAGTTTGACCACTTTATTCCCGTGGAGTTTTTTCTTCCTCATGGTAATGTATAATCATTGAGAATTATGAATTATTTCTTTAAATGTTCACCATTGCTTATCTACCATCATATCTTTTAATCTAATTTCCCAATCTACCTTAGCCACCTTGCCATTTGTGCCATTAATTCATCTATCTTGTTATAAATGCTTCGTGCATTCAGATACATCGCCTTTAATTTTAACTTTTTGCTATTTTTCTCTGATGTGACCTTAGTCACTAACACCCTATTTATTACCTTTGTTAAACTCTCTGTCCCTTCCGGACACACGTGTGGCAATCCTCACTGAGGTGGGGATGTTCTGCAACTACCCATAAATTACGCCCCCATTAACACATCCATTAACATTTGATTAATGTTTTCTTGAGATCAGGAATCACTGACTTACCCAAGGCAATGAGGAATGCTTCAAAATTATGATTTTCATACACTTTCCAAACTCCATCGAAAGCCATGGCTGAACGTTTATTGTTGCAAGGACTGCCTGATGCTGACCTGGTGAAAGAAATTAGAGGTGAGATGTGTTTGTGAAGCTCAAGTCCAACTTGTGGAGATAGAATCATAGAATTATAGAATCGAACAGCACCGAAGGAGGCCATTCGGCCCGTCGTGCCTATGCTGGCTCTTTGAAGGAGCATACCTACTTCGACCCACATCTCTGCGTTTTGTCCGTAACCCTGTGAGCTCCTCATCCTCCAGAACCCGCCCAACTCCCTTTTCAAATTATTGATGGAATCAACTTCCACCACCTGTTCAGGTCGAGCGTTCCAGATCCCAACAACTCTCGGAGTGAAAACATTTCTCCTCATCTCCCCTCCAGATCGTTTGCCAATGATTTTGAATCTCTGACCTCTGGTTATTGACCCACTCGCCAGAGGGAATAGCTTTTCTCTAACTGCTCTATCAAAACCCCTCATCATCTTGAAAACCCCTATTAGGTTTCCTACATTACAACAGTGACTACACTTCAAAAAGTACTTCATTGGCTGTAAAGCGCTTTGTGACGTCTGGTGGTCATGAAAGGCTCTGCAGAAATGCAAGTCTTTCTTTCTTTCTCTTAACCTTCTCTGTTCCAAGGAGAACAGTCCGAACTTTTCCAACCTCTCCTCATAACTGAAGTCCCTGATCCCTGGTAACATCCTGGTAAACCTCCTCTGCACCCTTTCTAAGCTCTTTACTTCTTTCCTGAAGTGTGGGGCCCAGAATTGCCCACAATACTCCAGTGTGGCCGAGCCCGTGATCCTTTCTTTACTGTACGTTTCATGGAACAGTTTGGCCCCAGCATAAGGGCATGAAACGGTTAAACCTCAAGGCACAGAAAAGGTGCCAGTCATTGAAGTTTGCAGTTCTTGGAGAACACATTGATCATGATTAGCTCTGAAAAGGACATTGACATTGAACTGTGAGGCCTTGAATCATGATTGGTTTCGATGGGAAAAATTAACATCTGGACACTGCTCTGAGTTTAACTGAAACAATGAGTGTCTCGATAGGTGATTTAATGGTGAATAGGTGATTTAACTCTGGACAATGAGACTTTGTTTAAATGGGTTTCGATGGATCTTCAATGGATAAGACAACAATGCCAGTTTTGCTGGAACAATGGACTCCCTGGAAAAAACCTTGGACAAAACACATCAGCAGTAAGACTAAATCACATTAAATATGTATCACAGGGCGGGGGAGACAAGATAAGGAATTGTCTTCCATCCCTCAGCCCCGTACGCATCCTGTGGTTTGGATTACTAGGTGTGCATTGGAAAACAAGAGTTGGGAGAAGGCCCAGACTGGAAAAGGCGTGACGGAAGAGCTGTAACAAGGAAACACAACACAGCTCTCTCTGCTTTTCGCTCTGAAGCTCTCTCTTGGAAGCTCTCTCGGAAGCTAGCTCTGACTACAGCCAGGTGTAAAAAAAAATAAAAAAATAAAATGGCGGCGCGCACAGACGCAGCGGCTTTGTCTCTCCCGAGACTGAGCGTTTTCACCCTCCTTCTGAGTCTCTTCTGGACTCTGCTGATACGGGAATTAAAGGCTGACCTACCGTACAGCCGGCAGACGCTCCTAGACATCGGGGCCGACTGCGTGCGGCTCACACTCGGCGACATCGATCTGCCTCCCGACATCGCCCGACCCCCGGGACCAGCGTGGCGTCCTTCCCCAGCCGGAAGTTGGCGCAGACCGCGCAGGGAACGCAAGCAGAAGCGGGGTAAGAGGGCCGGTATCCAAAACAGGCTGAAGAGGGCCCCACACAAACCTTCCCTCCCAAGTATTTTCCTGGCCAACATCAGGTCACTAGAAAATAAAAAGGATGAGATCAAACTTGATCTCTCCTCACAGAAAAAGACAAAGGAATGCTGCGCCATGATCTTCACAGAGACCTGGTTGAACAACGGCATGCCTGACACCACCATCCAACTAGAAGGACGCACGGTCTTCCGCGCCGACAGAACTGCAGACTCCGGTAAGAGCAAGGGAGGCGGTTTGTGCATTTACACTAACAATGCCTGGTGCACTTGTATTGATTTCTTTGTGGGTTCAATGATGAGACATTTATGAAAGAGAATGAGTTTTAATCCAAAGTCTGTTCAACTCTTTTATACAGCTTTTTCAGGAGACACCCTGCTAGTCTGCCTCTAGAACGAAACTGAAACTAAACTAACTGCCTTGCTTCTCTCGGTCACATGCCCTCTGCTGGTCAGGCACAAGCAATCAATACATGCAATCATGCTATTAAGGCATCATAATCGAACAGGCAAATACCATCTCTATTTGCTGATATCATTACAGCACTAACACGGACATAATCGATAGATCCTGCTCGGCTGATTTGGAATTCCTCATGGTAAGGTGCAGACCCTTCTACCTGCCTCGGGAATTCACGGCTGTTATCATCACTGCGGTCTACATCCCACCACACGCTAATGCCAAACTAGCACTGAAGGACCTCTACAGGGCCATCAGCGAACAACAAACTGCGCACCCAGACGGAGCTTTTATCGTCGCGGGGGACTTCAATCACATAAACCTAAAAACTGTACTACCGAAATTCCACCAGAATGTTTCCTGCCCCACAAGAGGGGAGAACACACTGGATCAAGTCTACACGAGCATTGTAGACGCTTATAAGGCCATTCCCTGCCCCCACCTTGGGAAGTCTGACCACCTCTCCCTGTTTCTAGCCCCGGCATACAAACCGCTCATCAAAAGAGGGAGAACATCAGTGAGAGCAGTGAAAGTATGGCCAGAGGGGGCAGTATCGGAGCTTCAGGATTGCTTCGAACGCACTGATTGGGGCATGTTTGCCCATAATGACATCGAGGAATACGCATCCACAGTGCTATTCTACATTAACAGCTGCGTCGAGGTCGTCACGACCCATAAAAATATCAGAACATACCCCAACCAGAAACCCTGGATGAACGGAGAGGTCCGCTCACTGTTGAAAGCACGCGACGCAGCATTTAAATCTGGCGACGCGGCGGCTTACAGTGCAGCTAGGACCAACCTAAAAAAGGGTATCAGGACTACCAAAAGGAAACAGACAATGCGGATAGAGGATCACTTCCACAACAACTCGGACCCCCGGTGCATGTGGCAAGGCATCCAGTCACTGACTACAAGGGCAAAAACACCAGCCCCACGGTTAGCGATGCCTCCCTTCCGGAGGAGCTTAACAACTTCTACGCTCGCTTTGACAGGGACAACAGGGAGCCGGCTACCAAAGCCTTGCCACCCCCGGAAGACCAGGTGCTCACTCTGTTGACCTCCGATGTAAGGGGTGTTTTACGCGGAGTGAACACACGAAAGGCTGCTGGACCGGATAGCATCCCTGGACGGGTACTCAAGGAATGTGCTGATCAGCTGGCTGATATCTTCACCGCCATCTTCAATCTGTCATTGGCCCAGGCAGTAGTCCCTACATGCTTCAAGACCGCTACCATTATTCCTGTGCCAAAACAAACGGCTGTGACGTGCCTGAACGACTATCGACCTGTCGCACTCACACCCATCATAATGAAGTGTTTCAAGAGACTGGTCTTAGCCCACATCAAAGCCAGTGTTCCCACCTCTCTTGACCAACACCAGTTTGCCTATCGTGCAAACAGATCAACGGAGGATGCAATCACAACTGCTCTACACTCGGCACTGAATCACTTAGATGGTAAGGAGACCTACATCAGAATGCTATTCATAGACTACAGCTCAGCATTCAACACTATCGTCCCCAACAAGCTGGCCACCAAACTCCAAACTCTTGGCCTGAACACTTCCCTCTGCAACTGGACCCTGGACTTCCTAACAAACAGACCCCAGTCTGTCAAATTAGGTAACCACACCTCCCCCCCCCTGACCCTGAACACGGGGGCCCCACAAGGATGTGTGCTGAGCCCCCTCCTCTACTCCCTCTTCACCCACGACTGTGTGGCTGTTCATGGTTCCAACACCATCATCAAGTTTGCGGATGATACCACGGTAGTAGGCCAGATCACCAACAACGATGAGTCAGCCTACAGGGAGGAGGTCCAGCATCTCGTGAAGTGGTGCGCCGATAACAACCTGGCCCTTAACATCAAGAAAACCAAAGAAATCATTGTGGACTTCAGGAAGTCTAAAGGCGGAAGTCACACCCCCATCCACATCCATGGGGCTGTGGTGGAAAGGGTGGACAGCTTTAAGTTCCTCGGAGTCCACCTCACGGAAGACCTCTCCTGGTCCCTCAATACCTTCTCTCTGGTGAAGAAGGCCCAACAGCGCTGATATTTCCTAAGGAGGCTGAAGGGATGTAACCTGTCACCCCTGATCCTCTCTAACTTTTACCACTGCACAATAGAGAGCATCCTGACGAACTGTATCACAGTATGGTATGGCAGCTGTAGCTACTATGACCGGAAAGCCCTGCAGCGGGTAGTCAAAACTGCCCAACGCATTACCGGCACCCGGCTACCGACCATAGAGCACATATACCAGAAACGCTGTCTACGGAGGTCGCGGTCCATCATCAGAGACCCCACCCACAGTCTGTTCGCCCTCCTGCCATCTGGGAGACGCTACAGATGCATTCGCACCCGTACGACCAGATTTAGGAACAGCTTCTTTCCCAGGGTTGTCATCCTACTGAACTCCACAAATAAACTCTAAAGCCTGCACATCTGCCAATGCACTTTATTATGGTTATGTTTATGTTAATATACTACAAGCCAAATGTATGTTGAATGTTTAAATGTCTTAATCTAAATGTACACTCTCGGGAGCCGCAAGCCTACATTTCGTTGTACTGCACTTGTGCACTAACAATGACAATAAAGTTGATTTGATTTGATTTGGGTGTAAGAAGGAAGGGAAGACGGTCACCTCCAGCTCTCAGCCTGCAATCGATGTCGGCCACGACCAGCCGGACGGGTGATTGTAAATGTCAGTTGACTCTACAAGGGGTTTGCGCTGTGTAGGCAGCTGCAGTCAGATAAAGGAGGATGGGGACAGGTCATCTCCGATCTAGGCCTACAATCCATAACGGGAACGTCCGGCCGGATGGGTGATTGTAAGTTTCAGCCAAATCTCAACAGGTTTTTGTCTGTGTTTTGTTGCTTTTAATAAACTAACAGTTTTGCGTTGAACCTAAACCTTTGTGTCATCTACCATTTTGTTCCTGTAAAACCCAGAGTCAAAGAACCCTTGTAAGGACGAAGAAACCAATCACCTTACATTACAAGTTGGAAGAGGATTCAGGATAGAATGTTGCAGAATCTCTCGCAAAGCCAGGTTTAGTTAACCGTGTTGTGAAACCAGCTGATACGTTTTATGGTCTAAAGTTAAATGGCTTCCCATTTATCCTTTGGTTTTATTTTCACTCATTGCTTGTCCATATTAAATGCAAAGTGATCTGTGTGTGTGTAGGATTCGTTCCTTCCCCCAACGGTAAAAATTGGGCTATGAAATATAAAAACCCAGAACTGAAGAGCCAGCAAAAAGGGCTCGACAATAAAGGGTTAATTCAAACATTGCAGCCGAAACTATGACTGGATCACAGACAATCTAAAAGACGAATGCTTCCCAACAAGAACATTCGCATATTCATTTACCTTAAGGGGATTACATTGTCCACCTTAGACCAGAGTGCTACGAGTTGGGTGAGTCACTTGGGTGAGTCAGAGAGTGAGTCAAACTTTTGTTTGTTTCACATTTACTGATACTATCTACTGTTTAAAATCTAAATTTCCCAGCTTTAAGCAGGGTTCTAAAGGGATTTCGAAGGCCTACAATTCAGAGCAGCTGAAGGCAGGTAATTAGGGAAACTAGATTCAGCTGGTTTTCCTGTAGCTGAGCTCAGCAAGTCTCCCTTGTTTCAGGGCCTATAAAACAGGCCTTGACGTGCGATTCTGCACTGAGTGCGGTTTCAACAGAGTGCTATGAGTTGGGTGAGTCAGGGTTAGGTGAGGAGTGGTAGGAGGAGCTCCCTTGCTGTACCTTTGTTTTTCCTATCTTTTCACCCTGTAGGAAGAGGCCGGTGTCGGGAGCAGCAGGAGAGTAGTGAGTATTTAAACTCACTTTCACGGGCTTTTTCTCAAAGGCCGGTCAATCTCGCAGACCGGCGGCGGCGTTCCAGAGCCACGCCATGATTCAAAAAGTGACGCGGGCAAGAGGAAGCAGCTGATTGGGTGAGTACGGCCAGGTGGGTATTTATACTACTCTATAGTTTGACAGTTAAGGTTAATAATTTATAAAGTTTTGAAGGTCTTATTTTTTGGGGTTATAGTTTCTACGGTCTCTGTTGTGTATCGGGGAGTGCTAGTAACCAAGGGCCCTTGAGTATATCATTTAATTGTAGTGTAATTAGTGGTATTGATTTGATTTAATTTAATTTAAATTAATTAAAGGGTAAGTCATGGCAGCACAGCTTGGCCCCGTGGCATGCTCCTCCTGCGCCATGTGGGAAATCAGGGACACTTCCTGTGTCCCTGACGACCATGTGTGCGGGAAGTGTATCCAGCTGCAGCTACTGACAGACCACATTGCAGCGCTGGAGCTGCGAATGAATTCATACTGGAGCATTCACGATGCTGAGGACATCGTGGATAGCATGTTTAGAGAGTTGGTCACACCACAGGTAATGGCTGCACAGGCAGGAAGTGAATGGGTGACTGCCAGGCAGAGTAGTAGGCGCAGCCAGGTAGTACAGGAGTCCTCTGTGGCCATCCCCTCTCAAACAGATATACCAATTTGGATATTGTTGAGGGAGATGGCTTATCGGAGGAAGGCAGCAGAGCCAACTTCCTGGAACCATGGGTGGTTCTCCTGCACAGGACGGGAGGAAAAAGAGCGGGAGAGCTATAGTGATAGAGGATTCTATTGTAAGGGGAATAGATAGGCGTTTCTGCGGCTGCAAACGAGACTCCAGGATGGTATGTTAACTCCCTGGTGCAAGGGTCAAGGATGTCACGGAGCAGTTGGAGGGCATTCTGGAGGGGGAGGGTGAACAGCCAGTTGTCGTAGTGCATATAGGTACCAACGATATAGGTAAAAACCAGGATGAGGTCCTAAAAGCTGAATATAGGGAGTTAGGAGGTAAATTAAAACATAGGACCTCAAAGGTAGTAAACGCAGGATTGCTACCAGTGCCACGTACTAGTCAGAGTAGAAATAGAAGGATATTTCAGATGAATATGTGGCTAGAGGAATGGTGCAAGGGGGAGGGATTCAAATTCCTGGGACATTGGAAGCGGTTCTGGGGAAGGTGGGACCAGTACAACATGGACGGTTTGCACCTGGGCAGGACTGGGACCGATGTCCTAGAGGGAGTGTTTGCTAGTGCTGTTGGAGAGGGTTTAAACTAAAATGGCAGGGGGTTGGGAACCTGTGCAGGGAGACAGAGGAAAGGGAAGCAAGGATAGAAGCAAAAGACAGGAAGGAGAAAAGCAAAAGTGGCAGTCAGAGAAATCAAGGGTTTAAATCAAACATGGCCACAGTAAATAATAATTCTAAAAGGCCTAAGTGTTAAAACAAGCTTGCAGGCTTTGTGTCTTAATGCAAGGAGCATTCGTAATAAGGTGGATGAAGTGGCTGCGTAAATAGACGTAAACGGATATGATGTGATTGGGATTACGGAGACATGGCTCCAGGGTGACCAAGGCTAGGAATTCAACATCCAGGGGTATTCAATATTCAGGAAAGACAGGCAAAAAGGAAAAGGAGGTGGGGCAGCATTGCTGGTTAAAGAGGAGATTAACACAATAGTAAGGAAGGATATTAGCTGATGATATGGAATCTGTATGGGTAGAGCTGAGAAATACCAAGGGGCAGAAAACATTAGTGGGAGTTGTATACAGACCCCCAAACAGTAATGCTGAGGTTGGGGATGGCATTAAACGGGAAATTAGAGATGCGTGCAATAAGGGCACAGCAGTTATCATGGGTGACTTTAATCTACATATAGATTGGGCTAACCAAATTAGTAACAATACTGTGGAGGAGGAATTCCTGGAGTGTGTACGGGACGGTTTCCTGGACCAATATGTCGAGGAACCAACTAGAGACCAGGCCATCTTAGACTGGGCATTATGTAATGAGAAAGGATTCATTAGCAATCTTGTTGTGCAAGGCCCCTTGGGGCAGAGCAATCATAATATGATAGAATTCTTCATTAAGATGGAGAGTGAAGTAGTTGACTCAGAGACTAGGGTGCTGAATTTAAATAAAGGAAACTACGATGGTATGAGGAGCGAGTTGGCTAGGATGGATTGAGGAATGTTACTTAAAGGGTTGATGGTGGATAAGCAACGGCAAACATTTAAAGATTGCATGGATGAACTACAGAATTTGTTCATCCCTGTTTAGCATAAAAATAAAACGAAAAGGGTGGCTCAACCATGGCTAAGAAGGGAAATTAGGCCTGGCATAAGATCCAAGGAGAGGACATATAAATTGGCCAGAAAAAGCAGCAAACCTGAGGATTGGGAGCAGTTTAGGATTCAGCAAAGGAGGACAAAGGGATTAATTAAGAGGAGGAAAATAGAGTATGAGAGTAAGCTTTCAGGCAACATACAAACTGATTGTAAAATCTTCTGTAGATATGTGAAGAGAAAAAGATCGGTGTAGTCAAGCATAGGTCCCTTGCAGTCAGAATCAGGGGAATTTATAATGGGGAACAAAGAAATGGCAGACCACAATTAAATACATACTTTGGTTCTGTCTTCACAAAGGAGGGCACAAATAACCTCCCAGAGATGTCGGGGAACATAGGGTCTAATGAGAGGGAGGAACTGAATTAAATTAGTATTTGTAGGGAAATGGTGTTAGGGAAATTGATGGGATTGAATGCCAATAAATCCCCAGGGCCTGATAATCTACATCCTAGGGTACTTAAGGAAGTGACCCTAGAAAAAGTAGATGCATTGCTGGTCATTTTCCAAAATTCGATAGACTCTGGAACAGTTCCCGTGGATTGGAGGGTAGCTAATGTAACCTCACTATTCAAAAAAGGTGGTAGAGAGAAAACAGGGAATTATAGACTGGTAAGCCTGACATCGGTCGTGGGAAAATGCTAGAGTCCATTATAAAAGATGTAATAGCAGAGCACTTGGAAAACAGTGACAGGATCGGACAAAGTCAACATGGATTTACAAAAGGTAAATCATGCTTGACTAATCTACTGGAATTTTTTGAGGATATAACTGGTAAAATAGATAAGGGAGAAGCAGTGGATGTGGTGTATTTGGACTTTCAGAAGGCTTTCGATAAGGTCCCGCAAAAAAGATTAGCATGTAAATTTAAAGCACATGGGATTGGGGGTAAGGTACTGACTTGGATAGAGAACTGGTTGGCAGACAGGAAGCAAAGAGTTGGAATAAACGGATCTTTTTCCGAGTGGCAGGCAGTGACTAGTGGGGTACCGCAGGGATCGGTGCTAGAACCCCAGCTATTCACAATATAAAGTAATGACCTAGACGAGGGGATTAGATGTAATATCTCCAAGTTTGCAGATGACACAAAGCTGGGTGGGCGTGTGTGCTGTGAGGAGGATGCAGAGAAACTCCAGTATGATTTGGACAGGTTAGGTGATTGGGCAGATGCATGGCAGATGCAGTATAATGTGGATAAATGCGAGGTTATCCACTTTGGTGGCAAAAACAGGAAGGCAGCTTATTATCTGAATGGCAATAGATAGGGAGAAGGGGAAGTGCAATGAGATTGGGTGTCCTTGTGCCCCAGTCGCTGAAGGTAAGCATGCAGGTGCAGCAGGCGGTTAAGAAGGCAAATGGTATGTTGGCCTTCGTAGCGAGAGGATTTGAGTACAGGAGCAAGGATGTCTTGCTGCAGTTGTACAGGGCCTTGGTGAGACCACACCTTGAGTATTGTGTGCAGTTTTGGTCACCTTATCTGAGGAAGGATGTTCTTGCCATGGAGGGAGTGCAGCGAAGATTCACCAGACTGATACCTGGGGTGGCAAGAATGACATTTGAGGAGAAATTGGGTCGATTGGGCTTATATTCGCTGGAGTTTAGAAGAATGAGAGGGGATCTCATTGAAACTTTTTTAATTCTAACAGGTCTAGACAGACTAGATGCAGGAAGGATGTTCCCGATGGTGGGGGAGTCCAGAACCAGGGGTCACAGTCTAAAGATAAGGGGTCGGCCATTTAGGACAGAGCTGAGGAGGAATTTCTTCACCCAGGGAGTGGTGAACCTGTGGAATTCTCTACCACACAAGGCAGTTGAGGCCAATTCATTAAATATATTCAAGAAGGAGTTAGATATATTCCTTAAGTCTAAAGGGATCAAGGGATATGGGGAGAAGGCAGTGACAGGGTACTGAATTTGGATGATCAGCCATGATCTGATTAAATGGCGGAGCAGGCTCGAGGGGCCGAATGGCCTACTCCTGCTCCTATCTTCTATGTTTCTATGGCCCCCGAATAACTAGTTTCAGTGCAAGCCTAGACAATGGGCCGGGCCTCGAACCTTTTGAATACGAATGCTTACAGAAACCAACAACCTCGCATAGGCAGTCACTTTGGGAGGTTTACATTGTCAGAAAGATATCTCAAATCAATGGACAATTCACACATTTTGAAATGTATCGTATGCTCAGAAGGGGGCCAGGAAATACTGCAAGTTGGTTTTGGTTTAAAGTAAGATCACTTCGAAGACAGTGGTGGGGGAAGCCGGCGGCAGAACAGCGAACAGAAAGATTCGGACCTACAATCAACTCCAGGAGACAGCCGACCGGGAGTGGTGATTGTATGTTTCAGCCAAATCACAGAGGGGGCTTTTATGATTGAGTCTGAGTAAGTTTGTACGTTTCCGTCAGATCACAATAAGGGTTTTGTGATTGAGTCTGGGTAACTTTATATGTAACAGTCAAATCGTGGACGGGTTTAACTGTGTCTTATTGTGTCGATGCAAATGACCCTTGCGTAGGGGTTTATATATTTTTTTAATTCACTGATGGGATGTGGGCATCGCTGGCTGGCTAGGCCTGCATTTAGTGCCCATCCCTAATTGCCCTTGAGAAGATGGTGGTGAGCCGCCTTCTTGAACCGCTGCAGTCCATATGGTGTAGGTACACCCACAATGCTGTTAGGAAGGGAGTTCCAGGATTTTGGCCCAGCGACAGTGAAGGAACGGCGATACAGGTCCAAGTCAGGATGGTGTGTGGCTTGGAGGGGAATTTGTAGGTGGCGATGTTCCCATGCGTCTGCTGCCCTTGTCCTTCTAAGTGGTAGAGGTCGCGGGTTTGGAAGGTGCTGTTGAAGGAGCTTTGGCGAGTTGCTGCAGTGCATCTTGTAGATGGTACACACTGCAGCCACGGTGCGCCGGTGGTGGAGGGAGTGAATGTTGAAGGTGGTGGATGGAGTGCCAATCAAGCGGGTTGCTTTATCCTGAATGGTGTCGAGCTTCTTGAGTGTTGTTGGAGCTGCACTCATCCAGGCAAGTGGAGAGTATTCCATCACACTCCTGACTTGTGCCTTGTAGATGGTGGAAAGGCTTTGGGGAGTCAGGGGGTGAGACACTCGCTGCAGAATTCCCAGCCTCTGGCCTGCTCTTGTAGCCACAGTATTTATATGGAGTTGTTAGTCTGATATAAATCGTAGGGATTTATACTGGGGAAGTAATTGTGTGTGTGTGTGTTCAATAAACGAATGAATCAAAGGTTGAGCCAAAACCCTGGGCCGTGTGTATTTTGTTCTTATAAATCCTGACGTTCAAGAACTGTGTGTATCAGGGGACCGGTATCGGAGAAAACCCCTTACAGCACGGTGGCATAGTGGTTAGCACTGTTGCCTCACAGCGCCAGGGACTGGGGTTCGAATCCGGCCTCGGGTGACTGTCTGTGTGGAGTTTGCACATTCTCCCCGTGTTTGCGTGGGTTTTCTCCGGGTGCTCCGGTTTCCTCCCACAGTCCAAAGATGTGCGGGTTAGGTTGATTGGCTATGATAAATTGACCCTTAGTGTTAGGGGGATTAAATACGTGGGGTTACGGGGATCGGGTGGGATATGTGTCGGTGCAGGCTCGATGGGCTGAAATGGCCTCTATCTGTACTGTGAGGTTTCTGTGATTTCTGAGAATCTGGCGACCGGCGGCAGGACGTCAAGGTTTAGAACAAAATTATGGACAGGGTTAAGTGCAAGAAACCCGCGATGGAGGATAGGATATCCTCGTATGTGTTTGGGAAAGTAAACATTTCCGAGCACTGGGTGCGGGGAATGTTACACTCCCACAGTCCGTATGAGAAAGCGGTAGCGTGGTCATGTAGTAGTATATACACGAGAAATTGAAGGAAAAGGCGATTTGGCTAATATGTATGCAGAAACAAATTCAGATGCTCACGGAGAAAGTTGAGCGTTTAGGAAAAAAGAAACAGAAATCAGGAAGTTGGGCAGCAGAGAGAGAGGCTGCAGTGAACCGGCTGACAGAAGATTTGAGCTTTGAAAGGCAGGAGAGAAAAGCACAGGAAGAAACAGCTGGAAACACGTTCGAGTACCTGCAATATCAGGGTCACCGAAAGTGGAAGGCAGTGTCAGGCTCAGCGTGAGGAAGGTAATAGGAACTCAGAGAGAGCGGACAAGGCTGAGGAGCAGTTTAAAGATATAAAGGTGGCAGACAGGGTAGCCAAACACCGGGTACATGAAGAGGCCGATCACGGGCCCTGTAATGATAAAATCAATAAGTTGGCCCGAGCATTATCCAGGGCCAGGGGGATGGTGTGTCTCATGGTACTGGGGAAGTTGGGGTAGACTGGGATGAGGAGGAAAAGGAGCCCGATGATGGGATCCAGTATAGAGAGGTTCGACCGGCTCCCGAAGCACAGGGACCACCGGGACCGATGGGTCCCCGGCGACAGCACAAGTTCGGTCCACCCCCACAGGGCGGTGGTCAGGAGCCATTGCAGAGTGATTGTGTCCTTCCCTATACCTCCCTTCAGTTGCAGGAAATGCTGGCCAGTGTGCCCAGACTGAAGCACGGAGGATGCCTCTGTTCATTTTGCCAATGTAGAGCAGATAGGGCGGATCAATAATTGTGACGAGGACGAACGGAAAAAGCGGATCCTGTTCTCTCTAGATGGGAAGCTGTACCAGGGTTTGTCGGCAGCCGCTCAGTTAGGAGGGGTACCCTGGACGGGGTAAAGGACGAAATTTTAATGGCGCTGGGACATAGCCAGGGCAGCCCGTTCTTGCAGGTCGAGCAGACCAGACAGCTGGCTGGCGAGGCACCGGATGCATTCGCAGACGGGTTGTGGCCCGTGTATCTGAAAGCGACGGGGGGGGAAATCGAGCCCGAGCACAGTTGTTAGGGTCTCCCAGGAATCGTTGGTTGAGGACCCTAGTGACTAACAGCCTGCCACAGATCAGGGCGAGGGTGGAATCATGGTTCGACTCCGAGGATGTTAATAATACAGAGCCAGGCGTGTTAAGGAAACTGACTCTGGCTTTTAAATCCGACCGAGGGGAGGAGAATAAACAAAAGGGAAAAGTGCACGAGGTGAAGGGAAGCGTGGATGGTAGAAAAGAATGGAAGCAGGAGGGGGGTAAGTGGACAGATCCCAGGTGTGCTTTAACTGTGGGAGAATAGGACGCTGGAACAGGGAGTGCAAGTTCCCAAAAAGGGAAAAACCAGGATACGGGAGTCCCTCAGGGTCAAAACCGCGGGTAGTAGAGGCAGAGAAGGAGAGGGTAGAAGACCCGGTGGAACTTCTAGTGACCGCGTTACGGCAGGTTATGGGCAAAGACCAGGGAAAGCGGGACGCTGCTGTATGCAGTGAAAAGCCCAGCGCGCCCCCACTTCTCCCATGACTAGGACGCACCCAGTCCGAGTACCTGTGCCCGCTCACCTACGATGAGTGGGGCAGACCTTGTGTAGAGCTCAGGGTAGAGGCCATTTGGGGAAAGTATCTAGTGGCCACCGGAGCTTCCACTACAATGGTTCACTCACCAAACCCGACCACTTCTCCACGGTCGAGCAGGGTCCCGTTTAAGTTAGTGGGTTTCACAGGGAACGAGCAGGCTGGGGCGGTATCGAAACCTTTGTCTATAGGGTTAGAACCCCTTGTCACTAAGTGGGAATGTGTACTGACTGATGCAATGGGATCAGCCCAGCGCGGGGGTCCTCGGAGCTGATTTTATGCTGGCCCACTATGTGATCGTGGATATGAGAAACCACTGTCTATGGGGGGCGGTTGGTTCAGATAAACCTGAGGAAGTTCTAGTCATCCCCAAGGTGGAGAAAGTGAAAGGTAGCGCCTGTACTATGAAACCGAAGGGTATGATTTGGAACAATTGGTCCCTGGCACCCCGGAAAGTTATCGGGATATGTGAAAAATAATCTTGCAGTGTTCGCCACTCACCGACGTGACTGTGGCAGGGTAACGGGGGTAGAGGTGGAGGTGCACGGGGACCCAATGTCGCGACCTCAGAAACAGTATAGTTTTCCCCGGGAGGCAGAGAAGGACATGGAAACTGCACTGAGCTCCCTCGTGGAGCAAGGGGTACTGAGGCCGATATCAACCCACGTAAATTCACCCCTATGGCCAGTTAAGAAGCCCGATCAGTCATGGAGAGCCACGGTAGACTACCGGGTTCTCAATAAAGGTATTCCAGCATGCACGCCCACGGTAGCAGCAGTAGCCGATTTAATAGGGAATATCCCTGCAGAGGCAACGATCTTCACTGTATTGGAGATAGCTCACGGGATCTGGTCTATCCCAGTAAGACGGGAGGATCAGTATAAATTTGCCTTTACATTCAAAGGGCAACAGTATACGTGGATGTGCCTCCCGCAAGGGTTTCATAACAGTCCCTCGATTGTCTGCCAGTGTATGGCTAATGCTTTAAAGAATTTCAGTCAGCCTAGCCAGTTGATCCAGTATGTGGATGACCTATTATTATTCTCAGAGTACAGAGGACCATGGGCCACTACTGGATGAGCTACTAATGCTGTTGGGGGAGGCAGGGTAAGGCAAGCCCCAAGAAAACCCAAATAGGACAGGAGGAGGTGAAATTCTTAGGATTGACGATTAGGGCAGGGGAAAGGGCTATAGACGAGGCGAAGAGGAGGGCAGTACAGGAACTACCCGCCCCAAAGAGTGTAACTGGGTGAGATCTTTTCTTAGTATGACAGGGTATTGCTGGGATTTTATTGAAGGCTATGCAGCCACGGCAGCCCCTTTGCTTAGACTCCTTAGGAAAGGAGTAGGATGGGAATGGGATGAGAGTTGTAAGGAGGCATTTACTAGCCTAAAGGAAAATTTACAAACTGCACCCGCACGAGGAGCAATAAACGGGAACGAAGATTTTTATCTGGAGGTAGCAACTACTGGGGATAGTTTGAGTGCAGTGTTGCTCCAAGAACGGCATGACAAGTTGAGGCCATGGCTTATGTCTCCCGAGTCCTGACAGATGTAGAGAGGGGTTACTCGAACTGCGAAAGACACCTTTTGGCGAGCTATTGGGCTGTCAAACATTTCCAATTATTTACGAGGTCATCTTTAATAACCTTACTGACATGCCATACCCCGACACAGATGCTATTGGATGGGAGGATAAAAGATGGGACAGTGAGTAGCAGTCGTATTGCCCGCTGGACATTGCTACTCTCCCAGATGAACCTGAGGGTGGAAAGATTGGCGGAACCTAAGCTGGCCTTGAACATGATTTATCCAGGGACGAATCACGTGTGCACAGTAGAAGGGGTATGGGATGTAGACGTGGGATTCCGGGCCGGGCAACATCTGACAGGGAGAGAGATATATGTGGATGGGTCCAGCTCGGTGACAAACGGAGAGCGTAGGACAGGGCGTGGAATTTATGACCCAGGGGCTGGGATAGAGAAAGCCATCAAACTCCCCAGCACACTACGCGTACAGCAGGCCGAACTGGCGGCTGTAGCTTGTGTGGTCATGCATCCTGAGGAATTCCCAACCCCCTACACAATATGCTCAGACTCGATGTTCACGTGCAATTCTTGCACTGAATACCTGGCAATATGGGCTAGACAAGGATTCAAGTTCACCGATGGGAAACCGTTAGTAATCGCCCCACTGCTGAACACAATGCGTTACAGGCAATAAAGGGGAGCATTACATTCAAAAAGTAAAGGCGCACTCAAAAACCGAGCCTAAATGGAAAGGTAACCAGAAGGCCGACGAGTTTGCAAAAAAGAGGGAGTATTTTGGGACCCGTACCGATCTGGACAGATCGCGGTCATAAGGGATATGGAGTGTCCACAGGCCCAGGTTCAAGCACAAGATACGGTTTTAAAAACCGTGACTAAGAAAAGGGTAGCAGGGGAACCAATTGAGGGTCCTTTTGGAGCAGCAGATATAGTGGTCAAAGAGGGGATGCTGTTTAAAGGGGAAAGGTGGATCGTGCCCACACAGTACCGGGAGGAATTTATGCAGCTAGCTCATGGGGGTCCGGGAGCTGGACATCCACTGGAAACTACCTGGAAGAAAGTGGAGAAGGTGGGTTGGTGGCCTCATCTCAGGGGAGAGGTGAAGGAATATTGCAGTGAATGCCTAGTGTGCGCTGCGAATAATCCAGACCCCCACCATAGAAAGGCACCATTGGGACACATTAGGAGGGTAGAGGGACCATGACGTTCTATACACAAATAGACTTCATTGGGCCCCTGCCCACCACAAAAGCAGGCAACAAGTATTGTCTGGTGTTGGTGAACGTTTTCTCCAAGTGGGTTGAGGCCTTCCCTTGTCGAACAGCCGCAGCGTTAAACACGGCTAAGATCCTAGTAAGGGATGTGTTCTCCCGATGGGGATTGCCCCAGGTAGTGGAATCAGATCAGGGGAGCCATTTCACAGGACAAGTCATGCAGACCACCCTGAAACTTTTAGGGATACAGGGAAAATGGCATGTGGCCCACAACCCCCAATCATCAGGAATAGTGGAAAGGATGAACCAGACCTTAAAGGAAAGGCTTAGGAAGGAGTTAGGGGGATACCCAAAGAAATGGGATGAGGTCCTGCCTCTAGTTCTCATGAATATCAGGGCCAGCCTCTCCAATAGCACAGGATGCTCTCTGTATGAGCTGATGACTGGTAGGGTGATGAGGACCCTGACTCGTGTGTTGGTACCGGCCCTGACCGAAGCTCAAATGAAGGAGGTCAACCGGGACAGGTTCGTAAAAGACCTGTATGAGACCTTGAGGAAAGTACAATGGGAAGCTGCAAATAACATGGGAAGCCAGCACCAGAAGAATAGAATGCTGTTAGAGCCACAGAGAGTACATGAGTGGAAGGTAGGGGACCAGGTCATGGTGAGAAATTATGCCTGGGTAGCGGCTTTCGAGCCACTGTACATGGGGCCGTACAGTATAGTGGACAAGGCAAGCCCTATGGTTTACGCAGTGCAGCTGCCAAAACGGACAAATTGGTTCCACATTAATCAATGTAAACTCTATGACCCCAGGAAGAGGGGAATAAAACAAACCAGAGCCCAGGGAATGATCATGAGTTTGACCAATGTAAGTTTTTCCCCCATGTTGTGGGATGATGACGAAAACCCAGAGAGCGGAGCGGTGAAAAGGAGTAGTCGAACACCCCGACCTAGGGTGCCTTGGATGCCTCCTCTCACACCGACCCCGAGCCGCAAGAGGACCCAACCGGACAGTCAGGAAAAAGGGACGCGGTGATTGCAGCAATCACAGCATGTATAATATGCATATAACCTAAGTTTGACCTGTGGAGGGAAGGCCTCCTACAGAGGCGAGTCAAACGGAGGACGCAGGATGGAATACACTCTGTGGCTGGGCCTGTTGGTAATCCTGATCAGATCAGGACAGATGGAACGAGGCGACGTCGAGATGTCGTTTACTTACGGGAGTATGGAAGGAGCCGGGCCCACTAACACAGGGAGGTAGAGCACGGGGCACTGACGGGATAGCTATATACTTCCATGAAGGAGAATGGCCAGGTTGGTTGGGGTCAAATTCCACTAAATATTCCAATCACACTGGTTACAAATTTGGTGAAGCATCAGTGCCCTGCCCCAGATTAAATATCACCACCAAAAAGGTACTGGTGAACGAGGGAAGGCAAGTGTGCCTAGAATGCTGGGGAAGTATCTCCGTGGGATGGTGGTGGTGGTTGCTACGGAAAACAGACAAGGCAAAGGGTAATGAATCCACAGATTGGGAAAGACTTGTACAGATCGATTGTGGGGACAAAGGGGGGTATAAAATTATGTTGGGACAAGTGGTGGAAGGAGGAACAAGGGGTTTGCGTGTGTGTGGGAGGATCGGAACGTAAATGACAGAAGGGGGTGTCCATCGCTTTTAAACGGCAATGGTGTGGTGGAGCCCACAACGGACTCAGACCGTCTGTACATAATGCCTTTAACAGATTGTTAGCCACAACCTTGTCTGTAACATTATCTGTACCTTTAACTTAACAGAGCGCGGTTGCTTTAACAGCCTGGACAAAACGTGATGACGTCATACCATGCATCACGTGATCACTGCATGGCGGGAGGACGTCATGACGTCATGACGTCATGACGTCAGCTACGGGGTTTCCTAATCAGTCCTCGTGGAACCTGAGAAGAGAAAAGACCTACACTCGATGTCTCCTGTAGTTTACTGTTAAAATAAGTTTTTCCATTAAAGTTCTTTGTTAAATTCCTGAGCAGAACTCAGTTTTTTTGCGAGGAACTCCCGTTCCTACATTGGTGACCCCGATTTCTGCGAACGATTTTCGTGGATTTTTCTTCGTAATGGATACGAATGCCGTGTCGCTCAAACTTCCACAGTTTTGGGAGCAACAACCAGCTGCGTGGTTCATCCAAGCCAAAGCCCAGTTCACTATATGGAACATCACCGCGGATTCGAACCGTTATTACCACGTTGTCTCCGCCCTCGATAGCGCCACCACCTCGCGGATCACCAGCCTACTCGGTAACCCACCCGTGGACGGCAAATATGACACCGTTAAGGCGCGGCTACTCCAAGTGTTCGGTCTCTCTAAATCGGAGCAGGCTCTCCGGCTACTAGCCATGCCTGGACTCGGGGACTCAAAACCGTCCAAACTAATGAGCCAGATGCTCACACTTTTGGGCTTGGAACCACAATGTTTCTTGTTCAGGGCGTTGTTCCTCTCCCAGCTGCCAGAACAAGTGCAGGCTGCACTTGCCAGTTCTGAAACCACGGACTGTGCGGAGCTCGCTGCTGAAGCAAATAAAATCTTTGCTGTAACACAGCAGAGCTGCACTGCCATGAGGCACCCCTCCCCCATGGATGCAGCCTCGGCTTCTACTCCAGCAGGCTGGTGCGCGTACCACGCCCGTTTCAGCGCGAAAGCTCGATGCTGCTGGGCGCCCTGCAGTTTTTCCCCAAAAAACCCCAGCAAGACGACGGCGGGGCCACAGGCGAAGGAGGACCGAGGCTAAAGGGAGCTCGGCGGCTGCGATGGCTGTAGGATCTTCGGGGAAACTCCTTTTAATTTCCGATTCCCTGTCAGGGCGGCGGTTTCTGTGCGACACCGGTGATGTGCCTCAATAAATCCGAGACTCAATGTTAGCGGAACAAAACAAGGCTTTTATTAACTTAGAAGGTAACACACAGTGGAGAGGTATCTTCCATCCAGAGGTCTGCTGTACTGGATGTGAGGCAGGCTGGGCCTGCTTACATAGGGGCCAGGTATGGGCGGAGCCCTACACACAATACAATACAATGGTGAGGAAATGGAACTGAGGTAAGGGAAATGAAACTGAAACCAAACCACAGTCACAGGCAGAGAATACCGATGAGTGATGAATGGCATATTTCATCACATTCACCCCTTCTATAGATTTAGTCTGTTTGGGGGTTTGATAGTCCTCTGTGACCGACGTGGCTGTTGTGGTGCCGCGGGTGTCGGCTGGGTGTCCCCGGTGGCCTCCTGGGTCTCTGCCGGGGGTGCCGCCAGGGTTGTTGAAGGGGTAGTTGGTGGGGGTACCGTTGGTCGATGTTCTTCCGGGGGTGATGAAAGAGTAGTGGGTGGGTAAGAGTTGCTGTGATCGTTGTTGCTGCTGTTGTCGTGGTTGTTGTCGTTACCGGCTGGGGCGACGTCTTTTATGGACACGGTGTCCTCCCTTCCGTCGGCGTGCCGGACATACGCGTATTGGGGGTTGGCGTGGAGTAGGTGCACTGACTCCACGAGAGGGTCCGTCTTGTGGCCCCTCACATGCCTTCGCACGAATACCGGACCTGGGGTGGAGAGCCATGACGGCATGGATACGCCTGAGGTGGATTTCCGGGGAAAGACAAACATTCGCTCATGAGGCGTGGCATTAGTGGCAGTACACAATAGCGACCGTATCGAATGGAGCACATCTGGGAGGACTCCCTGCCAGCAGGAGATAGGGAGGCCCTTGGTCCTTAGAGCTAGAGTGACTGCTTTCCATACTGTCCCGTTCTCTCGCTCCACTTGACCGTTACCCCGGGGGTTGTAGCTGGTGGTACGGCTCGTGGCGATCCCCCTGGACAGCATGTACTGGCGTAGCTCTTCACTCATGAAGGACGCCCCCCTATCCGTATGGATGTAGCTCGGCATCCCGAACAGGCAGAACAGGCTGTTGAGGCATTTAATGACCGTGGCGCTGGTCATGTCTGGGCAGGGGAAGGCGAATGGGAAACGGGAGTATTCGTCCACAATGTTCAGGAAGTAAACATTGCGGTCGACGGACGGGAGGGGGCCCTTGAAATCTAAGCTGAGCTGCTCAAAGGGCCGTGTAGCTTTGATTAAGTGGGCTCTATCTGGGCGGTAGAACCGAGGCTTGCACTCAGCGCAAGTGCGGCAGTTCCTGGTCAGAGACCGAACTTCCTCAATCGAGTAGGGTAAGTTGCGGGACTTTATGAAGTGGAACAGCCGCGTGACCCCTGGGTGGCAGAGGTCGTTGTGGAGGGTCTGTAGCCGATCCCCGGTGGCGCTGGCACACATCCCTCGTGAGAGAGCGTCGGGGGATTCGTTAAGGGCCCCTGGCTGGTAAATGATGTCATAATCGAAGGTGGAGAGCTCGATCCGCCACCTAAGAATCTTATCATTTTTAATCTTCCCCCTCTGTTTATTATTGAACATAAA
Source organism: Somniosus microcephalus (assembly GCF_052327205.1). NCBI lineage: Eukaryota > Metazoa > Chordata > Chondrichthyes > Squaliformes > Somniosidae > Somniosus > Somniosus microcephalus. The sequence continues at coordinate 10,099,668 of NC_141015.1, forward strand.
CGCTACCGACCGCTGGTCGGTAAGTAGGGTGAAGCGTTTGCCGGCTAGGTAGTGGCGCCAGTGGCGCACTGCCTCCACGATGGCTTGGGCCTCCTTTTCCACAGAGGAGTGTCTGATCTCGGGCCCTTGGAGGGTCCTCGAGAAGAAAGCTACGGGCCGCCCCGCCTGGTTGAGGGTGGCCGCCAAGGCAAAGTCAGACGCATCACTTTCCACTTGAAAGGGAGTGTTCTCGTCCACTGCCTGTAGCGTGGCCCGCTCAATATCCCGCTTAATGCTTTTGAAGGTGGTGTGGGCCTCAGCAGAGAGCAGAAAAGAGGATCCTTTCAAGAGGGGGCGGGCTTTGTCGGAGTAGTTGGGGACCCATTGGGAATAATAAGAAAATAACCCCAGGCACCTTTTCAGGGCTTTGGGAGTGTTGGGCAGGGGCAGCTCCTGTAGGGGGCGCAATCGGTCGGGGTCTGGTCCGATTTCCCCATTCTCCACCACGCTGCCTAGTATGCAGAGGCGCATGGTGTTGTAAACGCACTTGTCCTCGTTGTAGGTGAGGTTGAGTTTTTGTGCGGTTTTCAGGAACCTCTCGAGGTTCGAGTCGTGATCCTGCTGGTTGTGACCGCAGATGGTAACGTTGTCGAGGTAGGGGAAGGTTGCCTGCAAGTGGTGGTCATCGACCATGCGGTCCATCTCCCTCTGGGAGACCGAGACCCCATTCGTCACCCCAAAGGGGACTCTGAGGAATTGGTAGAGGCGTCCGTTCGCCTCGAAGGCGGTGTACGGGCGGTCCTCTGGTCTGATAGGGAGCTGGTGGTACGCTGACTTGAGGTCGATGGTGGAGAACACCCGGTATTGGGCGATTTGGTTCACCATTTCTGATATGCGGGGTAGCGGGTAGGCGTCTAGTTGGGTGTACCTGTTGATCGTTTGGCTATAGTCGATCACCATCCGTTTCTTCTCGCTACCCCTTACCACCACCACTTGGGCGCGCCACGGGCTGTTGCTGCATTCAATAATGCGCTCCTTCAGGAGCCTGTCTACCTCGGTCGCGATAAACCGCCTGTCCTCCCAGCTGTACCTCCTGCTTTTGGTCGCTATTGGCCGGCAGTTAGGGGTAAGGTTCGCGAATAGCGAAGGCGGCTTTACCTTCAGGGTAGCCAGACCGCACACTGTGAGGGGCGGCTGGGACCCACCGTAATTGAGTGTGATGCTTTGGTGGTAGCACTGGAAATCCAGGCCCAAGATCACGCTCGCACATAGATTCTTCATGATTAGTACTTTAAAATTATCGTATACAGTTCCGTTAACGGACAATTGTACCGTGCAGTAACCCATAATGGTCGATGTCTGGATTTTATCAGCCATAGATATGGTACCCCGAGTAGGGACCACCTTTAGGGAGAGTTGTTGTGCCAGTTCAGGGTGGATAAAACTCTCCGTGCTTCCACTGTCAATTAAACTCAGTTTTTTCGCTAGAAACTCCCGTTCCTACAATGGCAAGATTTCCTGTCTGGAATAGGCTGGACTCAGAGTTTCGATTCGTGTGTGGTCCCAGATCCTCCAAACGCAATCAATGCTACCGAACTAGTAGCGTACGAGAAGAAGCCCCTACCATCAGCCCCAAAGACACGGGACAAAGAGGTTAAGTGCCCCATAACGACACCCGGACCTAGGAATGGGTTAGTACTGATTCCAACAGGGAAGGTGTTGTACCATGACGTGCATTACGAGGTAGCATATGTGTTATCCTTAATTTGACAAAGATACGGCTACCCCGGTGGTGCCCAGCTGAAACGGAAAAATTGTACGAGAAACTATTAAAAGAAATGTTCCGGATGGCAGAAGAATGGACGGAAGTAATATCTCTAATGTAAGAGATATTAAAGGGGGAAGATGTAGGATCCATTCCTCCCCCGCAATGGTAAAAATTGGACTATGATATATAAAAACCCAGAACTGAAGAGCCAGCAAAAAGGGCTTGGCAATAAAGGGTTAATTCAAACATTACTGCCGAAACTACGACTGGATCACAGACAATCTAAAATACGAATGCTTCTCAACAAGAACATTTGCCTATTCATTTACCTTAAGGGGGTTACATTGTCCACCTTAGACCACGGCCCCCGAATAACTAGTTTCAGTGCAGGCCTAGACAATGGGCCGGGCCTCGAACCTTTTGAATACGAATGCTAACAGAAACCAACAACCTCGCACAGGCAGTCACTTTGGGAGGGTTGCATTGTCAGAAAGATATCTCAAATCAATGGACAATTCACACATTTTGAAACGAATCGTATGCTCAGAAGGGGGCCAGGAAATAATGCAAGTTGGTTTTGGTTTAAAGTAAGATCACTTCGAAGACAGTGGTGGGGGAAGCCGGTGGCAGAACAGCGAACAGAATTATTTGGGCCTACAATCAACTCCAGGAGACAGCCGACCGGGAGTGGTGATTGTATGTTTCAGCCAAATCACAGAGGGGGCTTTTATGATTGAGACTGAGTAAGTTTGTGAGTTTCAGTCAGATCACAATAAGGGCTTTATGATTGAGTCTGGGTAACTTTATATGTAACACTCAAATCGCAGACGGTCTTAACTGTGTCTTATTGTGTCGATGCAAATGTCCCTTGCGTAGGGGTTTGTATTTTGGGGTTGTTAGTCTAATATAAATAGTAGGGATTTATACTGGGGAGGTAATTGTGTGTGTGTGTTCGATAAACGAACAAATCAAAGGCTGAGCCAAAACCCTGGGCCGTGTATATTTTGTTCTTATAAATCCTGACGTTCAAGAACCGTGTGTAATGGGGGGCCAGTATTGGAGAAAACCCCTTAGAGTGTGTGTGTGTCTGGCTGTGGGTATTGATATGTTAAAGAAAGAACTTGCATTTTTATAGCACCTTTCATGACCTCAGGACGCCCCAAAGTGCTTTACAGCTAAATTTTGAAGTGTAGTTGCTGTTGTAATGTAGGAAATGCAGCAGCCAATTTGCGCACAGTAAGATCCCACAATAAAGAGCAGATAGTCTGTTTTAGTGATTTGTTTGAGGGATAAATGTTGGCCAGGACACCAGGGTAGAACGCCTCTGCTCTTCTTCAATATAGCGCCATGGGATCTTTCACATCCACCTGAGAGCAGACGGGTCCTCGGTTTAACGTCTCCTCTGAAAGACAGCACCTTTGACAGTGCAGCACTCCCTCAGTTAGCCTAGATTTCTGTGCTCAAGTCCCTGGAGTGGGGACTTGAACCCATGACCTTCTGACTCCGAGGCGAGGGTACTATCCACTGAGCCACGCTTGACACCTAAAGTTGAAACTAACTAAGACTTACTGTGGTCTGCAGTGCTTCAGAATAGGCTCTTGACTAGGCACGGCCCCCAGTGAACAGGAACTAGCCATGATTCTCTGATCAGGACCGATCCTGCCGTGCATTTTTTGACCGTAAAATAAAGACTTTAATTTCTATAGCGCCTTTCATGACCACCGGACATCCCAAAGCTCTTTACAGCCAATGAAGTACTTTTTGAAGTGTAGTCACTGTTGAAATGTGGGAAACGCGGCAGCCAATTTGAGCACAGCAAGGTCCCACAAACAGCAATGTGATATTGACCAGATAATGGCCCAGAAATTCGGGTCTCCACGGGTGAGTACGCATGGGGTAATCACCCATAGGCCCAATGGAAGTGCCGGTTTCCTGCATGCACTGCGCATGCGCGGGAAACCGGCACTTCCGTTCCTCTGAACGAAGGGGTTCAGAGGTCGAACGCGTGCGCAGGAGAGGCTGCGCGTGCGCATCGAACTTTGTTTATTTTTACAGGTTTTCCCGGGAGGGTAAGCCTGCAGAAGTTAGAAATGTAAAAAGCAGGCGTAAGGCCTGTTTTTCACAAGGTAAGTGGTGAATTAATTAAAATTAAAACATTTTTTCCACAGGTTTATTATTTTTAAATACTTTAAAGCAAGGTAAGTTTATTTTTAGCCCCGTTAGAAAATAAAATTATTTTTTTCAAAAATTTAAATTATTGTTTAAAATAGTTATTTCATGTAATTTATAGCTTACTTAAAAAATGTGATGTTTTAAAAAAAAATTATTTGAAGATTCAGTGTTATTTTGGAGCCGTAGTATTTATAAGTCTTGACAGCACTTCCTGTTGGCTCCCTATGGCCCACGTGATCCCAGGGGACGCATCGAACTAACTGCGCCCCTGGGATACGCAAGCACTGCGCGCCGGCAGCTGGACCAGGCCCCGGATCGGAATTCCACGGGGGCCCACAGCTCAACGGCCGGCGCGCAAGGTAAGTGCAGATCTGGGGCTTGCACCCATGGGAAGCCCCCGACCCGAATTTCTGGGCCATTCATGCAGATTGAGGAATGACCAGATAATCTGTTTTTATCATGCTGATTGAGGGACCAACATTGGCCAGGACACCGGGGATAACTCCCCTGCTCTTTTTTGAATTAGTGCCATGGGATCTTTTCCATCCACCTGAGAGAGCGGGCGGGGCCTCGGTTTAACATCTCATCCGAAAGACAGCACCTCCGACAGTGCAGCGCTCCCCCAGCACTGCACTGGAGTGTCAGCCTGGATGTTTGTGCTCAAGTCTCTGGAGTGGGACTTGAACCCACAACCTTCTGACTATCAAAGGCAAGAGTGCTACCCACTTTTTTTTAAAATAAATATACTTTATTGAACATTAAGAACATTTACAACATCTTGATCATTTCATTGTATGATACAAATCAATTCCGCCGCTCTGCACAGCCATTCCGCCACCACATTTTAACATCAAAACCTGAAGTTTAATTTGTCTCCTGTAACATATATTAATCGATTGTACTTTTAAAAATTGGTTGTAAAATACTATCCTTAAATTCCTTTCTGAATAAAACATCCACAGAGCCTTATAATGATCTTTTAACTTATATTTAAAATATTCTTTTAGGTTGATTCTCCTCCCCTTAAAAAAACAGAGCATTCCTTCTTTGCACAATCACGAATCTAGCCAAACTGAACATTAAATTAATTGCCGCTCCGCTAGACTCGGGCAGACTCTCCTGCAACCCCCATCTCAAAATTGAGTCCCACGGGATTCCCATTCTCGCTCTTCGGTCCCCACCCAGCAAAAAAGCTTCACACAACTGTCGAACATAGTACTTAAAGTCACTTAACTGCGGACATAACACCAGTAAATGGGACAGAGTCTCATCCCGTGTCCCAAACACTGGGCAAGTTGCCGCCTCCACTCGCCCAATCTTGCACAAGACCGTCATGGTAAAAATGCGGTTATGAGCCAATTTGAAATCCAATTCAATCCACTCTGGACATTTAAAATTCGCCCAGACTCCCTTCCAAATCCTGTTGAGGTCCAGCTGTGGGTATATACTCTGCCAAAACTCCTGACCAGCAGGTGTCTTGAATCTCCATTCTCTAAATACCTCATAGAAATCTCGAGTATTACAGTTGTCAAATTGGACCAACTCTCCCCCTTTCTCCAGTACAAAGCTTGGAAAAGCAGGACGCATTTTACTTCCTTTGGAGATTTACGCATTTATTTCTTCCATCCAATCCTGTGGCATTGCCCTCACAATCTTCTCATACATAATTCCTATTGCTTTTTCCTCTACCTCCTGATCCTCCTCCCACACCATGTCCCTCACTATCGCTTCCGGCAACCAACCTGGAATTACTTCATATAATACATCTTTCACAGATATAATCCCAGCTTTTATAAAAGCTTGATTAAATAAAACCTCTCCTTCGATGTTGACCCACCTGTTCAATAATAAGGGCTGTTCTAAAAATTCCTCAGCCCCCTTGGGCATAAACTGCACACTTTTTAAAAATTGGGCCCAAGTCTCTACAACCCCCTTATAAAACCTAGGGAGAAGTTTAATCGATTTCAAAAACATATTATTGTATTCCATATACAATAGCCCCTGCCCTCCTATCCCACTTCGTTTAAAAAAATGCTCAAAACAACTCTTCCAAAAACTTGTATTTGACTTCTGAAGAAATCTCTTCACCCATTTGATTCTAAAGGATTTTTTCTTCAAATCAGTATCTGGGAAATTGAGTCCTCCCTGATTTGTCCATCCAATGATGGTATTGTAAGCCACCAAGGCTGGTTTCCCTTCCCATAAAAACCTCACACAAGCCTCTCGGATGGACTTTTCCGCCCACTCAGGAATATCCTCCACCGTCAATAAGTACCATAGCTTAGATAGCAGGAGAGCAGACACCACTGTTGCTCTTCCTTGAACTTTCAACCACCTTCTGTCCAATCTTCCCAAAATCTTTTTAATTTTCATAACCTTCGGTTCCCAATTTAATCGATCCACTTCATCCCTGTCTTTCTTGCACCCCATATGCACCCCCAGAACTTCCAAAACCTCCACCACCTTAAAGGGACATTCCCCCAACCATTCCCCCCTACCCCTCCCTGCAACCAGGCATTGGGACTTACTATAATTCACTCTGGCTCCTGAAGCTCTACAATATTCCTCCACTACATCCATAGCTTTCCTCACTGACTCCCCATTTCTCAATGTTAAGGTTGTGTCATCTGCATATTGGTGTATCACTGACACCAGCCCAGAACTGGGGACCACAATCCCAACTACACCTTGTTTCTTTCGCATCATGTAACCTAATGGTTCTGCTACCAATGTGTACAACAATGGGGATAGGGGACAACCCTGTCTCACTGATCTCTGTATCGAAAAATACTTGGATAAAAAACCATTACATTTAATACAGCTAAATATGTTTGAATAAAAAATCCTTATCCACTGAATGAAATTTTCCTTGAAACCAAATGCTTCCAAAACCTTCAATAAAAACTCATGAGAGACCCTATCAAAGGCTTTCTCTTGATCTATCTTTAATACATAAGCCTCCCTCCCACTCTCTTCCATGAGCTCTATCGCATCTCGGATTGAGACCACAGAGTCTGCGATGTCCCGGCCTATGACTCCATAGGACTGAGAGGGCCAAACTATCTGCGGTAACACCTCCTGCCATAACCCTCGCCAAGATCTTATAATCCACATTTAATAATGTGATGGGCCTCCAATTCTTCAGATCCCGTCTATCCCCTTTATTTTTATAAGCTAAGCTTATGATCCCTCTCCTCATAGATGGGGCCAGGCTTCCCTCAATTTTAATTTCCTTAAAAACTTCTAAGAGCAATGGACTTAAAATCTCGCAAAATTCTTTATAAAATTCTGCACTTAGTCCATCGGACCCTGGGCTTTTCCCCCCCTTCATTCCACTTATTGCTACTTTTATTTCCGCTAATCCTACTTCTTTGTCACACATGCTTCTCTCATCCTCCTTTAAACCCTCTTCAATAAAAGCAGTAACCTTCTCCATCTCCAAATTGGAAATGTCTTCTTTCGTATATAGCTCTTGATAAAAGCTGCTAGCCGCCTTTAAAATCTCCCCACTTTCATGAATGATCTTCTCCCCAACCTTCAACTCTTCAATTAACGATAATCTCTGTCGCAGCTTCTCCTGCTCTAGAAAATATCTAGTGCACCTTTCACCCTCCAATGCATCTCTAGCCTTTGCATGGAGAATGGCCCCCTTGCATTTTTCAGCTTGCAATAATTCCCACTCTTCCTTTAGCACCCGGAACTTAGTTTCCGCTCCCTTATCCCCTCCGTCAACCGCTTTACAGACATCCATAAACCTTTTATTTATATTCTCTTCTAGACGCCGGTTAGCTGCCGCCCTCTTTTTCCCATAACATACCGAAAAAACTTTTACCTCATATTTGAAATTGTCCCACCAAACTCTTCTTTCTTTCAAGAACAAAGGTTCCTTCCGAGCATCCTTTATTATATTTATAATCCCTTCTTTATAAGCAATTTCTTTCAGGTATTGATTGTTTAAAATCCACACCCCTAAACCAATCTTAACTCTGCTGTTCCTAATTCTAAGAACCAAAGCCGAGTGATCACTAAAAAATACTTTTTTATAATAAATCTCCATCACCTCAGAACTTAACCCTTACCACATTAACACAAAATCTATTCGGCTCTGTTTTAAAACATCACCCACCCAACCTGATCTGGAGAACTCCCTTTTTATGGGGTTCCTGTCCCTCTATAAGTCTCTCAAATTTAAATTTGCCATCATTTTTACAATCATCCCTCTGGAGTTATCATCCTTAAAGGTCATCTGGGCTGAAATGTCCATCCGAGATAAAAATACATTAAAATCCCCCACTATACAAGGATTTTCCACCTCTGCCGCTTCAGTGAATAACCCCCGAAAAAACTCGCGGCGCTTGCAATGGTCGTTCGGTGCATAGATATTAAAGAGATTGCAATTAAATCCCTCCATTTTTACCCTTAGCCGTAAAAATCTCCCCTCAGCATCCTTGTCCATCAAGGCAACGTACTCTTTTATGGACGGACTCAACAAAACAGCCACCCCTCTACGGTTATTGTTTGCACAACTCGCAAACACCTCTCCCTTCCAAACCTTCTGAACTCTTTCTAGGATATCCTCATCCCAAAAGGTTTCTTGCAGACACAACAAGTCCGTGCCTTTAAAACCCTGCAACAACTGCTGCAATTTCTTCTCACCCCTCAGTCCGTTCACATTAATCGAGACCAATGTAATCATGGCTCCAAAGAAGGGAAGTATGCCTGATAATCTCCCCATCATTTCATCTCTGGTCCTTCCCTCCTCACATGCTCCTTCCCAACTTCTCGGGCAGCTGTTGCTTTTTCCTGCAGCCTCCGACTCTTTTTCCCCTCCTGTTTGACCCCTCCCTGCTGTTTCAGCCTCTTCCTTGCATTAAGTTTGGGCCCAGGAGCTGCCCTTCCTCCCTCCTTCTGCCCCTCACTAACCTTTCCCTTTCCACATGATGCCACCCCACCCCTGACTTCCATGTCTCTGTCCCCCTCTAATTCCTCACACTCAAGCTCTTCTGCAACCCCCTGTGCCTGCTCCCCGTCCGATACATAATCCTGCTCCCCGTCAGATACTTCATCTCCCATAGAGAGTCTTCCTGCTATCGCAGTTTCTCCCACTGTGCCGCTCCCTTCGACCACATCTCCACCTCTGACCCTTGCACCCTGTTCCCTCTCTCCATGGGACAATGGCGCACCTAAATTGTTCCCTTCTGACGTCTCTATCTCGCCGATCCCATCCTGCTGTCCCTTTAAGGCTCCTGCCTCTTGCTCCCTCTCCCCGTCCTGCCCCCTCCCACTCACCAAGATATCCGACTCCCCACCTCTCCCCGGAGCACCCACATCCACCGCACACCCCGCTCCCGCCTCCTCTCCCCCCGCAGCCACCAGACTCCCCAGGGGGAGCCGAACCGCACTAAGGCTCGAGTCTGCACTCGACCCTCGCTGCCCGCTGCTGTCTTTGTTCCCCTCCACAGCACTCGGCGTGTTTTCTGCCATCTCCATCCCGTCCTCCGCTCCGCCATCCTCTGCCTCTTCCTGTGCTCCTTTCTCCTTCATTTTACCGGCTGTGTCCTCCGACTGCACCGCTCCTCCGGCCGTTCCACTCTCATCTCCTTCTCCTTCTCCCATCTCCTCATCACTCATATCGCTCCCTTCTGCCACACACTCACAGCGGGTGGGGCCTTTGTGACACACCCCACAGCTCTCCGCCTTGCAGCTCCGAGCGATATGTCCCGACTCACCGCAATTGTAACAATACAAATCTGGACAGTTTCTTACGAGATGGTCATGTCCCAGACAATAATAGCACACCTTTACTTGGTTATCGTGCAACACACAAAAGTACTGCACTCCTTCCAGTGTCTCGAACTTCACACTGCACGGCAAAGACCTCACCCCCTCTGGGAACCGCATCTGCTACCCGTGTTCCCGGATAGTACCTCCTCTTTATTTCAGAACAGATTTTAATGTCCCACGACTCCAACTTTTTGCTCAGCACTTTGTCCTCAATGTACCCTGGCAAGTTTAAAAATGAAACCACCACCTCCTCTGAATATAGCAGAGTCACTTCCAAGAATTTGTCACCAACTTTCAGACTGAGCAGCAGTTTTTCCACCTCCTCACGGCCACTGACCGTCACCTCGAATCCCACATTTGGCTTTGGTCGGCAGGCAAAGCAGCTTCCCTCGCCACAGTCCTCATGAACCGCCTGGATTATATCCCAGGCTCAAATCTTCTTATCCTCACACTGCACCACCACCGTGTTTTCTTTACCAAACCTCCTGGGGTCTCGGCCCAAATCTTTGGGCCTTCTTTTTTCCTTTCCCACCACAGTTTCTTCCCTAATTAAATTCCTCTCAGGAACACTGTCCTCCGAGGGGCCCGGCACTCCGGACCCCTCAGCAGCCATCTGGCTGTTTTTTGTGGGCCAAAAAGGCCCTAAAACCTGAAAACAAAACCCCAAAACCCACCACCAACTTTTTACAAAACTCCCTCCAACACCCATCTGCAATTAAGCAACCAGTAACACCTGGCTCACTCCTAGCCCCTCCCACCTAGAGAGTGCAGCCCACTGAGCCGCAGCCAACAGTGGTGCAATATGGGCAATCAGCGAATCGACAGCCTGCTTTACACTCCGCCCCATTTTCCTTTCTATTGAAGGCAATCGAGCACGGTGTAAAGTGGTGGCCAATTCTCTACCGCCTAAGACCAATCTTACCCACAGTGACCGGAATTCCTGCAGTACCTCTTAACATGTTCTTAGAAACAGAGGTTTTTATCTTTCAAACCTTGATGTTAAGCATTACCCGGGCAAAAGGCAGAAAGGAAGACTTGGCACAGAGGATCAGACAAAACCATCGGAAGTATTAAGTAACAAATTACCGGCAGAAATGCCACAGTATCTGAGAGAACGCCCTCTATTGCACCACAGTGACATTTTGTCCACATCAGCCCTGCAGCAGCCTCTCTTGAGCGAGATCACCAATTAATGATAAAGTAGTCTTGTGCTGTGATTTCCTACCTAAGTCTGCTCAAGCTCATTTCATGGAGGACCGTTACAGTCAGAGGACACGTTCCCACATTACAACTGCAACTACGCTTCAAAAGCACTTCATTAGCTGTAAAGTGCTGTGAAGGAATGAGCCATATAACCTATTCAGAAAAAGACACTACCTTATGAAAGTATTCTGGCCTTATTGAAGCAGGACAAACTGGGTTTGGAAATCTGGAAACCTAACGATGAAATAGCTGTGAAAGAATTCTGGCTATTGAGATAAGACAGCTGTTGACCTTGAATAAATAACCTTATTGAAACAGAAGGTTAAGGGCTCCGACAGGCTGAACTTTTTGGAACAAAACACTGGTTCACCCTGGATAAGGTGTTCTAATTTACACCTCGTAAAGAAGCACATAAAGTAAGGAACATCTGCCCTCATGACGATGACATCAAGTAAGGAACACCTGCTGTCACACCGTTTTTATATGGTAAACTTAGAACACCTAGAGATGAGACACGAGTCTGGGCTGGCAGTAAGAATTGCAGAGGTCAGCAGAAAATGACTAGAGATAATTAGCTTGCATCAGCAGAAAACCTTAAAGGAAATACCACTGGAAAAGGGTTAAAATATTGAACTCTCAAATGGAATAGTAGACTCGCTTTAATCAGGCAAAGCAATTCTCAGCTTCAGAGGTGGCTCTGTAAGTTACCAACTCTTTGTACCTCGGGGATCAAAGGTATTTGATTTTGGTGGATATCGTATAGAACACTAAGAACTGTAAAACTAGCAAAGTTAAGATTTGAAAGTAAGATTCTCTGGTAATAAGATTGTAAGCTTTCTCTTTTTGGAACTGTTAATGTTGCGATTGACTCACCAACTGTAAACAGCATGTCGGTTCTTTAATAAATCTATATATTTTTAGAATAGTCTCACATAAGACTTCTGTATCAAAAACTCGCAAACTCAATCTCTGTACACTCTTTGGTGAGGAGTTGCAGAATTCTGGGGGAGTTTTCAGGACCCTCATAATATCCGGAACGTTACAGTCTCGCTAAACTTATTAAAAGTGTTATCTGGAGGACGGTAACATTTTCGGTTTGTTCCTTTCCTTTAGGGAGAGATAGTCTGGATCTTTAGACCCAATTAAGCGTCTTTAGGATTTGGCTACCTCAAACTTTAGTTGAAAGTGAACGTCTTGAGAAATATGCCTGATCCGGGGTAGCCCTAAAGGGGCTAGGACTAGTAATTATACCTTCAGTGCTTTGGGATGTCCTGAGGTTGTGAAAGATGCTATAGAAATGCAAGGCTGTCTTTCAAAGATCCTGCATGGAGTGGAAAGCAGGTCCCAAGGGTAAAAAGTCACTGTCCAGCCACAGCCTCTGTTTTGCCCGGTCCATTGTTTGCAATACGTATGGGCAACATATTAACCGTTTCTTGTTGTATTACCCGGCCCGTACTCATGCTCCGTAAGATTCAACAGAATGGAATCTGTATCCCATCTTTCTGTCTTTCTTTCTGTCTTTCTTTCTTTCTGTCTTTCTGTCTTTCTTTCTGTCTTTCTGTCTTTCTTTCTTTCTGTCTTTTTTTCTTGTTTCCCCTTCTCTGCTCTCCTCTGATGAAGGTGCTGACTTTTGCCAGGGCACACTTCCACTGGAGCCTGGCAGAATGGAGGTAATTTTAACCCACAAACACAGGTGGGTTTGGGTCGGGTGGGATGTAAAAATTTTAAACCGGAGCCCAACCCGCCTCGAAGCCGCCCACTTCTGGTTTTAATGGAGGCGGGACGAAGGGCAGGTGACCAATCCGCTCACAGGAGGCGGGTCGGGCCTCCATTTTAACAAAGTTTCTATTTTCAGGCCTCGGCAGTTAAAAGGAGGTGATAAGGGCCGGATCCATGAGGTAAGTGCCTTTCCAGCACCACTTGTGGGCCAGGAGCAGGAGTGTTTCCCCCTGGGCACAACAAGTTAACCTGTACAAACCCCCCACCCACCTCCACGATCTCCCCCCACAATCTGTCAGCTTCCCCGAGATCCCCAACCTGCTCCTCGGCTGTTACCTTTCTGGGAGCGTTCCTCACCCCACAGGTCGCCTGTCACTCAGGCTGGCTTTCTGGCAGGGAATAAAAATCACACACAGTGTGGAGTTAAGACTCCACGCCATTCAGGGAAACCTGCACTTCCGGGTTTCCCGACCATAACTCCTATCCCCCCAACCCCCACCCCCCACCCCGCTCCAAAACCCCGCCCCAGTAAATATCGGGGCCGATGTGCCAGTAGGCTATTCTACTATGGCAAACATCACATCTTAGCCTTATCCAGTCTTCACCTGATCCAGACCTCACCTGGCATCTACCTATGCACTTTCCAGCAGGGAATAACAATCAGGAATGGGAATTCCAGCTGATTTTTCCCCTCCTTAGCCCAGAGATACTGGGTGAATTGCAGTACCCTACCGCTGTCCATGGTGACATCACCAAACTCAGCAGAGTCTGGGTTGGATACAGTGGGCATAGTTCCACACGCTGGTCATCTCTGGTAGCTCACCTGGGAGGCCATCTTTACAGGCGAGAGTAGACAGTGAGTTCGCTAAGGGGAGTGACAGAAAGAAAGACCTTGTATTTATATAGCGCCTTTCATGACAGCGCTTTACATCCTATGAAGTCCCTGCTGTAATGTAGGAAACGCGATAGCCAATTTATGCACAGCAAGATCCCACAAACAGCAACCTGATCATGACTAGGTAACCTGGGTTTTTTTTTAGGTATTGTTTGAGGAATGAAAAACTGGCCAGAACACCAGGAAAAACTCCCCTGCTCTTCTTTGAAATATCTCATCTGAATGACAGCACTGCACTGGAGTGGAGTGGGGTGTCAGCCTGGCTGGTTTTTGTGTTTTAGGTTCCTGGAGTGGGACTTGAACCCAGAACCTTGACCCAAAATCAAGAGTGCTACCCCCTGAGCCACGGCTGAACCCAAGCCTCACCTATCCTCATATCCACAACCACACACTTCCCATTTGTGGCGGGGGGGGGGGAGGTGGGTGGGGGGAGCGGGGGTGGCAGCAGTCATTGGATAGTGATTGAGAGCAGGAACCCTGGCGGAATTTCCTGTCCGAGATCACCGAACTCAGCAGGCAATGGAAATCAAACCCAGGACCTTCTGCATTTAAAATTTTAAAATTCTCATTTTAAAGTTGTCCAATCCTTCCACGGCCTCGCCCCTCCCTATCTCTGTAATCTCCTCCAGCCCTCCAACCCTCCGAGATAACTCCGCTCCTCGAATTCTGGCCTCTTGAGCAGCCCCGATTTCAATTGCTCCACCATTGACGGCCGTGCCTTCAGCTGCCTAGCCCCTAAGCTTTGGAATTGCCTCCCTAAACCTCTCTGCCTCTCCGCCTCTCTCTCATAAGAACATAAGAACATAAGAAGTAGGAGCAGGAGTAGGCCATACGGCCCCTCGGGCCTGCTCCGCCATTCAATAGGATCATGGCTGATCCGAACCTAGACTCACGTCCAGTTCCCTGCCCGCTCCCCGTAACCCCTAATTCCCTTATCAGCTAGGAAACTGTCTATCTCCGTTTTAAATTTATTTAATGTCGCAGCTTCCACAGCTCTCTGAGTTAGCAAATTCCATAGATTTACTACCCTCTGAGTGAAGAAGTTTCTCCTCATCTCAGTTTTGAAAGGGCAGCCCCTTATTCTAAGATTATGCCCCCTAGTTCTAGTCTCACCCATCAGTGGAAACATCCTCCCCGCATCCACCCGATCAAGCCCCCTCACAATCTTATATGTTTCGATAAGATCGCCTCTCATTCTTCTGAATTCCAATGAGTAGAGGCCCAACCTACTCAACCTTTCCTCATAAGTCAACCCCCTCATCTCCGGAATCAACTGCGTGAACCTTCTCTGAACTGCCTCGAGAGCAAGTATATCTTTTTTTAAATATGGAAACCAAAACTGTACGCAGTATTCCAGGTGTGGCCTCACCAATACCCTGTGTAACTGAAGCAAGACTTCCCTGCTTTTATACTCCACCCCTTTTGCAATAAAAGCCAAGATTCTATTGGCCTTCCTGATCACCTGCTGTACCTGCATACTAACCTTCTGTGTTTCATGCACCAGGACCCGCAGATCCCTTTGTACTGTAGCACTCTCCTCCTTTAAGACGCTCCTTAAAACCAACCTCTTTGATCAAGCTTTTGGTCATATGCCTGAATTTCTCCTTATGTGGCTCGGTGTCAAATTTTGTTTTATAATCACTCCTGTGAAGCACCTTGGGACATTTGCTATGTTAAAGGGGGCTATATAAATACAAGTTGTTGTTGTTGTTGGTGTTGCTTGGCATGGCTCAGCGACATACAGACTTTGGAACTGCGCCCTCGGAGGGGCTTACCGCTGGCATCACAGGTAAAGTACCCCTGCAGGGACAATGATCACATTGCAGCGACGAGGAATGTTACAACATGCCCACAGATCAATCTGGGGTGCTCAGTTTAAGGCGTACAGACACTGCTAATCACGCAGCTCAACATTCCTGAGTTACAGTCTATACTGCGGAAAACAGCTGCTCACTGAATGGTTCAACTCTTGACTGTTGAACAATCGAAGCTGTGCGGCTGATATTTGTAGCTTTAGATGAGAACCCAGTGTTTGTGGGTCAGATGATCTCCTGGAATATTACTGACGATTTGTGCTTTGCTGTGTCTATCTGTCGGGTACTTTTAGCAATACCGTCCTTTATTGCTGGAATGGCCCCCTGTGAATCACTGCCTTTTTCTACAGTCACACAAACATAGCTGGAGACCATAGAAAGGAATAGCTATACAATAGAAAGCACTCACCTCCTTTCAGTTGCTGCTGCTTACACCCCAACCCTGCTGGGAAATGTGAGATGATGTGAGTTTGCTGGCTCATCCGATCTTCATACACAAGTTGCTACAGATGCTTCCTGATTTACCTGTACCTCCTTTATTGCCCTGGGGCGAATACAATACATAATCACGCACTGTGACAACTACTCCTGAGAAACTGGTTGCACAAGTTCTGTCATGTCCCTTACAATAGAACGATGTCTGACAAATCGAATGTATGAAGCAGCTGCTTCTACACAGATGGGGCTACCAGGACTTGAATCTACCAATCTGTTGAAAGGATATTTACTAGTCCTAGCCCCTTTGGGACGATCCCGGATCAGGAGTATTTCTCAGATGTTCACCTTCAACTAAAGGTTGAGGTAGCCGAATCCTAAAGACGCTTAAAAACAACCGAAAATGCTGGAAAAACTCAGCAGGCCAGGCAACATCCGTGGAGAGAGAAATAGAGTCAATGGCCCAGTAATTCCGGTCCCAACGTGTGAGTATGGATGGGGTACTCATGCATGGGCCCGTTGGAAGTGCCGGATTTCAGCATGCACAACGCATGCGCGGGAAACCGGCATTTCCTCCAAGGGGTTCAGAGGTCCAACGCGTGCGCGCAGGACTCTGCGCGCACGCGTTGAACTTCCTTCTTTTTGACAGGTTTGCCCCTGTGTAAGGGCCTGAACTTTTTAGAAATGTAAAAAGGAGACGTAAGGACTTGATTCTTTAAGGTAAGTGGTCTATTATTTAAAATTATAACATTTTTTCCACAGCTTTATTGTTTTTAAGGACTTTACAGTAAGGTAAGTGTATTTTTAGACACGATTTAAAAAAAAAATATTTAAAAAAAATTTGAATAATTGTTTAAAATAGTTTTTTAAAGTTATTTATAGTTCATTTATGTTGAGTCTGTGTTTTCAAATGTAGTTATGCTGAATAACAGGACACAGACTACAGAAGTAATTAAACAGGTCTTTAGTGATTGAGGGTCCTCTTTTTGTTTGAACCCAAAAAACCCAATTGGACTGTAAATAAACAAAAGTTCAACTAAATCTTAACAAATCAAATTACAATTTGGTTTTCCGGGTTGATGATGCACTCCAGTCCCCGCGGCACCCACCGGTCGCGGAAATACTCAAGCGCACCGGCGGACACCGCGTGCTCCATCTCCAGGGCCACCCGGGCGCGAACATGGCCGTGGAAGAGAGGCAGGCAATCCGGCTGGATGACCCCCTCCACCACCCGCTGCCTGGACCAATTGATTGCTCTTTTAGCCAGGCCCAGGAGCAGGCCCACAAGGAGGTCCTCCAGCCTACCCGCTCCCCTCCGCACCGGGTGACCGTAGATCAAGAGCGTGGGACTGAAGTGCAACCAAATATCGAGGAGCAGCCCCTTCAAGTAGTGAAAGAGGGGCTGCAACCTCTCACTCTCCATATAAACGTGGAAAACGGACTCCTCCAGGCCGCAAAAACACAGGCGGCCTGGGAGTCCGTGAACCTACTTAAAACCTTATTGCACGGGACCGCTCCGTGCAACACCCTCCAGGCCAAGCCCCCGATGGAACAAGGGAGGACTCCCGCGTAGAGAGCCCTCCATTGGGGACCTCCACCACCGCCAGTCGGCAAGACGCCACGCCAAGGCATGTCCGGACGGTAGACGAAGATGGCAAAGTGGAGAGTGTGCAGGAGCAGCCCGTACAGGAAACCCCTCCGCGCGGAATGAAAAGGCACGGAGGGTATTTCCTCGAGACGGCTCAAGTTGTGAGGCGCCGGCTCCCGAGGGGAGTTTCGGGGCCGGGCGCCAATAAGGAATTCCGTCCGGACGGGGGTAAGCTCGGACGGGATTGCCCCACGTGCTTGAGCCGCCTGGATACACCTAGTGGAATCGGGGCCCAGTGCCACTTTCACCGACTCGATGGCTTCGGCCGCGAGCCGGACGTTGGCCCAGGACAGGCGCCACACCAGCTCCTCCGGCACCATCCAGCCCGCTCCTCCGCCATCGAGCAGGTCCCTGACTCTGGTCACCCCGCCAGGCACAGCCCTGCCCTCCGCCAGCCGCCCGAACCCACATTCACGGAGGTGCGGATTCCTGAGCAGCGGCTCCCGAAGGAGAGCCGCCGCTCCTGACGGGGGAGAGCTCCGCCTGGAAGCGACGTAGTTCCAAACCCATAGTAGTTCCTGGTAGAAGACAGGCAGCTCCCGCAGGTCGGCACGCCTGCCACCCACTTTCACAAACAGGAGCTGCGTGTCGTAATTGAGGCCGTGCAGCTGGCGGAAGAAAAACGTCGCCAGCGCACACCATCTCGGAGGATTCTCGATGTCCAGGTATCTCTGCAGCGTCTGAAGATGGAAAGTCGCCGCCTGGGTGCGAAGGCACACCAGCGCCTGACCGCCCTCCCTAAGCGGGAGACACAGAACCGCAGCAGAGACCCAGTGCTTCCTTTTGTCCCAGAAGAAGTCGATGAGCTTCTTCTGCATCTTGGCGACAAACGCAGGGGGAGGGATCAAAGTGACCAACCGGTACCACAACATGGCAGCCACCAGCTGGTTTATGACCAGCGCTCGACCCCTGTAGGACAACACTCGGAGCAGTCCTGTCCAGCGTCCTAGGCGAGCGATGACTTTGGCCTCCAGCTCTTGCCAGTTCGCCGGCCAGGCGTCCTCGGCAGGGCTAAGGTAGACTCCCAAATAGAGGAGGTGTGTGGTGCTCCAGGCGAAAGGCCTGAACTCCTCCGGCAGGGATCCACCCGCCACTGATCCACCAGGAGTCCGGAACATTTCTCCCAGTTGATCTTGGCGGAGGATGCGTCCGAGTAAATCTGCTGGCATTCCCACATCTTCCGCAAGTCAGCGGGATCCATGACCGTGAGGAGCACGTCATCGGCGTAAGCCGAGAGGACCACCTCCACGCCCGGCCCTTGCAGAGCCAGTCCCGTCAACCTCTTCCGCAAGAGGCGCAGGAATGGCTCCACGCAAATGACGTATAACTGACCGGACATGGGGCATCCCTGACGCACCCCCCTCCCGAAGCGAAGGGGTGCCGTCAAGGACCCGTTAACTTTAATCAGACACTCTGCGGCGGCGTACAGAAGTCGGATCCGGGCGATGAAATGCGTCCCGAACCCGAATGTGCGCAGAGTCCCGAAGAGATACTCGTGATCCACCCTGTCGAACGCCTTCTCCTGATCCAGGGAGAGGAAGGTGACCAACAGACCAGCCCTCTGGGAGTGGTGGACCAGGTCCCGGACCAGATGGATGTTATCGTTGATGGTCCGGCCCGGGACCGTGTAGGACTGGTCGGGGTGGATCATGTGGGCCAGCACGATGCCAAGGCGAGCAGACATGGCCCTGGCAAAGATTTTATAGTCTGTGCTGAGGAGGGAGACCGGGCGCCAGTTCTTAAGGAGGCGGAGATCACCCTTCTTAGGCAGCAGGACAATGACCGCCCTGCGCCAAGAGAGGGGCATCTCCCCGGTCGCCAAACTTTCCCCCAGGACCCGCGCGTAGTCGCCCCCCAAGACGTCCCAGAACGTCCTGTGGAACTCCACGGTCAGCCCGTCCAGCCCCGGGGACTTTCCCCTAGAGAGCTGGCGGAGGGCGCCGGTCAGCTCCGCCAGGCTTAGCGGAGCGTCCAATTTTTCGGCGCCCTCCGGACTGACCTTCGGCAGGTCCTCCCACAAAACTCTGCGCGCATCCTCACTGGACGGATCCGGAGAGAACAGAGCCCCGTAGTAGGCGCGGGTCTCCGCGCTGATTCCCTCCGGATCCGAGACCAGAGATCCGTCGTCGGCCAGCAGCCCCAAGAGCTGCTTACGGACCCCCCGTCTTTTTCCAGTGAGTAGAAGAAGGGGGAGCCGCGGTCCAGGTCCCGCAGGAGCTGGATCCGCGACCTCACGTACGCACCTCGGGACGCGATGAGCTGCAGGTCCTTCAGCGCTCCCTTCTTCTCTTCGTACACCTTCCGCAGGGCCGAGTCCCCGACGACTTGACTGAGACGGGACTCCAGGTCGAGCACCTCCTTCTCCAACCGCCCGACCCGGGCCTCCCGCCTCTTGGTCGACCCCTTCGCGTACTCCTGACAGAAGAGACGGACGTGAGCCTTGCCCACGTCCCACCACAGCCTCAAGGAGGGGAAGCCCCCCTGCTTCCTTCTCCAGTCGGCCCAGAACCGACGAAATGAATCCCGGAACCACGCGTCCTCCAGCAGCAGGTTGCTAAAGTGCCAGTACGCAGACCCCCCCCCGCGTGCGCAGCAGAACGAGCTCCGCCCACGCCAGGTGGTGGTCCGTGCACGGCACCGGCCGCATGGAAGCCGCCGGAACACAGGAGACGTACGCCTGAGAAATGTAGAGGCGGTCGATTCTGGACCCTCCTCCTCCAGACCTCACGCTAGTGAAGGCGATGGAGTCGGGATGAAGATTTCGCCAGACGTCCACCAAGTCGAAGGACCCGACCAGGTCCCTCAACTTCTCCATCGCCGCCGGGCATCGCGGGGGACCCGGACGGTCCCTTGCCTCGAGGGTGCAGTTAAAATCCCCCCCGAGGATGACGCACTCGCCCACGTCGATGGAGCCCAGAAGAGCGGACACTTCTTGAAAGAAGCGCACTTGTTGCGCACCGGCCTGAGGGGCGTACACGTTCACTAGATGGAGCGGCACGCCCCCCAGGCGAACAGTGACCTGGAGCAAGCGGCCCGGCACGTGCTCCTTGACCCCCAAGATCTCCGGCTGAAAATGCGGGGCCAGCAAGATAGCCACCCCGCTGGAATTATTGGAGAGGTGACTCATGCTGACCCCTCCTTGCCACTCCAGGAGCCATGTGGCTTCGTCTCCCGGAATGGTGTGGGTTTCTTGCAGGAAGCACACCGCATACTTCCCGTCCCGAAGGACCGAGAAGTTATTGAATCTGCGGCGCGCCTCCCTGCTGCCGTTGATGTTGAGGCTGGCTATGGTTATCTTCATGTCAGAAGCATAGTGCAACCTCTACCTACACCTAATGGGGGGGAGGAAGCGCAGCCGCTGGTCAACCGCCACTTCCTCAGCAGCCCAGTGAGAAACGTTCTGAGCCGACGCAGCTCGAGCGGGTTCACACCCTCGTCCGCGCCCATGATCTTAACAGCGGCGCGGACGGATACGATGAGCAGCGCCAGCTCCGACCACCTGTCGAGGGCCAGCCGGACCTTATTGCGCCGACCCAGGCACGTGGCCATAAAATCCAGGAGTTCCCTTACGGGAATGAGGGGAGTCTCGGCAAGGGGCACGAGGTCATCCATCGCCTCGTCGGCGCTGGAGTCCGAATCGTCCTCCGTGCCCATCACCGAGTCCCCATCCTCCTCCAGGGGGTCGTCACCAGCGGCCGACCCGTCCGCCACGCAGTGCGCAGCGAACGGCTCGGCCGCACCAGCCAGCCCCGCCTCCGCCCGGATCCCACCCCCAGGATCGGCGGCAGAGGATTCCTCCCTGGGCTCCTCTAGGGGTGCTGGGCCAGAAGACGGCGGCGGTTCAGAGCTCCCCTCTGCCCCAGATGCCGGAACGACCGGAGAAACCGGGGAGAGAACAATTCCCAGCTCCTCCAGTACGTCCGGCACCAGAGACGCAGCCAGGGGGCCATCCTCCTCCCCGCCACCAACCTCCGACCCAGCTGATGGGGTGTTTTGAATAAAAACCTCTACCAGGTTGGGCAGCCCCTGGGAGATGTCCGGGTCGCATTGGGCGAGCTCATTATCCCCGAGCTCGCCCGACCCAGACCCCAGGCCGCCCGACCCGGCGAGGGGTAACGGCACCGATAGAATGTCAATTTCATTTTCCACCACGGGTTGTTCCGCGACCCCCCCCACGGGCAGGGTCTCGTCCCCATCCCCGGGAGGCACGCGCCGGACAGACACATCTGCCTCAGCCTCCCGAGGGACAGGCGACCCCTGCCGATCGCTGGTGATGACGACAGCGGGGGGCGGGGGGGTGCGCAGTACCCGCGGCGGGCGACGACTCCCCCTGCTCGGAGGGACCTTCCTCCTCCCGGTCCTCCTCCTCTTCCAGGGGGTCGCGCCTTCTTTTTAGCATGGAGGGAGCGAGGGAGACCTCCATGTCTGCAAAGGCCTCCTCCTCAGCTCCCTCCGGCGGAGCAGGTTTGTCGGGTTCCTCGGGCCCGAGCCCGGCCGCAGGTATCGGCGTTACCGCTGCGGCGGTTGCGGCCACAGACTCGGGCACGAGGCCCCTCCCGCTCGCGTCTGCCCCGATTAACTCCGCGAGGAGCGCGGGTGTAAGGGGCTCAAGGGCCAAGGGCTGGCCATCCACGGGGGGACCTGCCCTCAGGTGTTTATTTTTTCCCCGCGCCTTCTTTCTGGCCGGACACGCTCCCTCCCCCCCACCGGAGGCCTTGGTGGCATCGCCCCCGACGTCAACCGCGCATCAGACATTCTCGACGCGCGGGCAGATCCGGGGGGAGGAGCGGCAGCGGCGCCAGCCTCGGCCACACGAGATGATCCGGCGGCCTTGGAGGCGGGGCAGTTTTTCCTAATGTGCTCCACCTCCTTGCAGGCATGGCACCGCACACCGTCCGACGTCCAAAAGACGCGATAGGTGGTCCCCTCGTGGAGGACGACGAACGCCCCATCGGTGTCCTCCTCCCGCGCCAGCTGGATAAACAGCTGGCGCCGGAAGGAGAAGACGTGGCGAAGGCTGGCCTCCCGGAAGCCGAGCGGGATGGGTGTGATCCCCGACCTCACCTCCCCAAGTTGACGTAAATGGGGAAGGAGGAGCTCACCAGGAACATAGGGCGGGACGTTGGAAATGACGATCCTCTGCGCGGTGGCCTCGAGAGGATCCACCGGCAGGAAGGTCCCGCCCACGGTGAGCCCCTTGGCGACGGCCAGGGACACCGCCCGCTCCGACCCCAGGAAGAACACAGCCTTCCCATACATTTTTGAGGCCGCGACGATGGCTGAGGGGCCGACAACCCCAGCCATGGCTTTAACGCAGGCCTCAATGGTCATAGTGGGGTGAGTGTAGCTCTTCACCCCAAGCTTTTTTGTTATTAATCTGAATGGTGACGGGGCAGCAGAAGCAGCGGGAGCAGCTGTGGCTGTGGCTGCCACTCCCGCATAAGTCCTGGCTTGCCCCACCACCGGCGAAGATGCAGTCGCCATTCTGGGGTGCTTTTATAAGGGCTACACTCACCCCAAGTCACAGGCCTGAAGGTTTTAATGGCCTCAGGTATTTTTTTGGTCCTCTCTTGAGCAGAGGGAGCTGTTTAAATTGAAGGCACACCTCTCCCCCTTATTGATTGAAATTGGGAGAGGGGCCTTCTCCCCTCTGCTCAACAGGCAATTAATAAAAAGAGATGAAAATGAGGTGCCTCAGTGAAATAGGCAGAGAGAGACAAAGAGCGAGAGAGAGGGGGGTGGGGAGGAGGGAGGCCGCAAGGGCAGTGTTGCCACTCAGGATGGTGGGTGGGTGTTGGCAGGGGTGCACTCTCCGATGGGATTTAAAAGTCTTTGGTGGTGGTGGTCTTCTGGCAGGGGGAGAAGATGCCTTCACCTGGGAAAGCTGGAGATGCCCAGGCTCAGTCCTGCAGCAGGTCTTAACGATGCAATTAATGGAATTAAAGACTTCACCTAGGCAGCTCCAGCTCTCCCAGGCCAGGCAATAGAAGGGGTGCTAATTAGTGGTGTGCGTGGCCTAGCTTTTAACAAGAGCCACACACACACACACTACACCCCTTGATGATCCGGCCTTGTTTCTTCTTTTCTCCCCCCACCTAAAATACAAAGTCTTTGGGAGAGTGCCCCAAAAAGCATCCCCCTGTAGATGTTCAGAAGAGATGATTTTGTTCTTCCTTCCTTCCAAACAGTTGGTGGTTGTTGGTTGTTTCTCTCCCCTCTCTCCCTCTCCTGAAGTGGAGGCCAATTTGGGGAGGCAGTAATGGAAAGGCCTCTCCCCTGGTTGGTGTTGTTGCTGGCCTCCTTTCTCCTTCTCCTCCTCTGTCCTATCTCTCCAGGCACCTCAGTTGCTGTGATGATGGTGGAGGAGGTGGAGGTGGTGGTCTATCATTCTCCTCCTCTTCCTGGTCAGGAGACCACCACTTTCCACTCTCCACTCTCTTGGTTTGGCTGCTCCTTCTCCTCCTGCTGACTGAGACAGCCAGAAATGCACTGAAGACTCTTAGTGATTGAGGCTCAGGGCTGAACTGAGATACACTTTGCTCCGCAGGGTTTATATACCGGTGTGGTCACCACCGGTACTACAATGTACAGGAGCCATCAAAAAGTAGTCCATCACCTTAAGGTATCCTCTTAAGGTGGTACAGGTTACATACACTACAATTCCTCCCCTTTTAGCTTAACAGTGTACACCCCCAATTAATACACTACATGGATAACATATGTACAATTTACACACAATAACTGTTCAAAGATTCAGTCTCTGAGGAGGCCTCCTGATCCGGGCCAGATAACGCCTTTCCGGGGTCTCTGGTTCACGTTGCTGGGGTGACTCATCCACTTGATCTCCTATGGATTTAACATCATCCAATACGTTCGAGTCTGCGGTGGATGCTACAGGCTCAATAAGTTCTTCAACTGGTGTCTCTGCCGTAGACATGGGGTCGACCCTTGTTCTCGATTCCACCAGTTGGTCAGCATGACATCGTATTACGTTCTCTCCAACGTCTACCGTGTACATCAAGGGTCCTTGTCTTGCACGAATTGTTCCAGGTTGCCATTTATCATCCCTATAGTCCCTGGCCAACACTGGTTGTCCTATTTCAAAACTACGAGTGGCCTTGTTATTTACATGCTGGAATTGCTTGTTTTTGACTTCCCTTCGCACATTGGGTTTTAACAAATCCAACCGGGACCGCAACCTTCTGTTATAGAACATTATGGCGGGGCTTTGATTTGTCACTGCATGCGTGGCGTTTCGATACGCCATCAGAAAATTGTCCACCTTGTGTTGTAGTGGAATATGGTCTTCACTCATGGCCTTTATCGCCTTTTTGAACGTTTGTACAAATCTCTCGGCCAACCCATTTGTAGCCGGATGATATGGGGCAGATGTATAGTGTTTCACCCCATTCTTTTTCATGAATTTCTGGAATTCTTCTGACATGAACTGTGGTCCGTTGTCTGAACATATTTGCTCCGGCAACCCATTCCTTGCAAATATGGTTCTTAGAACTGCGATTGTCTTCTCAGAGGTAGTGGTCGACATCTTAATCACTTCTGGCCATTTAGAATGTGTGTCTACTGCTATCAAAAACATGGAATCCATGAATGGACCTGCAAAGTCGATATGCACACGTTGCCATGGGTTTGAAGGCCATTCCCACGGATGCAGCGGTGCAATTGGAGGTGCATTTTGAACTTTTTGGCACCCTGAGCAGCTTTTAGTCAGATCCTCTATTTGTTTGTCGATACCTGGCCACCACACATAAGCCCTAGCAAGGCTTTTCATCTTGACTCCCCCCAGATGACCTTCATGCAATTCTTTCAGGACTCTCTCCCTTAATTTAGGAGGAATAATCACCCTTGTTCCATACATCAATGTTCCTTGACATACGGACAGCTGTTCTCATCTGGCTGAGAATGCTGGTAACAGTGGTTCGCCATGTGCTGGCAACCCCTTCACTGTCAAGTCATAGACCCGAGACAGTGTCGGGTCATTTCGGGTCTCTCTCTCAATACCCGCATTGGTGACTGGTAAGCATTCGATGATGGTCGAGTGAAATATCTCGACAGGGTCAACTGCTGGTGCTTCTTCCTCTGTAGGTAGTGGCAGGTGCGACAGCCCATCAGCATTACCATGTTGCTTTGCACCTTTGAATTCAATATCATATTGATGTGCCCCTAGGAAAAGGGACCATCTCTGAAGCCTCTGCGCCGTCATTACCGGAACACCCTTCTTAGGGTTGAAAATGGAAACCAACGGCTGGTGATCTGTCAGCAGCGTAAACTTTTGGCCTTGCAGGTAATGGTTAAATTTCTTAACTCCCCACACGAGGCTGAGAGCCTCCCTATCTATCTGAGCATAGTTGCGCTCAGTGGAGGTCAATGATCTGGATGCGAAAGCGACTGGCCTTTCCGAGCCATCTGGAAACTTATGCGAGAGCACTGCCCCGATACCATATGGAGAAGCATCACAAGCTAAGCGAATAGGCAGCGTTGGGTTAAAGTGAGCCAACACTTCCTTAGAGGTGATCAGTGCCTTATTCTTTCGAAAAGCCCGCTTACAATCATTGCTCCACTTCCATGGTATTCCCATTTGCAAAAGAGTGTTTAGCGGGTGTAACACCGTGGATAAATTTGGAAGAAACTTGTGGTAATAGTTAATCAACCCGAGGAACGACCTCAACTGGGATACATTTTCCGGTGCAGGAGCTTTTACAACAGCTTCGATCTTGTCAGGTGACTTATAGAGCCCCTCCTGGTCAATGACGTGGCCGCAGTACGAGATTCGCTTTTGAAAGAACTCACATTTCTGGCGATTAGCTCTGAGCCCATATTCTTTCAATCTGATGAGCACCTGCTCCAAATTCGCGAGGTGATCCTTATCGTTATCTCCTGTAATCAGGATGTCGTCCAGGTAGCATTGTGTGCCTGGGATTCCCTGCAATACCTGCTCCATGGCCCTTTGCCAAATCGCTGGAGCCGATGCCACTCCAAAAACCAGTCTATTATACCGATATAAGCCCTTATGTGTGTTGATCGTGAGATACTGGCGTGACGCTTCATCAACTTCCATCTGTAGGTACGCCTGCGCCAGGTCTATCTTGGTGAAGTGTTTCCCGCCAGACAGTGAAGCGAAGATATCTTCAATCCGCGGAAGCGGATATTGCACCGTGTGAAGAACCGGATTAACAGTGATCTTGAAATCGCCACAGATGCGAACCTTCCCAGGTTCCCCCGGCTTGTTGCTCAACGAACGCTTCATGACAGGAACAATGGGTGTGGCCCATTCGCTCCAGTCCACCTTGGACAGTACCCCTGAACATTCTAGCCCTTCCAGCTCTGCTTCCACAGCAGGTCGTATCGCATAAGGTACCGGTCTGGCTTTGAAAAATTTTGGGTTTGCATGTTCTTCAACCTTGATGTTTGCCGTAATTCCTTTCAGTGTTCCCAGTCCCTGTTGGAACACCTCCTCAGCATCATCCAATATTTTGGACAGTCGTTTTGGTTTGACGTCGTCCTCCTTACAGGCATCTACAGTCAGTGCTTGTATGGAATGCCAGTCCACATTTATTCACCGGATCCATTCCCGTCCCAGTAGTGGCGGACCTCCATCAGGTAACACATACAAGTCCATTTTCTGACTTTCTTTACCATTGTAGACCACATTTACTTTTATCTTTCCTTTGGGTTATACTATTTGCCCCGTGTATGTTTTCAATACAATCTCCGTATCCCTCAGGGGAATTTGCGAGAATAACCTTTTGTAATCTTGCTTATTCATGACCGTTAATGCCGATCCAGTGTCCAATTCCATCTTCACTTGGACTCCTGCTATCCGAAGCATAACCCAGATAGTTTGGTGGTCTGCTGTGTTACCCACATTATGTATTTTTAGACAACCCAGCTCCTTACTGCTGGAGTCTGAATCCATCTTCTGTTCATTCGAACTGTTCTCTGTCACCTTGTGTACTTTTTTGTACTTCTCCTGCGGTGACTTTTTGCTGCTGGTCTTCTTTCCTGACCGGCATACTCTCGCTATGTGACCAAGTTTGCCACATTGCCTGCATTCTTTATCTTTGAACCAGCACTGGTTCTGGTCATGCGTTGTCCTTCCGCAACGATAGCACTTTACTGCGCCCAATGCCATTTCATTGGTGCTGAATTCCAATGGCCTTTGCTGTATCTCTGCAGCGCCTCGTGCTGCTGCCTCGTGCGATGCTGCAATGCTGAAAGCTTTGTCCAGCGTAAGGTCCTTTTCCTCTAGCAGTTGCTTCTGGGTTCCTTCCCTTAGGAGCCCACACACAAGCTTATCTCTCAGTGCGTCTGCTAGTCCTGTACCGAACTGGCAGTACTTTGATAACTTGCGCAGTTCGGTTAGGAATTCAGCGTTGCTTTCTTCTTTAAGTTGAATTCTTTTGTAGAATTTAAATCGTTCCGCTATCAGCAGCGGCGTGGGGTTTAAATGCTCTTGCATGATAGTAACAATATCCGCGAAACTCTTCCCTACCGGTTTGTCTGGTGTTACAAGGTTCCTTAATAACCCGTACGTCTTCGCACCCATCGAGTTTAATAGGGTTAGTGCTTTCTTATCATCCGGTACCTCATTAGTTGTACAGTAAACTTCGATGCGTTCCACATAAGTGGCCCAATCTTCCACATCGTTATTAAAAGCAGTGATGTTACCCGTTT
Source organism: Somniosus microcephalus (assembly GCF_052327205.1). Lineage (NCBI taxonomy): Eukaryota > Metazoa > Chordata > Chondrichthyes > Squaliformes > Somniosidae > Somniosus > Somniosus microcephalus. The sequence continues at coordinate 10,127,777 of NC_141015.1, forward strand.
TTGGCATCCTTGCTGAGTTTCTCCTTTCCATTCGGATATTATTATTATTTATTTTTTTATTTTTTTATTTTCAAGATGGCGGCTTTTCCCGCGCTTGGCGGCTTTTCCCGCGCTTGTCTTCTCCCCCGCCGACTCAAAATGGCGATTCCCGCGCTGTTGCCGTTCACGCCTCCCAGCGGTCCTTTATTTTCCCCTGCGCTGCTGCTCTTGTTCCCCGCTGCTCCCGCGGTCCTTGTGGTCATAAACGCTTTACTGGCTGCTGCGCGTCTCTGCCCCGATTGCAGTCCGGCCCCTGACACCGGCTGCGGTCGTGTTCTCCGCCCTTTTTGTCGTTTTCCCTCCCCTTCTCTCACTGACAACTCGGCCGACTTCCCCCCGTGCCGCTCGATCGGGCTTACCCGCCGCTGTCGTCGAAGGGATGTTCACTGACGTTTGACTTCGTGGCCAGAAACCAACCCGGGTTCCCGATGGCCTCCCGTGCGATGCAGTGCCCAGCAGGATGTTGAGGGCGGATGCCCTTGTTCGACACCTGTTTCAGAGGACGAAGCTTCCTTTGATGCAAAACTGCCGCTAGGTAAGATCAGACTCGTCGCCACTGTTGAGTCTGTGTTTTCAAATGTAGTTATGCTGAATAACAGGACACAGACTACAGAAGTAATTAAACAGGTCTTTAGTGATTGAGGGTCAGGGCTGAACTGGGATACACTTTGCTCCACAGGGTTTATATACCGGTGTGGTCACCACCGGTACTACAATATACAGGAGCCATCAAAAAGTAGCCCATCACCTTAAGGTATCCTCTTAAGGTGGTACAGGTTACATACACTACAATTTAATTAGTGGGATGTTTTTTAAAATTTTATTTAAAGTTTAAGTAGTGTTTTGGGCACCTGTAGTTTTCATGAGTTTGACAGTTCTTACTATCAAACTCATGAATGAAGTTTTCCCTCCCCTGATTGGCTGCCCAGTGCTCACTTGATCCCAGCCGGCACATCGCACTAACTACGCCGCTGGATCAGGCAAGCACAGCGCGCCGACAGCTGAACCGGGCCAGTGACAGGAATTCCAAGCAGGCCCAGGCTTCAGCTGTCGGCGCGCCGGGTGAGTGCACATCGGGGGCTTGCACGCGCGGCAAGCCCCCGAACCTAATTTCTGGGCCAATGTTTCGGGTCGACAGCCTTCTACAGAACTGAGAGAAAAGGCAGGAAATGAAACAAAAGGCAGTTTGGGGGCTGGGAAATGGGGGAGGGGATGAAAGAAGAGACATTAAGAGATATTCAAGGTGAGACGAGATGGTGAGAGGACAGGTAAAGAAACAAACAATGGCTCTAGATGAAGTGTGAAATGCGCTGGCAGAGTGAGAGACAGCTGCCATGTGGGAGAGAGGAAAAAAGGAAAAGGCACAAACCAAAAGTGTGGATAAAATATATAAAAATAAAGTAGGGGCCGAGGTTATGATCTGAAGTTGTTGAACTCGATATTGAGTCCGGAAGGCTGTAAAGTGCCTAATCGGAAGATGAGGTGCTGTTCCTCGAGTTTACGGTGAGCTTCCGTGGAACAATGCAAGAGGCCGCAGACGGTGAGGTCTGAGTGGGAATGGGGCGGTGAATTGAAATGACAGGCGACCGGAAGCTCGGGGTCACCCTTACGGACTGAATGGAGGTGTTCCGCAAAGCGGTCACCCAATCTGCATTTGGTCTCCCCAATGTAGAGGAGACCACATCGTGAGCAGCGAATACAGTATACTAGATTGCAAGAAGTACAAGTAAATCGCTGTTTCACCTGGAATGGGTGTTTGGGGCCTTGGACAGTGGGAAGGGGGGAGGTATATGGGCAGGTGTTGCATCTTCTGCGCTTGCACGGGAAGGTGCCAGGCGAAGGGGAAGGGCTGTTGGGGGTGATAGAGGAGTGGACTAGGGTGTCTCGGAGGGAGCGGTCCCTACGGAATGCTGAAAGGGGAGGGGAGGGGAAGATACGTTTGGTGGTGGGATCATGTTGGAGGTGGCGGAAATGGCAGAGGATGATCCATTGAATGTGGAGGCTGGTGGGGTGAAAGGTGAGGACAAGGGGAACTCTATCGTGGTTCCAGGAGGGAGGAGCAGGGGTGAGAACAGAAGTGCGGGAAATGGAACAGACACAGTCAAGGGCCGTGTCAACCACAGTAGAGGGGAATTCTCGGTTGAGGAAAAAGAAAGACATGTCGGAAGCACATGGTGTGGAAGGTGGCATCGTCGGCGCAGATGCAGTGGAGACGGAGAAACTGGGAGAATGGAATAGAGTCCTTACAGGAGGCGGGGTGGGAGGAAGTGTAGTCCAGGTAGCTGTGGGAGTCAGTGGGCTTGTAGTGAATGTTGGTCAATAACCTCTCCCCAGAGATGGAGACGGAGAAGTCGAGGAAGGGAAGGGAAGAGTCGGAGATGGACCATGTGAAGGTGAGGGAAGGGTGGAAATTGGAGACAAAGTGAATTAAATTGTCTAGTTCAGGGCGAGAGCAGGAAACGGCACCGATACAGTCATCAATGTACCAGAAAAAGAGGTGAGGGAGGGGACCCGAGTAGGACTGGAACAAAGAGTGTTCCACATGTCCCACGAAAAGGCAGGCATAGCTAGGACCCATGCGGGTACTCATAGCAACACCTTTAATTTGGAGGAAATGAGTGGAGTCAAAGGAGAAGTTGTTCAATGTGAGAACAAGTTCAGCCAGGCGGAGGAGGGTGGTGGTGGATGGGGACTGGTTGGGCCTCTGTTCAAGGAAGAAGCGGAGCACCCTCAGGCCATCCTGGTTGGGGATGGAGGTGTAGAGGGATTGGACGTCCATGGTGAAAAGGAAGCGGTTGGGGCCAGGAAACTGGAAACTGTTAAAGTGGCGGTGGGCGTCAGAAGAGTCGCAGGTGAAACAGCAATTTACTTGTACTTCTTGCAATCTAGTATACTGTATTCGCTGCTCACGATGTGATCTTCTCTACATTGGGGAGACCAAATGCAGATTGGTTGACCGCTTTGCGGAAACCTCCGTTCAGTCTGTAAGGGTGACCCCGAGCTTCTGGTCGCCTGTCATTTCAATTCACTGTTCCATTCCCACTCAGACCTCACCGTCTGCGGCCTCTTGCATTGTTCCACAGAAGCTCAGCGTAAACTCGAGGAACAGTACCTCATCTTCCGATTAGGCACTCGACAGCCCTCTGGACTCAATATCGAGTTCAACAACCTCGGCCCCTATTATATTTTTATATTTTTTATCCACACTTTTGGTTTGTGACTTTTCCTTTCTTTTCCACACTTCATCTCGAGCCATTGTTTGTCTCTTTACCTGTCCTATTACCATCTCGTCTCACCTTGAATATCTCTCAATGTCTCTTCTTTCATCCCCTCCCCCATTTCCCAGCCCCCAAACTGCCTTTTGTTTCATTTCCTGCCTTTTCTCTCAGTTCTGACGAAGGGTTTCGAGCCGAAACGTTAACTCTGTTTCTCTCTCCACAGATGTTGCCTGGCCTGCTGAGTTTTTCCAGCATTTTTTGTTGTTATTTTGGATTTCCAGCATCCGCAGCATTTTGCTATCGCCCTAAAGACGCTTAACTGTGCCTAAAGGTCCAGTTTATCTCACCCTAAAGGAAAGGAGCAACCCGAGAATGTTACCGTCCTGCAGATAGCACTTTTATTAAGTTTAGCCAGATTGTAACATTCAGATATTATAAGGGTCGGGAGGCCTCCCCTCAGAAATGTACCTCTTCGCCAAAGAGTGTACAGAGATTGGGTTCACAAGTTATTGATACAGAAGACTTAGGTGAGACAATTCTAAAAATATATGGAGATTTATTAAAAGAACCGACAAGCAATTTACAGTTGGTGAATCAGTCAATCGCAACATTAACAGTTCTAAAAAGAGAAAAAATACAATCTTATTTTTAACAGAGAATCTTACTTTTAAATCTTAACTTCGCTACAGTATTACACTTCTTAAAATTTTCTATACAGGATATCCATCAATTATCAAGGTAGAAGTTACCTTCACCTGTACTGAGATTATCCACTTTGGTGGCAAAAACAGGAAGGCAGATTATTATCTGAATGGCAATAGATTGGGAGAAGGGGAAGTGCAACGAGACCTGGGTGTCCTTGTGCACCAGTCACTGAAGGTAAGCATGCAGGTGCAGCAGGCGGTTCAGAAGGCAAATGGTATGTTGGCCTTCATAATGAGAGGATTCGAGTACAGGAGCAAGGATGTCTTGCTGCAGTTGTACAGGGCCTTGGTGAGACCACACCTTGAGTATTGTGTGCAGTTTTGGTCGCCTTATCTGAGGAAGGATGTTCTTGCATGGAGGGAGTGCAGCAAAGATTCACCAGACTGATACCTGGGATGGCAAGAATGACGTATGAGGAGAGATTGGGTCAATTAGGCTTATATTTGCTAGAGTTTAGAAGAATGAGGGGATCTCATTGAAAATTATAAAATTCTAACAGGACTAGGCAGACTAGATGCAGGAAGGATGTTCCAGAACCAGGGGTCACAGTCTAAGGATAAGGGGTAAGCCATTTAGGACAGAGATGATATACCTATCAATTCATCCAATGAAAAGCGACGAGTTAAGATAGTAACTATAGGTTTTTATTGGCTAAATAACAGAGCCCACCCTCGTGGGTGATCGGGTCCAACAAGGAGGAATACCAGCCAGTCGACCACCTTTATACCTGGGCAAGCAGGCGGAGCCATGGGCGGAGTCAGCTGTGGTCAGCCCAGGTATAACAGCGTGACAAGAGGTGACCTTGTGTAGTGATACAACAGTGTAAACAGTGATAACCATAGTGTAACGATGTAAACAGTGATAACCATAGTGTAACGATAGTGAACGATAAAAGTGGTTTACCACATTCACCCCTTGTTTAGATTTGAGTCCGGCGGGGTGAAGTGTACTACCAGTTCGGGTATGTCAGTCTGTCCGGAGGCCTCGTAAGTCTTTCTGATCGGCGCAGCAGCGGCGGCGGTGGTGCAGTATCCGATGTTAATGCTGGTGTCTGCGTGGTCGGCGAAGGCTCGTGGGGTTCCGGCATGCCGTCTACCTGGGCTGGATTTGGGGGAGTGGTGGGGGGTAACGGTGGTGTCTCAGGGGTGCCCGAGGGTGCAAGGTCTCTTAAGGAGACTGTGTCCTCCCGCCCATCTGGGTATGCCACATAGGCGTACTGGGGGTTGGCGTGCAGGAGGTCCACCCTCTCGACCAGGGGGTCCATTTTATGGGCCCTCACGTGCTTTCGCAGCAAGATGGGCCCCGGAGAAGTCAGCCATGTTGGTAGCGAGGTTCCCGTAGTCGACTTCCTGGGGAAAACAAACATCCGTTCATGGGGGGTGGCATTAATGGCCGTGCAAAGCAGTGACCGGATGGAATGCAGCGCTGCCGGGAGGACTTCCTGCCAGCGCGAGGTTGGGAGGCCCTTAGACTTTAAGGCTAAGAGAACGGCCTTCCAGACAGTCGCGTTCTCTCTTTCCACCTGGCCGTTCCCTCGGGGGTTGTAGCTGGTGGTCCTGCTTGCAGCAATACCTCTCGCTAGTAGGAACTGGCGAAGTTCCTCGCTCATGAAGGATGAGCCCCGGTCGCTATGTATATAGTTCGGGAACCCGAACAAGGCGAAGAGGTCGTTCAGGCATTTGATGACCGTGGTACTGGTCATGTCTGGGCAGGGGAAGGCAAAGGGGAAACGGGAGTACTCATCAATGATGTTGAGGAAGTACACATTACGGTCAGAGGACGGGAGGGGCCCCTTAAAATCGATGCTCAAGCGCTCGAAGGGGCGGGTGGCCTTGATCAGGCTTGCTCTGTCCGGCCTAAAGAAATGCGGTTTGCATTCGGCACAGGTTTGGCAGTTCCTGGTCATGGTCCTGACCTCCTCGATGGAGTAGGGCAGGTTGCGGGCCTTAATGAAGTGGTAAAGTCTGGTGACCCCGGGGTGGCAGAGGTCGTTGTGGAGGGTCTGCAGTCTATCAATTTGCGTGTTGGCGCATGTACTTCGTGATAGAGCATCTGGGGGTTCGTTCAGTTTACCAGGCCGGTACAAGATATCATAATCATAGGTGGAGAGCTCGATTCTCCACCTCAAGATCTTGTCGTTCTTGATTTTGCCCCTCAGCTTGTTATTAAACATAAAAGCGACCAAACGCTGGTCGGTGAGGAGGGTAAATCGTTTGCCTGCCAGGTAATGCCTCCAGCGTCGTACTGCCTCCACGATCGCCTGGGCCTCCTTCTCGACCGAAGAGTGTCGGATCTCAGGGCCCTGGAGGGTCCTTGAGAAGAAGGCCACAGGTCTCCCCGCCTGGTTAAGGGTTGCAGCTAGGGCGAAGTCGGATGCATCTCTCTCCACTTGGAAAGGGATAGACTCATCCACCGCGTGCATTGTGGCCTTAGCAATGTCTCCCTTTATGAGGGAGAAGGCTGCGCACGCTTCTGCCATCAGGGGGAAGGAGGTGGACTTCATGAGGGGTCTGGCTTTGTCCGCATAATTCGGCACCCATTGGGCATAGTAGGCGAAGAGCCCCAGGGTTCTCTTCAGCGCCTTTGGACAGTGGGGGAGGGGAAGCTCCATAAGGGGGCGCATTCTTTCGGGGTCGGGGCCGATGACTCCGTCCTCTACTATGCAGCCGAGGATAGCAAGACGCGGGGTGTTAAACACACATTTCTCCTTATTGTAAGTGAGGTTCAGCCGTTCGGCCGTACGGAGGAATTTCTCCAGATTAACATCGTGGTCCTGCTGGTCGCGGCCGCAGATGGTGACGTTATCTAGATAAGGGAACGTGGCCTGCAGCCCGTTCTGGTCAACCATCCGGTCCATCTCCCTTTGGAAGACCGAAACTCGGTTGGTGACGCCGAAGGGAACCCTAAGGAAGTGGTAGAGGTGGCCATTCGCCTCGAAGGCGGTATACTGGCGGTCCTCAGGGCGGATGGGGAGTTGGTGATAGGCCGACTTAAGGTCGATGGTAGAGAATACCCGGTACTGTGCAATCTGATTGACCATATCAGATATGCGGGGAAGGGGGTATGCGTCCAGCTGGGTGTACCGGTTTATGGTTTGGCTGTAGTCGATGACCAGGCGGTTTTTATTGCCGGTCTTAACGACTACGACCTGGGCACGCCAGGGGCTGTTGCTCCTCTCGATGGTGCCCTCCTTCAGGAGACGCTGCACCTCAGAGCTAATAAAAGCTCTGTCCCCGGCGCTGTACCGCCTGCTCTTGGTGGCGACGGGTTTACAGTCGCGGGTGAGGTTAGCGAACAGGGAGGGGGGCGGGACCTTGAGGGTGGATAGGCCGCAGGTGGTACGCGGTGGGCGGTTTAAAGGCTGCTGGTTGTCGACTGTGAGTGGGGGGAGGGGTCCACCGTATGCCAAAGTGACACTTTGAAGGTGGGATTGGAAGTCCAGCCCTAGTAGGATGGCAGCGCAGAGCTGGGGCAGGACGAGGAGTTTAAAATTTTTATACTCCGTGCCCCTAACCGACAGGGTCACAACACAGTAGCCGCTGATGTCTGTAGAATGGGACCTCGACGCCATCGAGATCCGGTTGCGCGTTGGCCGGACAGTGAGGGAGTAGTGGCTCACCGTGTCTGGATGGATGAAACTCTCCGTGCTTCCGCTGTCAAACAGGCAGGTCGTGGCATGGCCGTTTACTTTGATGTCCATCATGGACTTGGACAGGTGAAGCGGGCGAGCTTGGTCCAGTGTGACGGAGGCTAGTGTATGGCTGAGCGAGCTGCTGTAGTCTGCGGGTGAGGCGGTGGTCGGGTCTGGAGACAAGGTGGCGGTCGAGTGTGGTGGACAAAATGGCGGCGCCCACGACGTTGAATAAAATGGCGGAGAAGATGGCCGCCCCCACAACTCACATGAGGCACTGCTGGCGTCGGTGGCCTTGATCAAAGATGGCCGCCCCACGACTCACACGAGGGGATACTGGCATCTGTGGCCTTGATGAAAGATGGCCGCCCCCACAACTCGCATGAGGCACTGCTGGCGTCTGTGGCTCTCCCCCTGCAGGCCTTCGCGAAGTGGCCTTTCTTGTGGCAGTCGGAGCAAGTCGCGTTTCTTGCAGGGCAGCGCGTCCTTGGGTGTTTCGCCTGGCCACAGAAGAAGCAGCCGGTGGCCCGATCGCGGGGCTCCGATGTCGCAGCCGGTACCGGGGGTGGCGGTCCTGATCGGTTCTGGGACGCCGACGCTGAGGTAGGTCCCAGAGGCGGCGGTGCGAGGGGTATTGCGGCCGGGGTCGGGCCCGAGTCCCAGGGTCGCGCAGCACAGTACCTGGAGTACGCCTCGAGGTCCCGATGGGCCACTTCCAGAGAGCGAGCGAGGGCTGCGGTTGTATTCAGGTCGAGGTCCTTTGATTCGAGTAGTCTTTGCCGCGAGTAGTCGGACCGAAGGCCTTTCACGAAGGCATCGCGGATATTCCCTTCAGTATTTTCTGCAGCCGTTACAGCTTTAAAGTCACAGTCCCTGCCGAGTGTTTGTAGCGCCCGTAAAAATTCATCTACAGACTCTCCTGGCTGCTGCGAGCGGGATCTTAGGAGATGTCTGGCATACATAGAATTTACCGGGCTCCGGTACTGCTCTTTCAGCAGGTTGAGGGCGTCCTCGTATGTAGCAAGGTCCCGGATGAGTGCAAATACTTTAGGGCTCACCTGGGCGGTCAGAACTCTTAGTTTGGATCCCGGAGGCACGCCGGATTCTCCCAGGTAGGATTCGAAACAGCTCAGCCAGTGTTCGAAGTTGAGGGCTGAGTTCGCTGCCTGAGGGTTTAGATCCAGGTACGGCGGTCGGAGGGCTCGCAGCCAGGCCGGCTGCTGTGGCTGTTGTAGCTGGCCGTTTGGCTGGTCGTTTGGCTGCTCCGATCCACTCATTTCAAAATTTAGCCAATAAAATTGATATACCTATCAATTCATCCAATGAGAAGCGACGAGTTAAGATAGTAACTATAGGTTTTTATTGGCTAAATAACAGAGCCCACCCTCGTGGGTGATCGGGTCCAACAAGGAGGAATACCAGCCAGTCGACCACCTTTATACCTGGGCAAGCAGGCGGAGCCATGGGCGGAGTCAGCTGTGGTCAGCCCAGGTATAACAGCGTGACAAGAGGTGACCTTGTGTAGTGATACAACAGTGTAAACAGTGATAACCATAGTGTAACGATGTACACAGTGATAACCATAGTGTAACGATAGTGAACGATAAAAGTGGTTTACCACAAGAGATGAGGAGGAATTTCTTCACCCAGAGAGTGGTGAACCTGTGGAATTCTCTACCACAGAAGGCAGTTGAGGCCAACTTATTAAATATATTCAAGAAGGTGTTAGATATATTTCTTAAGGCTAAAGGGATCAAGGGTTATGGGGCGAAAGCAGGGACAGGGTGTCATGAATCTTACCATTCATGAAAAAATGATTCATGAAATAACACTGGGCGGCCAGCTGGTGGCGCAGTCCAAGGAGTATAAATATTCAGGCTTGGGGCCCTGCTTGCTCAGGACGTTTTTGTAACCAGGAACTAGTGATGTAACTAGAATCTCATGGTTGTGAAACAGTTGATTAAAGCCTTGTTTTATACTCAATCAAGTGCTTAGTGAGTTTTCTTACATCACAGGGTACTGAATTTGGATGACCAGCCATGATCTCATTAAATGTCGGAGCAGGCTCGAGGGGCCGAATGGCCTACTCCTGCTCCTATCTTCTATATTTCTATGTTAACTTCACCTGTACTGTGTGCAGTTTTGGCCTCTTTACCTAAGAAAGGATATACTTGCCATAGAGGGAGTGCAGCGAAGGTTCACCAGACTGATTCCTGGGATGGCAGGACTGTTGTATGAGGAGAGATTGTCGACTAGGCCTGTATTCACTAGAGTTTAGAAGAATGAGAGGGGATCTCATTGAAACGTATAAAATTCTGACAGGGCAAGACAGACTGGATGCAGGGAGGATGTTTCCCCTGGCTGGGTGGTCTAGAACGAGGGGTCACAGTCTCAGGATACGGGGCAGGATATTTAGGACTGAGATGAGGGGAATTTTCTTCACTCAGAGGGTGGTGAACCTGTGGAATTCTTTATCACAGAAGGCTGTGGAGGCCAAGTCATTGAATTTATTTAAGAAGGAGATAGATAGATTTCTAGACACAAAAGGCATCAAGGGGTATAGGGAGAGAGCGGGAATATGGTATTTAGATAAAGGATCAGCCATGATCATATTGAATGGTGGAGCAGGCTCAAAGGGCCGAATGGCCGACTCCTGCTCCTATTTTCCATGTTTCTATGTTTCTATCCCCGAGGTGTAAAAGAGTGGAGGACTACAGAGCCACCTCTGTAGTTGAGAATTGCCTTGCCCGATTAAAGCGAGTCTGATATCTCGAGACTTCAATATTTATACCCTTTTTCAGTTGTTTTACATAAGGTTTTTTGTTGACCATTGCACTTCTTACTGCTGCATCATCAATAGTTATTGGGAGTTTACCAGTTATGTTCAAAGGGCAGATGTCCTCTGTTTGTGCCTTATCCGTTGCATCATGTGTCATTCTTAAGAAGTTTAACAAGGTTATTTATCCAGGGTTGACCATTGTCCTGTTTTAATTAGGTTACTTATTCAGGGTCAACAACTGTCCTGTCCCAACAAGGCCAGAATTCTTTCATAGCTGGGATTTCCAAATTCAGCTTGTCTTGTTTTTAAAGAAGTTATAGGGTAGAATTCTTTATATGGTAGTGTATTTTTCTAAGAAGGTTATAAGGTAGAATTCCTTCACACCACCCTCTTGACCAAAAAATGAGCTTGCGCATCAAGGGCAGGATTTGGTCAATATTTTTCAAACATGGTTTCAATAGTACATGAAACAACATTAATTCCACGAGACATATGGGTATGATCTTGTGGCCATTACAGAAACATGGCTGCAGGGTGACCATGACTGGGAATTAAACATACCAGGTTATTTAACAATCAGGAAGGACAGGCAGGAAGGGAGAGGAGGTGGGGTGGCTATGTTAATAAAGGAAGGAATCACTACAATACAGAGAAATGATATTGGGTCAAAGGAGCAGGATAGTGAAACAGTTTGGGTGGAGATAAGGAATAATAAGGGGAAAAAAACACTAGTGGGTGTAGTCTATAGGCCTCCGAACAGTTGCAACTCTGTTGGACGGAGTATTAATCAGGAAATAGTTAAGGCTTGTAATAAGGGAACAGCTATAATTATGGGGGATTTTAATTATTATATTAACTGGACAAATCAAATTGGGCAGAGCAGCCTTGAGGATGAGTTCATTGAGTGTATTAGGGATGGGTTTCTTGAGCAGTATGTAACTGAACCGACCAGGGGGCAAGCAACCTTAGATTTGGTCCTGTGTAATGAGACAGGATTAATTAAAAATGTCCTAGTAAAGGATCCCCTTGGAATGAGTGACCATAACATGGTTGAGTTCCATATTCAATTAGAGGGTGAGAAGGTTGGATCTCAAACAAGCGTGCTGAGCTTGAATAAAGGAGACTATGAAGGTATGAGAGTGGAATTAATTAGAGTGGACTGGGAAAATAGGTTAAAGGGTAAGATGGTACATGATCAGTGGTGTACATTTAAGGAGTTATTTTATAACTTCCAAAAAATATATATTCCACTGAGGAAAAAAGGGTGTAAAAGAAAAGATAGCCATCCGTGGCTAAGTAAAGTAATTAAGGATAGTATCCGACTAAAAACAAGGGCATATAAGGTAGCCAAATCTAGTGGGAGGATGGAAGATTGGGAAGTCTTTAAAAGACAGCAAAAAATAACTAAAAGATTGATTAAGAAAGGGAAGTTGATTATGAAAGTAAATTAGCAAAAAATATAAAAACAGACAGTAAAAGTTTCTATAGTTATATAAAAAGAAAAAGGGTGGCTAAAGTAAATGTTGGTCCCTTAGAGGATGAGACCGGGAAATTAATGGTGGGAAACATGGAGATGGCAAAAACACTGAACAATTATTTTGTATCAGTCTTTACAGTAGAGGACACTAAGAATATCCCAACACTGGACAAACAGGGGGCTCTAGGGGGGGAGGAACTAAATACGATTAAAATCACTAAGGAAGTGGTACTTGGTAAAATAATGGGACTCAAGGCGGATAAATCCCCTGGACCTGATGGCTTGCATCCTAGGGTCTTGAGGGAAGTAGCGGTAGGGATTATGGATGCATTGGTAATAATTTTCCAAAACTCACTGGACTCAGCAAAGGTCCCGGCAGATTGGAAAACTGCTAATGTAACACCCTTATTTAAAAAGGGTAGTAGGCAGAAGGCTGGAAACTATAGACCTGTTAGCCTAACATCTGTGGTTGGTAAAATGTTAGAGTCCATTGTTAAGGAGACAGTAACGGGACATTTGGATAAACATAATTTAATAGGACAAACTCAGCATGGTTTCATGAAGGGGAAGTCATGTTTGACAAATTTGCTTGAGTTCTTTGAGGAATTAACATACAGGGTGGATAAAGGGGAACCAGTGGACGTAGTGTATTTAGACTTCCAAAAGGCATTTGACAAGGTGCCACACAAAAGATTATTGCTCAAGATAAAAAATCACGGGATTGGGGGTAATATTCTGGCGTGGGTGGAGGATTGGCTCTCTAACAGAAAGCAGAGAGTTGGGATAAATGGTTCGTTCTCAGATTGGCAACCAGTAACTGATGTTCCGCAGGGGTCAGTGCTGGGTCCCCAACTCTTTACAATCTATATTAACGATTTGGAGGAGGGGACCGAGCGTAACATATCAAAGTTTGCAGATGATACAAAGATGGGACGGAAAGTAGTGAGTGAGGAGGACATAAAAAACCTGCAAAGGGACATAGACAGGCTAAGTAAGTGGGCAGAGATTTGGCAGATGGAATACAATACTGGAAAGTGTGAGGTTATGCACTTTGGCAGGAAAAATCATAGAGCAAGTTATTATCTTCGTGGCAAGAAACTGGAAAGTACTGTAGTACAAAGGGATCTGGGGGTCCTGGTGCACGAAACTCAAAAAGTTAGTATGCAGGTGCAGCAAGTGATTAAGAAGGCCAATGGAATGTTGGCTTTTATTGCTAGGGGGATGGAATATAAAAACAGGGCGGTATTGCTGCAGTTGTACAAGGTATTGGTGAGACCGCACCTGGAATACTGCATACAGTTTTGGTGTCCATACTTAAGAAAAGACATACTTGCTCTCGAGTCAGTACAAAGAAGGTTCACTCGGTTAATCCTGGGGATGAGGGGGTGGTCATATGAGGAGAGGTTGAGTAGATTGGGACTCTACTCATTGGAGTTCAGAAGAATGAGAGGCGATCTTATTGAAACATATAAGATTGTGAAGGGGCTTGATCGGGTGGATGCGGTGAGGATGTTCCCAATGATGGGTGAAACTAGAACTAGGGGGCATAACCTTAAAATAAGGGGCTGCTCATTCAAAACTGAGATGAGGAGAAACTTCTTCACTCAGAGGGTGGTAGGTTTGTGGAATTTGCTGCCCCAGAAAGCTGTGGAAGCTACATCATTAAATAAATTTAAAACAGAAATAGATAGTTTCCTAGAAGTAAAGGGAATTAAGGGTTACGGGGAGCGGGCAGGAAATTGGACATGAGTCTAGGTTCGGAATGGTCATGGCCCTGTGGGTAGTGGAGTGGGCCCAGGGGCCGTGTAGCCTTGTTCTGCTCCTACTGTGTTCTAATTCTGTGTTAGATTTCAGGAGATGGTTTTATTCCTGTTCCTGGCTGGGGTGGAGATCGCCTTTACAGAAGGTAAGTACTGTAGAAAATATAGGGACAGAGTGATCTCCTGGAAGAATTTCGATCGCCTAGATGGGTCGGAGAGGAATTTCCCAGATTTTTTTCTCCCAAATTGGCCATTGGGTCTTTATCTGGTTTTTTGCCTCTCCCGGGAGATCACATGGGTTCAGGTGGATGCAGAGTGATAGAAGATTTGAGGTTAGGATCAGATCAGCCATGATCTTATTGAATGGTGGAGCAGGCTCGAGGGGCCGATTGGCCTACTCCTGCTCCTATTTCTTATGTTCTTATGTTCTTATTTACAATAGTCTAATCATGTGCGACATTAAAATTCCTCTAAGTCATTGCCAGGACAATGTTTTGCTTTATTTCAAATTGGAATGAAATTGAAATACATTGTCATGCAATTAGCAAAACAACATGTAATTAGAATGTCCAATTGGCAGATGTACGTTCCATAGAGGTGACTTTGCAGTGTTGTTTGAGTTGCCTGAAGCTTGACACACTGAGTCATGTCGCATAAGATCAGCAATTGATAGTTGAATCCAGTTGATCAGGTGGCGGATTCAATCGAGGTGGTGGAAGATGAGTTTCGAATGCCCATGTGTAGGGTTATAAAATCAATTCTCGTCAGAAAGGGTAAATCGCGACGCGTAGCACAAGGCCGTGTGCATATTCAAATGTTTCAACCATCCCTTCTGAGGTCCCTTATTCATGATTAAAGAGTGCAGCAGCAGTTTTTGCAAGATGTGATTCCTTAATCAAAGTCTTTGCACCCTTTGGAGTGGATGCCAAAGTAGTCCAATCTTTGGAGGCAATATGAAGGTTGTAATGCGAAAGAAAAAAATACTGCGGATGCTGGAACCTGGAACAGATACATAGAATGCTGGATCCCAATCACAATGAGTATGGGATGTATGGGATTACACCAAACAAACTTCCAAATACTCCTGAGACTGCATCAGTGATCCAATCATTAGTAGATTTAGTAACCGAAGCCAACCCTAGTATTGCCTCTATAATACCTTGACCTATAGCATTGCCAAATATTATCTAATTCAATTTGTGACAGAAAGTGTTGCGTCCTTTTAATCATATCCTCAACTGAGTAATTGGTAAAGGTAAGGTTCAGTTCTATGCCCTGCAACTGACTAAGAACTGTACTAAGTTTGCTAAGTTTGAGAGGTTCATAAACAATACTAGGGGCATAGGAATTCCTAGATCTAGAAGATTTAATGTATTGGTGAGTGTGTCCACAACAGGTGACATCTCTAGAGGGTGTTATCATTCAAGTGCCTGTGTCCAGTCCACAGTCGGAACACTTGGAAGCTATAATGACCGCATAGGAACCATTCCCCAAAGAGAAATGTCTCCAGTAATCCGGTCTAACGGGTGTGGAGGTGATCGGGCAGTTTGCTCTGTCGGAACCATTTCCACATTGCTTAAATTTTTCCCATTTATTACAGATAAGGAAGCCCTGATTTGTGCATTGCTCCACTTGAAGGAAATCATATAATATGGAGGTAGAATTGAAAGTGGAATTAGGCTTCAAGTATGGACAGGCCATCCAGTCATACGGATGTTGAACCGTTATCAAGGACCTGAATGATACTCAGGTCTTAATAAGGCCCAAATTAAGATTTTTCCACTGTTTGTAATAAATCTCTGTCTGTTTTATCAATGGGATTGTAAGGAGGATATCCAGTCTCCATTTGATAG
Source organism: Somniosus microcephalus (assembly GCF_052327205.1). Lineage (NCBI taxonomy): Eukaryota > Metazoa > Chordata > Chondrichthyes > Squaliformes > Somniosidae > Somniosus > Somniosus microcephalus. The sequence goes on from NC_141015.1 coordinate 10,143,239, forward strand.
AATCAGCGAGCCAAACAGTGTCTCCGAGTCTGGTTCACTCGGTGGGAAGGGAACTAATATTGTGAAGCATGGCATGAGATGTGAGTCCAGCAAGGGCTTTCTCTCTTATGGTGTTTGAGTCCGAGGTCAATGAGGAAAGGAGTTCCATACCATGACCAAGGAACTTTATTAGGCTGGAGTTTTAAAAGGGACATGTGAATAGCTGTCATAAGGCTATTGAGTCTAATGCCCTCGTCTGTAGAGAGGAGATCTTGGTGGATAGTTCGAAGACCTGTGACTATGAGCAATTTCTGGAGCTTAAAGAAATCCACAATTTTCTGAAGGCTGTGATCTTGATCGCTGTTCCATTGATCCAGCGTGAGGATAGGTTCTGCTAGTAGCAGAGAAGACTGTTGGAGTGAACGGGTGTTCATTAATGTAGAACGTTTCTTGTGACGTCGGGAAGAGTTGCTTGATTTTATAATGCCCATAAAAGATTGACTTAAAGGTACAACCGCTCTATACACATCTGATTGGTATATCGGGGCAGAAGTATTATCAAACCGTTCCTCAAACGATGATGAACCATTAGAGCTAAGTTTTGATAGCTTCTGCTCTATTCTGAATCGGTAAGGTTCTGTTGGCATAAACCAATATGTTTTATAGTTTACTCTTGACTGTATTGTTGCGTTTGCAAAGATAATCCAGAGGCCGTAAGCAGAGTTCAGTTCATGTTGCTTTTTAATGGCTGCTCCACACACACACTCCCAGGCAAAAGCAATCGAATACCTATACACAATACAATGATAACAGCACTATCAAACTCCATGTGCTCAGGCCAAGGCAATCGAGTACCTATCACCAATGTCAGACATAACATGTATCCCAGCCGATGTCCTTACACCAGGAGCAAAGTGAATAAACTCTGATGCCAGAGAATTCTGAAGTGTCCTGGGTAGAAGTGTCATTGGGAACTTGATTATCTTTATAACAGGTGTATGTCCCATTGGAGGATAATTTTGAAATATAAAGAAGATTCTTTCCTCTGTGTTTTCCTTTGTGCCATCGTACTTGGCCAAGGTTATAGTGAACGGTTCCATTACACTCGTTACCACCCATCCAAATGTGAGTTGATTTAAACTCAGAAAAGTGTATGATCTCCTCACGTCTGCAGGAGATCGCATAATGTGAGGTATTTAAGTAATAAGACACTTCTGGCATTTCACACGCATTGTCTGTGTCCGGAAGATTTTTAACAAGGAATTGTCCGGTACCATTGGAATTCCAATCTTGGGGTAGGCAAGATCCATCAAGGCGATGCTTGTCGTTTGAGGAATTGGGATTTTGTATCTTGCAGTCGTCAACAAGCATTTGAATGATCTCCTCCATTCTGGTATCCCGCAGGACACCTTTTCAGATTGTCTATGGAGACAGTTTTAAGAGTTTGCTTGCCATTCGGCTGATTAATACTTATTTCAACAGTTCTTTCATTAATAACGAAACATATTTGAACAGGTTTTTTAGGTCTTAAACCAGGTCTTTGCTCGAACTTCTTTTCCTGTACCCATTCTCCTGCTAGGGCCGGCCATGCTTTGTTTGTCAATTATTTCTGCCTATTTATCTCCCTTATCCTCTGATCAATTCGATGAATCTCATCTGTTACTTCTGTTTTTTAATCTAACTGTCGCTGTCGGGTCAAGGACTCGAGTGTGTACAGGCAATAAAAGAACCATGGGTAAGCGGTGTATGCATCTCAACCCCATACTTCAGATAATATGGAGTTTATGGGGACACTGTCCCTGATGCAGATGTGGGCACATTATTAAGTGATAGCTGTACTTCCGGAATGCTGGTGGTTCACTTATTCCCCCTGATTCACAACAGTTTGACCAATAGCTTGTTTACTTCCTGGTTTTTACGTTCCACCAGCGCCGCTGATTGCGGATGACGTGGCGTGCTGTGCTCTAACCCAAGCCCCCTTTGTTCGCAGTAGTCTTTGAAGACCTTAGACACATGGCAGATGAAATTTAATGCAGAAAAGTGCGAAGTGATACATTTTGGTAGGAAGAACAGGGAGAGGCAATATAAAATAAAGGGTACAATCCTAAAGGGGCTGCATGAACAGAGAGACTTGGGGGTATATGTACACAAATCGTTGAAGGTGGCAGGGCAGGTTGAGAAAGCGGTTAGAAAAGCATACGGGATCCTGGACTTCATAAATAGTAGCATAGAGTACAAAAGCAAGGAAGTTATGATGAACCTTTATAAAACACTGGTTCGGCCTCAACTGGAGTATTGTGTCCAATTCTGGGCACCGCACTTTAGGAAGGATGTGAAGGCCCTTGAGAGGGTGCAGAGAAGATTTACGAGAATGATTCCAGAGATGAGGGACCTCAGTTACGTGGATAGACTAGAAAAGCTGGGGTTGTTCTCCTTAGAGCAGAGAAGGTTGAGAGGAGATTTGATAGAGATGTTCAAAATCATGAGGGGTCTAGACAGAGTAACTGTTCCCATTGGCAAAGGGGTCCAGAACCAGAAGTCACAGATTTAAGGTGATTGGCAAAAGAACCAAAGGCAACACGAGGAAAAACTTTTTACACAGTGAGTGGTTAGGATCTGGAATGCACTGCCTGAAAGGGTGGTGGAGGCAGACTCAATCATGGCCTTCAAAAGGGAATTGGATAAGTACCTGAAGGAAAAAAACTTGCAGGGCTACGGGGAAAGGGCGGGACTAGCTGAAGTGCTCTTGCAGAGAGCCGGCACGGGCTCGACGGGCCGAATGGCCTCCTTCTGTGCTGTAACCATTCTATGATTCTATAAAGGCTCCACCTTAATCGGAGTGTAAGATTTTGGGTGCACCAGCTACAGTAATTATATCAGAAATAGCCCTGGCGAGTGCGTTTTCCAAAACAGTTTTTGTGGGGACCAGCCAGCAGAAGGAAGTGCATCCATCCACACAAACGAGAACATGTCTGCATCCCAAAGACGGGGGAAGTGGTCCAATGAAATCAATAAAGAATTTTCCCATTGGTTCATCAGCTTTCACAGGAGCCAATGGTAGTGGCTTAATTAATGATGACTTTTTGGTTAAATAGCATGGCTCACAATTTGCCACGTATGTTTTACAGGCTTTAAGCATGCCTGGCCACCAATATAAGGGAGTCAATTTGCAGAATGTTGTTCTGACACCACAATGTGCTTGAACTATGCCCTCGCGAGCTTCTTTTACAAACTGTTCTCGTTTGTGTCTCGGGGGTACCTCTCGGTTTCCCTTGGGCAACTTAACTAGCACAATACCAGTAGGGGTTTCTGAGTAAAAGTCCTTTGATGGATACCCTGGTGGATTCTCCTTTGTTGGGTCTAATAGCTGAATCAGTTCCTCATCCTGATTAGCTGCCCATTCTGCCCTAGTGGTTACACTAACATTGGCAGGCCCCTCTCGAGGGGGTGTCATGCAGACCGAACGTTTCGCTTGTTCATCTGCAAGACTGTTGCCTTTTGAGTGTACTGTCCCAGTGGTATGCCCGTTTACATGAATCACCTGACAATTCTGTTCCTCCATCCTTGAACGGAGAATGTCTTCCCACAATCTCTTATGTTTTATGGGTTTACCCTTATGATTGGTAAACTTTGTTTGTTCCCAGAAAACTAGCTCTTGGTTATATCCTCTTTTACAATAGTCACTATCTGTACAGATTAGTGTGGGTTTAATAGGGTCTGCCTTCTCTAAAGCATACCGTAGTGCTGCGGCATATTGCGCTGTCTTATGGCCAAGGGGTATGGACAGTAATTCTTCTGGATAAAAAGAATAGGAATCTCGAAAAGTCCCTACTACTAGCCCCATCCCAGCTGAGGATTGTTGGGATGTCCCTTTTTTAATCGTCATTGACGATCCATCACAGTAAATAACTTGATGGTATTCTGTAAGCGGTCACATAGGTATTTGTGTGATTCTCTCCTCAGTATCATCAACCTCCTTGATGGGGAGATGTTCAAAGTCCATTTCAGGGGATTAGAATTTAAAAATGAGTGTAGGATCATTCAAGAATGATGCCCATTTATCATATCAGATCTGGGTGGCTCTTTTTTCATCAGAGGCCATCCTCAGTACTGATCTTAAATTGAGAATCTCAGTATAGATGGTAATGTGGTATTTCCCTTGAAGGGTTCATGCCTTGATGAAGCATTGGACTACGATAGTCATGACCTTTTCTTTTTTAATGTACCTCCTTTCAACATTGGAAAAGTTATAGGATGAAAAGTTGAGTCACGCCCCCTTTGGGGCGCTAACTTTGCCGGGGCGCTACCCGAAAAAATTAGCACCCCTGCCACCGAAATTAAATGGTAGCACCTCAAGAGGGAAGTGGGTGCTACTGGAAGCACCCCGCCTCCCTCTTGGGGAGCTGCGAGGGAATATCGCAGTGCTACGTGCCACAGCGCCACGCGCTGCAGCATGTCACACTGTAGTACTGCAGGCCTTCCTCCCCTTCTTAAAGGGGAGGGGCCTTGCGCAGCGCGACCTGGAGCCCAGCTGAGTCACCAGGGATCGGAGTGCTGGAAAAAAAGCACGGCACTCGAGAGAAGTGCCAGGCTCACGGAGCGCAGTCGGCACTCCATGGGGGGGGGGCTGCAGAGAAGGCCGGAGACGGCAACGGGGGCAGGAGCTGGCAAGTGGCCAGCAACAAAAATGGCCGCCTGGCACCTCCCCTTTAATTAGCGCCGCCCTGGCCGCAGGTAGGCCCCCCTGACCCCGTCGGACATAGCATCCGGCGGTAAGTCAGGGGGCGCTCCCGAAGATCGCAGCCGGGGTGCGAGCGGGGCGCTGCGCACGGCGATGATGTCATCGCCAGTGGCGCAGCGCCATGGGGCACTAACGGTTACCACCATCGCTAACCTCATGCTGAATTTCGTGGGAGGTGTTGGCGGCGCCGCGCCCAGGTGGTTGTTGCTTTGTGCCCCGTTAGCGCCCTCCTAGCGCAAAGCAACCGAATTTTCCCCCCATAAGAATGGAACTGAATGGGCACAATGTTCTTTTCATTATAGAAAACTGCAACTGCTACTTTAGGTGATGACCTGAGGTGAATATTGAGGGGACCTTGTAGGTCCCTCTGTTCCAGGCCTATGGCTTTTTGTACCTCTTGGCATAATTGTTGCAATATTGAGTCTGGTGAAAATATGAATGGTCCTTTTGCTGCTTCGCCCACCCTAGCATACAGGGATGCTGAGAGCTCGGCAAAGGTTGGCGTAAAGGATCGAGCAAAATTCAGGAGTCCTAAACTGGCTTGCAGGTTTTTCAGAGTTTTAGGATATTGAATGGTGGCTAATTTGTCTTTATAAGATCAAGTTAATCTTCTACCATTTCCGGTTATTCGTAGGCCCGGGAAATCTACCTCTTCCCTAACTAGTTGATTCTCTTTTATGTTGATTAAGTACCCAGCAGTTGTAAGTCTGGATAAAACACTATCAATGGCTTTCAAGTGCTCTTGGAGATTGTCATGTGACAGATATATAGCGTCCACATAAGAATTGACGTTAGGTAGGTCTTTTAAAAGATCAATGATGTGGTCTGAAAAGAGAACGGGGCTATTTTGAAATCCCTGGGGCAATCTGGTCCAGCAGTACTGATACCCATTGGGTCCAGTCATCGCTGTTTTTGGCCAATCAGCTTTTTTGATTGGATGTGACCAGAAGCCATTTGCTAGATCTATACAAGATTTATATTTCCCGCTCGTGATTCCAGAGGGAAGGGCTGTGGAATTTTGCTGTTGTGCAGTATGTGGGGCCGTTACCCTATTCAAGGCTGTATAATCGACCACTAATCTCCACCTCCCATCTGGTTTAGCAACACCAAACAATGGTGAATTAGTTTGAGATCCCATTTTTATTAAGACACCTTGTTCTGTTAGTTCTTTGAGGGTTGTTAGGAGATCTAATTTTCCCTTGTGGTCCTGGATAGGCCACTGTTTTTTAGGTTTGTGCCAGCCGGCATCAAGTGGGTGGGGTTTGATGTCTATCATTCCACATTGATTTGGTTGGCGTTGCAGCTAAGGGTAGTGATGCGCTATCAATTACTCATAAAAGACTGAGAGTTAGAAGAGTAACTAAAGGCTTTTATTAACAACAGAATGGAGGTCTGCCTCGAGTGGTCGACCGGTCCAGGATACCAAGGGCTGGGGAGCAGTCACCTTTATACTAGGACCTGTGGGAGGAGTCAGCCGAGGCATGTCCAGGCATGTACACAGTGGAATACAAACAGGACAAACAGGAATACAAACAGTGGTTTACCACATTCACCCCTTGTTTAAAATTGAGTCCGGCGGGGTGAAGTGTATTAAAAGTTAGTGTATTGGAGTCTCTCCGGAGGTCTTGTCTGCCGCTGTGATCGGCGTGGCGACGGCAGGGGTAGTGAAGCTTCCGGCGTCGAGTCCAGCGTAGGCTGTGGCACAGGCGTGTCGTCCTCGTAGATGTCGAGCGGGTCGCGGGGCCCAGGCCTGCCGTCTGCTGGGGCTGGATATCGGATCGTGGGGGGGGGGTGGTAGTGGGTAGTGGGTTACTGTGGTCCCCGAGGGTGCAAGGTCTCTTATGGAGACTGTGTCCTCCCGCCCGTCCGGGTATGCGATGTAAGCATACTGGGGGTTGGCGTGGAGGAGGTCGACCCTCTCGACCAGGGGGTCCGTTTTATGGGTCCTCACGTGTCTTCTCAGTAGGACCGGCCCTGGGGACGTCAGCCATGGTGGTAGCGATGTCCCTGATGTGGACTTCCTTGGGAAGACAAACATTTTCTCATGAGGGGTGGCGTTAGTGGCAGTGCAGAGCAGTGACCGAATAGAGTGGAGCGCATCGGGGAGCACATCCTGCCAGCGGGAGGTTGGAAGGCCCCTAGACTTTAAGGCTAGCAGGACGGCCTTCCAAACTGTCGCATTTTCTCTTTCCACCTGTCCGTTCCCCCGGGGGTTGTAACTGGTGGTCCTGCTTGTGGCAATACCCCTAGTTAGCAGGTACTGACGGAGTTCGCCGCTCATAAACGATGAGCCCCGGTCGCTATGGATATAGCTGGGGAAGCCGAACAGGGTGAAGAGGTTGTTCAGACATTTAATGACCGTGGCACTGGTCATGTCCGGGCAGGGGAAGGCGAACGGGAAACGGGAGTACTCATCAATAATATTGAGGAAGTACACATTGCGGTCGGAGGAGGGGAGAGGCCCTTTAAAATCAACGCTCAGGCGCTCGAAGGGGCGAGTGGCTTTTATCAGGTGGGCCCTGTCTGGTCTATAAAAGTGTGGTTTGCACTCAGCGCAGACTTGGCAGTTCCTGGTCATGGTCCTGACCTCCTCAATAGAGTAAGGCAGGTTGCGGGCCTTGATGAGGTGGAAGAACCTGGTGACCCCCGGGTGGCAGAGGTCATTGTGGAGGACCCGTAGTCTATCGATCTGCGCGCTGGCGCAGGTGCCACGCGATAGCGCATCCGGGGGTTCATTTAGCTTCCCGGGCCGGTACAAGATCTCGTAGTTGTAGGTGGAAAGTTCGATTCTCCACCTCAAGATCTTGTCATTTTTGATTTTGCCCCTCTGCTTGTTGTTAAACATAAAAGCAACTGAACGCTGGTCAGTGAGCAGGGTAAATCGTTTTCCGGCCAGGTAGTGCCTCCAATGACGCACAGCCTCCACAATCGCCTGGGCCTCCTTCTCAACAGCGGAGTGTCTGGTCTCCGGGCCTTGGAGGGTTCGTGAAAAGAAGGCCACGGGTCTCCCCGCCTGATTGAGGGTAGCGGCCAGGGCAAAGTCGGACGCGTCGCTTTCCACCTGGAAGGGGATGGATTCGTCCACTGCGTGCATGGTGGCTTTGGCAATGTCCTCCTTGATACGGTGGAAGGCTAAGCGGGCCTCTGCCGTCAAGGGAAAAGAGGTGGACTTGATCAGCGGACGGGCCTTGTCCGCATAGTAGGGGACCCACTGGGCGTAATAGGAGAAAAACCCTAGGCACCTCTTCAGGGCCTTGAGGCAGTGGGGCAGTGGAAGTTCCATAAGGGGACGCATCCGGTCGGGGTCGGGGCCGATGACTCCGTGTTCCACAACACAGCCAAGGATGGCGAGGCGGTTTGTGCGGAATATGCACTTCTCCTTGTTATATGTCAGGTTTAGGAGTTGGGCGGTGCGGAGGAATTTTTCGAGGTTTGCGTCATGGTCCTGCAAGTCACGGCCGCAGATGGTCACATTGTCCAGATATGGGAAAGTGGCCTGCAACGCATTTTGATCTACCATCCGGTCCATCTCCCTTTGGAAGATGGAGACCCCGTTGGTGACGCCAAAGGGAACCCCAAGGAAGTGATAGAGGCGGCCGTTTGCCTCAAAGGCAGTGTACTGGCGGTCCTCAGGGCGGATGGGGAGCTGGTGGTACGCTGATTTCAGGTCAATGGTCGAGAAGACGCGGTACTGCGCGATCTGGTTGACCATATCAGCTATACGGGGGAGTGGGTAGGCGTCCAGCAGGGTGTAGCGATTTATTGTCTGGCTGTCGTCGATGACCAGGCGCTGCTTCTCGCTGGTCTTAACGACCACAACCTGGGCTCGCCAGGGGCTGGTGCTGCCCTCAATAATCCCTTCTTTCAGGAGCCGCTCCACTTCGGTTTTAATGAAAACCCTGCCCCCGGCACTGTATCGCCTGCTCTTTGTGGCGATGGGCTTACAGTCGGGGGTGAGGTTAGCAAACAGTGGTGGGGGGGTGACTCTGAGTGTGGAGAGGTTGCACCTGGTGCGCGGCGGGCAATTTGGAAGCTGCTGGCTGCGGACTGTGAGTGGGGGTAGGGGTCCACCGTACGCCATCGTAACACTTTTAAGGTGGCACTGAAAATCTAACCCCAGCAGGACGGCAGCGCAGAGGTCAGGCAGGACCAGAAGTTTAAAATGATCGTACACGGTCCCGTCTACTACGAGTGTCACCACGCAGTAGCCGCCGATGTCCGCCGACTGGGACTCGGAGGCCATAGAAATCCGCTGTTGCGCAGGCAGGACTGGGAGAGAGCAACGCCGCACCGTGTCGGGGTGGATGAAGCTCTCCGTGCTCCCAGAGTCAAAAAGGCAGATTGTATCGTGACCATTTACCTTAATGTCCATTGTGGAACTGGCCAGTTGGTGCGGTCTCGCTTGGTCCAGTGTAACGGACGCCAGCGTAGGGGTCGGTGTGTCGCTGCGGGTATCAGATGAGGCGGTGTCGGGGGCCTGCTGCATCCCGGCTGTCGTCCAAGATGGCGGCGTCCATGATCCCCATGTGGCTGGAGGCGTCCAAAATGGCTGCTGTACCGGTGATTCGCACACGGCCGGGGAGGTCCAAAATGGCGGCCTGCATGGCCCACACACGGCGCTGCTGGGGTTCGGGGTGGCTTTGGCCCTGCAGACGCTAGCGTAGTGTCCCTTCTTCCCGCAGCCCGAGCAGATCGCGTTTTTCGCCGGGCAGCGCGCTCTGGGGTGTTTTGCCTGGCCACAGAAGTAGCATTTCTGGCCTTGGGGCACTGCTGTCTGGCCTTGGGACACTGCTGCGGTAGTTGGGCCGTTGTTGGGGTGTGGCTGGGGTGGCACGGCGCTATGAGGCGGTCCTACCGTGTCCCAGGCTGTCATTCCCCGCGGCGTCCACGGTGCAGAGGAGTAGGCATCCATGCCCTGGTAGGCTGCATCCAACGATAGTGCGAGTTCAGAGGCCTTGTTGAGGTCGAGGTTACTCTGCTCCAACAGTCGCTGTCGTGTGTAATTGGATCTGTGGCCCGCTACAAAAGCGTCCCGGATAAGTTCCTCTGTGTACACGGCGGCCTTTACATCCTTACAACCACAGGCCCGGCCAAGCACAGACAGTGCCTGAAGGTATTCCACGGTCAATTCCCCAGGTTGTTGTTTACGACTCCCCAGGAGGTGCCTGGCGTACACTTCGTTCACTGGGCGCGTGTACTGGTCCTTGAGGAGCTTGATAGCATCCGCGTACGAGGTCGCGTCTTGGATGACCGAGTACACTCGGTGGTTCACTTTGGAGGTCAGGACATCCAGTTTGTCCTCGTCCGATTTGATTGCTTCGGAGGCGGTCAGGAATTTTTCGAAACACTTAAGCCAGTGAGTAAACTTGGTGGATGAGTCCGCCTCCCGATGATCTAAGTCCAGGCATGCTGGTGTGAGGATCTTCTCCATTATAAAAATGTTGTTAATAAAATTGATGCGCTATCAATTACTCATAAAAGACTGAGAGTTAGAAGAGTAACTAAAGGCTTTTATTAACAACAGAATGGAGGTCTGCCTCGAGTGGTCGACCGGTCCAGGATACCAAGGGCTGGGGAGCAGTCACCTTTATACTAGGACCTGTGGGAGGAGTCAGCCGAGGCATGTCCAGGCATGTACACAGTGGAATACAAACAGGACAAACAGGAATACAAACAGTGGTTTACCACAGGTAGTATCTATTAACGAGTTACTCTAGGAGGTCGCCCCACCCACCCCCCTTCTTGGCAAGTTCAATCAAGTTGTGCCTGAACATGTTTTTCCCTGTCATCCTGGTCTGTGGTTGCTTCTACAGGTCTGGTTGAGATTTTAAGGTAATGTTTCATGTCTGGTTATCCTATAATGAGGGAACAGGCCAATTGTGGTACCAGTCCTACATCTAGGGTCACCGTGATTCCGTACATAGTAATAGGTATTTTGTAAAAATTAATTATTTACCTTGTGTGAGCCCCCCTAATGGTTTTTTACAAAGTTGAGCTCACCCAAATTGTTGTGTATGTACCTTTAAAAGAATAACTGGTCTCAGACTGCAGTACCGGCAGTGACCACCCCTGTATAAAAGGCGCTAGAGAGCCTCGGTTGTTTAGTTTCGTTATGAACTTCCACCAGTAAACATCTGTTTGTTTTCACTCCTGCTAGTCCGTGTCTCAATCATTCACGGACTTAACACACATGTTGGGAGCCAACTGAAGGGATAATTATTAGTCCTAGCCGCTTTGGGACTATCCCGGAACAGGCGTATTTCTCAGATGTTCACTTTCAACTAAAGGTTGAGGTAGCCGAATCCTAAAGACGCTTAACTGGGTCTAAAGGTCCGGACTATCCCTAAAGGAAAGGAACAGCCCGAGAATGTTACTGTCCTCCAGATAGCACTTTTATTAAGTTTAGCCAGATTGTAACGTCCCAGTTATTATAAGGGTCGGGAGACCTCCCCTTAGAAATGTACCTCTTCACCAAAGAGTGTACAGAGATTGGGTTCGCGAGTTATTGATATAGAAGACTTAGGTGAGACAATTCTAAAAATATATAGAGATTTATTAAAAGAACCGACAAGCAATTTACAGTTGGTGAATCAGTCAATCGCAATGTTAACAGTTCTAAAAAGAGAAAAATACAATCTTATTTTTAACAGAGAATCTTACTTTTAAATCTTAACTTCGCTACAGTATTACAGTTCCTAAACATTTCTATACAGAATATCCATCAAATATCAAGGTAGCAGTTACCTTCAATCCACAAGGTACAAAAGAGTGGAGGACTACAGAGTCGCCTCTGTAGTCGAGAATCGCCTTGCCTGATTAAAGCAAGTCTGATATCTCATTCGAAACTTCAATATTTATACCCTTTTTCAGTTGTTTTTCATAAGATTTTTTGTTGATCCAAGTTAATTATCACTAATCATCTTTTAGCTGACCCCTGCCCTTACTGCTGCATCATCAATAATTATTGTGAGTTTACCATTTATGTTCAAAGGGCAGATGTCCTCTGTTTGTGCCTTATCCGTTGCATCATGTGTCATTCTTAAGAAGTTTACAAGGTTATTTATCCAGGGTTGACCATTGTCCTGTTTTAATTAGGTTACTTATTCAGGGTCAACAACTGTCCTGTCCCAACAAGGCCAGAATTCTTTCATAGCTAGGATTTCCAAATCTAGCTTGTCTTGTTTTTAAAAAAGCTATAGGGTAGAATTCTTCATAAGGTAGTGTATTTTTCTGAAAAGGTTATATGGTAGAATTCCTTCACACTGTGACCAGCTTCACTGGCAGTTAATCAACATTCTGCAGCAAGGAATGAAAAGCAGAGGTCAACTCACTTTATTAACACAGACTCTGCCAGTTTCCCCGCTGGTACGGAAGCTGGGCAAGGCATTCAGTACTAACTGACAATATGCAGCGAAGCATAGCATTCTAGTGCAGTCGGAAATGGCCGCGCTCAGAAATGTGCATTGATGGGCTCTGCATTGCAGTTTAACATCGCTGTGCAATGACTCAAGGCTAAATATGGAATCCCTATTACAATCCCAGCAGACAGAATCAAAGAACGGACTTGCATCTATATAGAATCTTAACGCATCCTCGGGACACCTCAAAGTGCTTTACAGCCTATTAATTACTTTTAAAGAGCCGTCACTGTTATGATGCGGCAGTTAATATGCACACAGCAAGATCCCACAAACAGCAAACAGGAAATGTTTGACCTGAACAAAATGACCAATCAGAACAAAATGTCAGCTGTCTAAATCCTCATTTACTCTAGAATGAAGTGATTCCTATTTGTAAGGCGTGGAGCTGATTTTCCCTTCGGGTGGACATGGGGCAAGCGGTGGGTGGGGCTGATGTGCCGCCTGTCGCATGTCCTCAGCGAGAGGCCCGGGCAGTTTTGCTGCATTTCAGACGTGGCACAGTTGGTAGCACCCTCGCCTCTGATTCAGAAGGTTGTGGGTTCAAGTCCCACTCCAGAGACTTGAGCACAAAAATCTAGGCTGACACTCCAGCGCAGTGTAAAGTGCTTTGGGATGTCCGATGGTCGTGGAAGGCGCTATATAAATGCAAGTCTCCCTTTCTTTTGACACATTCAGTGCAGTACTGAGGGAGTGCTGTTCTGTCGGCGGTGCTGTCTTTCAGATGAGACGTTAAACCGAGGCCTCGTCTGCCCTCTCTGGTAGACGTAAAAGATCCCACGGCACTATTTGGAGCGGGGAGACAAGGACAGGCTGACAGCAGGCCGGAAGATTTTTATGGGGCCAGGAGGGGCTTCCCTTGTCCCCCCATAAATCTGTAAAATAACAGAAAATGACCTGGTGTTGAAGCGATCTGCCGCGGCCCTTTAAGAGCTGCTGGTACGGCTGCTCTGTGATCAGGAGCAATCGATGGAGCTTGTGCTGTGTGCACTCTGCCCATTGGCATCTCAACATTGCATCAAGGTCTTCTATACATCAAAAGACCCCAATTTGCAGACTTTCATTGTGCCCTTTTTGGTGAGTATTTCCTTTATTTCATTGATAACTTCAAGAAGTCGCTGGTAAAAATAACTCCAAAAATGTCTGTTGCCGTAGATCCCTTCGTGAGTCCAGTGGTGTCAGTCGCTCCTGTAAATGATTCGAATGCCTGGCTTCTATGGGAGTTGACTCAAACTGCTCCATACCTTAAGCAAAAATGAAAGACTTCCATTTCCACAGCGTCTTTCATGGCTTCAGGACGTCCCAAAGTGCTTTACAGTCAATGAAGTACTTTTGAAGTGTAGTCACTGTTGTAATGTGGAAATTGCAGCAGACATTTTGTGCACAGCAAGCTCCCACAAACAGCAATGTGATAATCACCAGATAACCTGTTTTTCTTTAGTAATGTTGATTGAAGGATTAATATTGGTCAGAGGAGAACTTCCCCTGCTATCTACTGAAATAATGCCAGGGAATCTCTTATATCCACCTGAAAGGGCAGAAGGTGTCTCAGTTTAACATCTCATCTGAAAGACAATGGGGGAGAAATTCGGTTGTTAGCACCACCGATTAACGCCTAAAAAGGCCGAGAAATGGGGCGCTAGCCAATTTCCGGCCGGGCACAGGGTGCCTAGCGCCTTGCCCCATATTGAGCATGCATTTAGCGCCGGCGCTAAATCTGAGCGCCCGCTCATGGGCGCAGGCTGATTATGATGTCATTTGAGTGTGCAACGCCTTTTGGGCACCCTGGACCGGAAATTCAGTGGCGCCCCCCTCCGTAGCGCCTGGCGCTAATAGTGACAGCTTACCTGGACCTTACCAAGTCGCTCTCGGGCTGGAGGAGCGTTATTTAGAGGGGACTGGTGTGGTTTAAAAGCGGCAGCCATTTTTGGAGCACAACTTCCTCGAGAGCTACAAAGAGTTGCTGAGCTGCACACTGAGAGCCATTTGACCACTGAGCCAGCGCAGGCAGACGATCTTCAGCCTTCTGACCATCACCTTGCTGTTGGTGAGCCTTGACAACGGGGAACCTTCCTGTGGGCACTTATTATGGGGGCTGCATTGGAGGGAAAATCCTGCTGCTGAATCATCTGGAAAGGGCACTGAGACGCTGGGAGAGGGGGGCGGGCATGGCCAGACGGAGGAGGGCCAACAGACGTCGCCACAGCAGACCTTACGCTGGCAGGGTTTTCCGACAGCAGTTTTCCTACATGAACATGCCGGAGGAGCAGTGTGTCAGAAGGCTGCGATTTAGAAAGGAGGTGGTGACTGAGCTGTGCCAGCTGCTTCAGCCAGATCTGCAGCCTCAGATAAGGTGCAGGACATCTCTGTCGGTGGCTGAGAAGATGCCTGCTGGCCTGAACTTCTACGCGAGCGGCTCTTCTCAGGCTGCGCGTCAGAGGCTGATCATAAGTAGCTTCTCGGCCCCTCTCACGGAATGCTTGCTGCCATTCCAAGAACAGGAATGGAACCGGTCTGATATCCCCAAGCCTGTGAAGGGCAAGATGCATGTAAATAGCAGGCATGGCCATTGTAAATGAAGAAAGTGTTTCATTACACAAAATGTGGTTCCTTCAAACATGAGAAAGCTATGGCAACAGAAAGCAAAACTAATACACTGACACATAACTGCCTCTCACACCCGGGAGACTGTCCAAAGCATAAATCACATTCCGACCATCTTCCTTGGCCTTGATTCCACTGCGCCAACCAAAGCATCCAATACCCCATCAGTGAGGTGTTCCGCCCTCTGCCTCACCCTTTCCATGTCTTGCTAGGCTGGTGCGCCGCAGGTAGGCTCCCACCGCTTTGAAGGCCTACAAGGCAGTGAGTGTGCCTGGTGATGCCAATTGACCTGCCCCTTTAAGAGCTGGCCGGCGCCACTGTGTCTCAGGGAAAGTGATTATTGACAGCACCGTCGCTGCGCCCCGCCGCCGCGAAATTGGGTTGCGCCGCCGGGTTAGCGCTTTAAGAGTAGCGTGCAGCGCCTGATTTAGGGCCGCAATCACCTTTAGGGGTGCTGCAGCCCAATATCGCGCTAGGTGGCGCTAAATTGCACCTGGCACTAAACTTTGCACATCGCCAGGACTAGCGCCCCAAACGCGGCTATACCGAATTTCTAGGCCAATACCTCTGACACTGCAGCACTCCCTCAGTACTGCACGAGAGTGTCCACCTGGATTTTGTGCTCAGGTTCCTGGAGTGGGACTTGAACCCACAACCTTCCTACTCAGAAGCAAGAGTATTACCACTGAGCCATTGGTGACTCTGTACAGTTTAGCCGAGGGACGGAACCATAGCATTCCCTTGTGAAATGAATTGAATGTTCGTGTCATTCACACAATTGCTTCATCATTCTTACCGAAGGTGGACTGAGGAAATAATTGGTGAGAACAGGCTTGATACTAATCAATAAGTTGTTTTATTTTATAGAACATAAGAACATAAGAAATAGGAGCAGGAGTAGGCCCCTCGAGCCTGTTCTGCTATTCAATGAGATCATGGCTGATCTTTGACTTTAACTCCACTTTCCCGCCCGGTCTCTGGTTGGTTGGCAGACAGAAAGCAAAGAGTTGGAATAAACGGCTCTATTTCCGAGTGGCAGGCAGTAACTAGTGGGGTACCGCAGGGATCGGTGCTAGGACCCCAGCTATTCACAATATATATTAATGATCTAGATGAGGGAACTAGATGTAATATCTCCAAGTTTGCAGACAACACAAAGCTGGGTGGGCGTGTGTGCTGTGAGGAGGATGCCGAGAAACTCCAGGATGATTTGGACAGGTTGGGTGATTGGGCAGAAGCATGGCAGATGCAATATAATGTGGATAAATGCGAGGTTATCCACTTTGGTGTCAAAAACAGGAAGGCAGATTATTATCTAAATGGCAATAGATTGGGAGAAGGGGAAGCACAACGAGACCTGGGTGTCCTTGTGCACCAGTCACTGAACGTAAGCATGCAGGTGCAGCAGGTGGTTAAGAAGGCAAATGGTATGTTGGCCTTCGTAGCGAGAGGGTTTGAGTACAGGAACAAGGATGTCTTGCTGCTGTTGTACAGGGCCTTGGTGAGACTACATCTTGAGTATTGTGTGCAGTTTTGGTCGCCTTATCTGAGGAAGGATGTTCTTGCCATGGAGGGAGTTCAGCGAAGATTCACCAGGCTGATACCTGGGATGGCAGGAATGACGTATGAGGAGAGATTGGGTCGACTGGGCTTATACTCGCTGGAGTTTAGAAGAATGAGAGGGGATCTCATTGAAACTTATAAAATTCTGACAGGACTGGACTGACTAGATGCAGGAAGGATGTTCCCGATGGTCGGGGAGTCCAGAACCAGGGGTCATAGTCTAAGGATAAGGGGTAAGCCATTTAGGACAGAAATGAGGAGGAATTTCTTCACCCAGAGAGTGGTGAACCTGTGGAATTCTCTGCCACAGAAGGCAGTAGAGGCCAATTCTTTAAATATATTCAAGGAGGAGTTGAATATATTTCTTAAGGCTAAAGGGATCAAGGGGTATGGGGAGAAAGCAGGGACAGGGTACTGAATTTGGATGATCAGCCATGATCGAATTGAATGGTGGAGCAGGCTCGAGGGGCCGAATGGCCTACTCCTGCTCCTATCTTCTATGTTTCTATGTTTCTATCTCCATATCCCTTGATTCCCCTGGAGTCCAAAAATCTATCGATCTCAGCTTTGAATATACTCAAGGGCTGCAATTTTGCCGGCGCTCAGGGGATGGGTTTGGAGGTGGGTCAGGTGGTAAAATTGCGAAAAATGACGGCGGGTTCCGATCCTGCCGTCAACCCGCCTCCGTGCAACTTTGCCAAAGGCGGGCTCTCAGACTCCCGTTTGGTCCCGCCACCAAGCGGCGGAATAGGCGCTTAAGGCAGTTAACTGCTTGTTAACTGCCTGGAAAATGCTATTTTGACAGCGGTTTTAGATTTTGCCAATTTTTCTGCATGTTCCACGTCATTCCCAAACCACGCCAGCTAATTGTGGCGGGTTCACAAGTGGCTGCCTTCCTGACAGCTGCAGCTCCAGCATAAAAACAGGGCTCTCAACAAGGCTCAGTTGCAGGTGGCAGAACTTTGTTTTTTCAGGTCTTTGAAAACTTTTTGCAGGTCTACTGATCTTGGAAGTGGTGAAGCTGAGATCCATCTCCACTGTGACCTCCTGGGAAAATCCTCTCCCCTCATTGACTGAGCGCTTCTTCAACGGAGATATCTACTAGCAGCATGGGAACCAATGATTTCCTTTCATCCTGGTCCTCAGATTCGGAGGAAGAGCAGCCGCGGCAGCAGCAGAACCAGGAACAACAGCAGCAGCAACAACAGCAGTGCCAACCTCCTGCTCAGCCACCTGATGCTGCACAGGGCAGAAGGCGTCAGCGCAAGGATGCACGTCGCCACAGGAGATACCCCCAACACAGGGTTTACAGGCCAAGGATGACCTTCCTCAACATGACTGAACAGCAGTGCCAAAGGAGGCTGAGACTTTTGCGGGAGGTAGTCGCTGACATCTGCGCAATGTTGCACCAACACCTGGCGCCCAGAGGAGCAGGTGGACACCCCTTACCAGCGGCTGTCAAAGTCACCACCGCCCTCAATTTGTTTGCTTCAGAGTCCTTCCAGGGCTCATCAGCAGACATCAGTGGCTTCTCCCAGTCGGCCGCACACACTTGCATCACGCAGGTAACCGATGCCCTCTTTGCCAAGGCGCACAATTACATCCACTTCTCCACGGATGAAGCAAGTGTAAACGCGCGTGCATTTGGCTTTGCAAATATGGCAGGCTTGCCAAAGGTGCAGGGCATCATAGACTGCACACATATGGCCCTTAGGGCACCCCATCACAACCCAGCTGTTTTTGTCAACCACAAGGGCTTCCGCTCCCTCAACGTGCAGCTGGTGTGTAACCACAGGAAGGATATTTTGCATGTTTGCGCGAAATACCCTGGCAGTTGCCATGACTCGTTCATCCTGCTGAATGTCTAGTGTGCCTCCACTCTTCAATCCACCAAACCAACTTTCCGGGTGGCTACTTGGAGACAAGGGCTATCCCCTGAAGACGTGGCTGATGACGCCATTGAGGAGGCCAGCGAATGAAGCTGAGGAGTGCTACAATGCCAGCCACATTTCCACCAGATCCATTATCGAGCAAACCATCGGCTTGCTGAAGATACGATTCAGATGCCTTGACAGATCAGGTGGAGCCCTGCAGTACTCAGCAGCCAGGGTCTCCAGAATCGTCGTGGTCTGCTGTGCACTTCACAACATGGCACAGCATTGTGGCTTGCAGCTGCCTGAGGAACAAGTGGCTCAGCGCATAGCCTCCTCAGATGAGGAGGAGGAGGAGGAGGAGGAAGAGGAAGAGGAAGAGGAGGAGGAAGACCTTGTGGAGGCGGATGAGCCAGCTGGAGCAGCACGCGAGCACGTTGCTGCCCGAGATGCAAGGGATGCACTAATCGTTGCCAGATTTGCTTAAGTAGAAAAATGAAACAAATGTAGCTGTCACCTTCTTATCACACCGTAGACAATGGACAAGAACCTGTGGGTTCCTATCACTCTCACCACCATCATTACAAATGCAAGTCACCCTGAACCCTCAATGTGGAACTTCTATTTCCGAGATCACATAGGCTAGAACTTCAACTGTTTGCCATCACTTCTGTTTAATCCATTCACAAAAGGATGACAATGTCAAAAATTATACAGAACTGAACAGAACACCCAAGTGACTACCCTTGTGACTAATTGTGCTTTATCTTCCTCTTACGCGTGCTTCTACGTCGTGCTTCCCCTGTGGCTTCAGCAGATGTGGAGGCACCTTGCTCACTTTGATGCTGCTCCTGCTTCGACACCTTTGGCGGGCGTCTTCTGGAGTTGCAAGCCTCTGATGGCTCGCCAACAGTCTGCTCTTCCTGCATCTGCGCAGGGGCTGAGACACCCATCTCAGTTGGGTGAGGACTCTGGTGGGGCTCTGACCGAGGGCTACTCAGTGGCATGGGAGTGTGAGCGCTTGGAGAGGAGCCCCCACTTCCTTGTTGCCTGCCACCAACATCCCTCTCATGGGTCAGCCCCACTTCAGTGCTAGCAAGTGAATTGACAGCACCTTGCTGCACATCAGGGGAGCCATGAGGACCCTTATCTGCACTGGCAGTCCTACTCAAAGGGACTTCCATGAAGCTCTGGTTTCTCTGCTCAATAGCTGCCCATCGCTCCTCCAGAGATGTCGGTCTATTCTGAACATTCACCATGTTTCCCAGACTCTGGCGACTTATTTCCTCCATGGCCATAGCCATCCTCTCCTCTACCATAGCCATCCTTTCCAGAAAGGTAGCTGTCCTTACCATGGAGGTTACCATCCTTTCCACGGAGGTTGCCATCCTTTCTGTGGTGGTGCGTTCATGCGCCATTTCCTCCACAAAGGCACTGCTCATGTTAGAGTTGGACTCCTCCATCCTCTCCACACTCACAGTAACCCTGGAGATAAAACCTGCCAGAGACTCCTGCCCTTGTTCCTGGAGTTCCAGCACCGCTCTCCTTCTGGATGGACCCGGAGGCACAGGGTCGGACAAAGTCAATATGGATTTACAAAAGGTAAATCATGCTTGACTAATCTACTGGAATTTTTTGAGGATGTAACTGGTAGAATAGATAAGGGAGAACCAGTGGGTGTGGTGTATTTGGACTTTCAGAAGACTTTTGATAAGATCCTGCATAAGAGATTAGCATGTAAAGTTAAAGCACATGGGATTGGGGGTAAGGTACTGTCTTGGATAGAGAACTGGTTGGCAGACAGGAAGCAAAGAGTTGGAATAAACGAGTCTTTTTCCGAGTGGCAGGCTGTGACTAGTGGGGTACCGCAGGGATCGGTGCTAGGACCCCAGCTATTCACAATATATATAAATGATCTAGACAAGGGAACTAGATGTAATATCTCCAAGTTTGCAGATGACACAAAGCTGGGTGGGCATGTGTGCTGTGAGGAGGATGCAGAGAAACTCCAGTATGATTTGGACAGGTTGGGTGATTGGGCAGATGCATGGCAAATGCAGTATAATGTGGATAAATGCGAGGCTGATGCTCACTTGTGAGCTGTGATACACCAGGTGACAACACTACTCTATGTCGCGAAGGTCCCACTGAGGTGTGAGTGTCTGCGCTGGTGCTGGGTGCGCTTAATTCTGATGACACTGAGCCCTCAGAGGTTGCAGGTTCCTCTGAGGAGTCTTCTGGCTCCGGCTCTTCCTCCTGGACAGTGGGGAGGGGGGCTGTCAATGGTCCTGTGAGGGAGTAAGGGCATGAGTTACGCATGTGATATTATTCACATGGAATAGTGCAGATCATCATAAGTCAGTCTGTATGAGCATCAAATGCCATATCAGTCACTAATGCAATGTAAATGAGAGGGCTCTGATGCGCCTGTCTGTCCGTCCCCCACTTCAGATCCTCATCAACTCCAATTATCTCCAGGGCCGCCTCTTCAGCGCTGGTGAGCTGGGCTATTGAGGGTGGCCCTCCTCCTGTCTTCGCCCTTTCCCTCTTATTGTGGGCTCTCTTTTCCTGCAATGAGGGACACAAGTGGAGTTTAACATCTCATCTGAAAAAACAGCACTTCTGACAATCCAGGGCTCCCCACGCATTACAATGAAGACTTGGCACTTAACTCCTGGATTGGAGCTTGAACACACAACCATCTGCTGTGGAGGCAAGGGTGCTACTAGCTGAGCCAAACTGACACAATGATTAATTAGCTCATCACAGACTAACAACTGAATGCGGGACCATTCTGTACGTCTCCTACAGAATGCACAGGGCATTTACCCTTTGACCTATTAACGAAGGCAAGTTTGTACCCTACGAAATGTCGCCTGTCTGGTTCATCAAAACTGCATGGAGAAGTCTTAGCTGCACTTATATAAAGTATATATTTTTAACCGACTGCCCTACTCCTGGCCGTTCAGCCTTGCACAGAGGCTGGTGATTTGGACTAGTTAATTGCTCATTTTGGTACCTCCTTTCTGTTTGTTATTTTCTTTGTTAAGCTTTTGGTCTTGATTTTAACTGGTTGTTGGGGAGGTGTGTTCGAGACTGGCAGGGCTGCGTGTGGGAGGGATACCCCCACGGGGTGCTCAGCAGGAGGCCCAGCCCATTTTAACTCCTGGGCCTCACTTAAATAATCAAGGACAATGTCCCACCCGAAGCCAGCAGGACTGAAGTCAGGACCGGTGGGCGGGAGAGGGAAATTGGGTCGGGAGCCTCAGGATACCGGGAACCCAAGGGAACGGCATAACCTCAGTGTTGGGCAAGTGCGCTGTGGCCAGCGTGCAGAGGGAGAGGCACGGTCAGGGCTGGGGATGTCCAGCGACACCTTGCGGGGTCTGCGGGGTTGGGGGGGTGCAGGGTCTGTGGGGGCGGGGTGGGGTGGGGGGGTGGGGTGAGGAGGTGGGGTGGGGTGGGGTGAGGTGTGTGGGTTGGGGTGAGGTGAGGTCGGGTGGGGTGGCATTATGTGGATTGAGGTGAGGTGGGGTTGGGTAGGTTGGGGTGAGGTGGGGTGGGGTGGGATGGGGTGGATTGAGGTGGGGTGGGGTTGGGTGGGTTGGGGTGAGGTGGGGTGGGGTGGGATGGGGTGGATTGAGGTGGGGTGGGTTGGGTGGGGTGGGGTGGATTGAGGTGGGGTGGGGTTGGGTGAGTTGGGGTGAGGTGGGGTGGGGTGGATTGAGGTGAGGTGGGGTTGGGTGGGTTGGGGTGAGGTGGGTGTAAGGATATCAGCAAATAGTGATGATATTTGTCTGTGTTTGATTACTTATGCCTTACAGCATATTTGTCTGTGCTTTTGATTACTTGTGCCTGACCAGCAGAGGTCATGTGAGAGACAAGCAGTCCAGGGGAGTTTTACTTTCAGTTTCATTCTAGATGCATCACAGCATAGTGTGTTCTGTAAAAAGCTGTAGAAAGTCTTGAACAAGACTTTAGATTAAACAACATTCTCTTTCAGAAATGAGTCTTTATTGAACCCAAAAAGAAAACAAAACAGTGGGGTGGGGTGGGGTGGGGTGGGATGGGGTGGATTGAGGTGGGGTGGGGTTAGGTGAGTTGGGGTGAGGTGGGGTGGGGTGGGATGGGGTGGGATGGGGTGGATTGAGGTGGGGTGGGGTTGGGTGGGTTGGGGTGAGGTGGGATGGGGTGGATTGAGGTGGGGTGGGGTTGGGTGAGTTGGGGTGGGGTGGGGTGGGGTGGATTGAGGTGAGGTGGGGTGGGGTGGGATGGGGTGGATTGAGGTGGGGTGGGGTTGGGTGGGTGGGGTGGGGTTAGGTGGGTTGGGGTGAGGTGGGGTGAGGTGGGGTGGGATGGGGTGGATTGAGGTGGGGTGGGGTTGGGTGGGTTGGGGTGAGGTGGGGTGGGGTGGGATGGGGTGGATTGAGGTGGGGTTGGGTGGGTTGGGGTGAGGTGGGATGGGGTGGATTGAGGTGGGGTGGGGTTGGGTGGGTTGGGGTGAGGTGGGGTGGGATGGGGTGGATTGAGGTGGGGTGGGGTTGGGTGGGTTGGGGTGAGGTGGGGTGTGATGGGGTAGGATGGGGTGGATTGAGGTGGGGTGGGGTTGGGTGTGTTGGGGTGAGGTGGGGTGGGGTGGGATGGGGTGGATTGAGGTGGGGTGGGGTTGGGGTGAGGTGGGGTGTGATGGGGTGGATGGGTACTTCTAATGCTCGCCCCCATTACATTGTTGGAAAGTTTTGGTGTTTGGCCTGCAGTATCCCTGAGACTTCCACCCAAATCATCCCGATGGACCCAGTGGGACCTAGATCTACTGAGACCAGGCTCCATTGGTTCCATTGCAGGTCTAGCCAAGGTTCCATCAAAGAAGCAACCAGTAATCGAACCAAGTCGCCTCTCTGCCCCCTCAGGGGAATCAATGAACTCGCTCCTTTATTTCCCTTGGCCCGATTCTGGCCCTTGGAGCATCCCTTCTCCCTTGGAGTGACAGGGTGCTACTCTGAGGTGCCTCTCCCCTGTGGCTATGACATCAGCCAATGGTTCAGTTGGTAGCCTCTGAGTCATGAAGGTCATGGGTTCAAGTCCCACCCCAGGACTTGTGTGCAAAAATCTAGGCTGACACTCCCAGTGCAGTGCTGAGGCGGTGCTGTACTGTCAGAGGTGCTGTCTTTCAGATGAGATGTTAAACTGAAGCCCCGTTTGCCCTCTCAGGTGAAAGGAAAAGATCCCGCGGCACTATTTCGAAGAAGAGCAGGGGAGTTATCCCTGGTGTCCTGGCCAATATTTATCCATCAATCAACATCACGACAGCAGAACATCTGGTCATTATCACATTGCTGTTTGTGGGAGCTTGCTGTGCACAAATTGGCGGCTGTGTCTCCTACATTACAACAGTGACTACACTTCAAAAAATACTTCATTGGCTGTAAAGCACTTTGGGACATCCAGTGGTCATGAAAGGTGCTATATAAATGCAAGTCTTTCTTTCTTTCTTTCTACAGGCGCGGAAACCATCTCCAAATGTTGAAATGATCTCGTCCCTGGGATTTTGGACAGGGTCAGTAGCTGATCACCGTGATGGGCAGAGGCCCCAACACATCGTACTCCCCTGCCTCAGAATGGATTGTGGCATTTCTACCCGTGTGTTTTTATTCTGGTTTCTATTCCCTGGAGGGTGGGTATCTGAACCCTCTCCCGTCTCTCCCCAGGGAATCCCATTCAGGTTTGGCAGCACCAAATGTGTTTCAAGTCCTCCGTCACTGCCAGTAGGAGCAGAAGGAAAGAGCCGTAGGAGAGTCGGAGAGACGGGAAATTGACTTTCTCAAAGGTAAAGGGGCTAACTCGGGATTGAGAAACACTCTTCAGGAATGACTCACTCTTCCATGATCAGTCTGGGTTTTGCTCTCCCTCAGGTCAAGTGCCCCCACAGCGTGTGGCACAAAGTGTATTCTGCCTGAAGCAGGCTTGGAACGGACCCTAGACCTCCAAACTGCTGCCAGGCTCCAGCTTCCCTGCCATGCTTCCAGATCCTCGCTGCCACCAAATCTCACCCCCTTCGATTGTGCTTTCCTTCGGGATGTGGGCGTCTCTGGCGAGGCCAGGCATTTATTGCCCATCCTTAGTTGCCCTGAGCAGGTGGTAGTGGGCCTTTCATCCATTTGCTGCAACCAAGTGTCTTGTTGGGCCAATTCAGAGGGGAGTCAAGGGTCAACCACCGTGCTGTGGGACTGGAGTCACATATAGGCCCAGATTGGGTAAGGACGGCAGGTTTTGTTCCCTAAAGGACATTAGTGAACCAGTTGGGTTTTTACAACAATCCGACAGCTTCATGGTCACTTTTACTGATCTCAGCTTTTGATTTTGAACTGGATTCTCAAACGGCCATAGTGGGATTCGATCCAGACCCAGCCTTCTGGTTTCTTTGACTTGGAGTGCAGAAACTATCCCTGGAGTATTCTGAGGGACTTCAGTCTTGTGATAGTCAGCAAGACACCAAATGAGCCTTTCACAAACTGATCAACATCTTCAAACAATCTGACCCAGCGCCCAAAAAACTGGCTACTCAGGAACGGCCTTGACACGTTAAAACAAGGGGTTACTCTGGATCTGTAACGTGACCAATTGGTGTACACAACACCTTGACTTCCATAACAACAACTAAAGGACATGAAAGGGGGAGTCAATGGAAATAAAACTGGGGAAAGATGTAAAACAGGCTGCCGACTCGCTATCACCCGCTTTACAATATCGCAGAGTCAGAATTAATCCCATGGGATAGGATTCAGAAAGGAATGATTCGGATTATGTCAGGATTTGAGTTTTAAATTATGAAGATAGATTCACAAACTAAACTTTTCTTCATTAAGAAAAAGGGAGAGAGAGAGCGAGAGAAAGATGACTGACGATTTAAAAATGCAAAGAACAGTTAATCTAGATTCATGCTGTTTATTTAC
Organism: Somniosus microcephalus; assembly: GCF_052327205.1. NCBI lineage: Eukaryota > Metazoa > Chordata > Chondrichthyes > Squaliformes > Somniosidae > Somniosus > Somniosus microcephalus. The sequence goes on from NC_141015.1 coordinate 10,168,368, forward strand.
CTGGGACTGTGATCAAGGAACTAAATGGTGAGTACAGAATGAACCAGCCTCAGGCAAGATTTGAGATAAGAAAACATATGGGGAACTATGAAAGCAATTAACATTAAAAACAAAGAATGGGATAAATATTTGGTCAGGAGCACATGCGATCATTCAACATTCCTCCCAACAATTTTGTTGAATGCTTTCATCGAAAGGCATTTCCATAACCAGCCTGAGTCTCACTGAATCAAAATCTGCTCCATTTTTGCATTTTGCAAGTGTGGTAGCAAGACTGGAAGGAGAGTGGGAGGAGAGGGAAGAGTGGGAGTACCTTCACCACGTGGACTGCAGCTCACCACCACCTTCTCAAGGGCAATTAGGGATGGGCAATAAATGCTGGCCTTGCCAGCGACGCCCACATCCCGTGAATGAATTTAAAAAAAATAAACACAGACACTCGTTTGGACAGAACACCCCTGGCCAAGTTTACACTATTGTTCTTTTCACCTGTTCATATTATTTATGACATTCAAACATTAAACATTAAACCCAGTAAAATTGTTGATATATAGCTCATCAATCATGAGTAACACTCAACTGTAGAGAGAACTTTAAAGCAGTAATATCTTTTGGTGAATACAACTGGATTAGTAAAGAAGCGAAAGGTTATCAGGATCACCATGACAACATGAGGGAGTGATTGTGGAATAACCGGGTTGGGCCTGTGGGAAAGCTATCACAGTTCCTCAAACACCCCTGTCTGAAATAAATGTTTTACAGGAGCAGGTAATCCAAATATCCACCTTATCTCTGTGGTGTATGTACCTTTAAGAGAGAACACTTTTACAGCTCCTGTATACTGTAGTACCGACAGTGACCACACCTGTATATAAGCCTTGAGCATGCCTCTGTACCCCAGTCTTGAGACTACCCTACTCCAGTAAATACCTGTTGATTGTTAAGTTAAAGCATCCGTGTGGTTATTGAAAAACATCATACTCTCAGAATCACGGATCTAACAGTGGCGACGAGTGTCGATTCGAATCTACCTGCAACTCTGCATTTCCCTTCGAGGATTCGCTCCGGAGGGCGGTGGAAGAAAGTCGAGGCCAGAAGCACGGGCGTCGACCACGAGCAACCGCCCAGTCGTCCGGCAGAGAGTGAACATCGCAGGGGAGGCTGTGGAGAGCCGGGCTTGGTTCCCCAGCCACGAAGATCAGTAATAGACTGACGACAGGTACAGCGCAGACCCTTCCCGGACAGCGGTGGCTGGAGCCGACCGACGGCGGAGAGAAAGCCGAGCAGCGTCGACGGGGTAAGACAGAGGGTGAAGCGCACAGGGCGCAGCCGGGGGTTGAAAACCGAGCGGCGTTGAGGAAAAACAAAACGGAGAGAGAGGGTAAAGCAGCAGCCGGGTTCAGGACCGAGCGGCGGAAACGGGAAAGGCGCACAAAAAAAAAAAGAACGCGCAGAGTACAGCCAGGGCTCAAGGGCTGAACAGTGTCCGCGGGGAGAAGAAGGGAGAGCGCAGGAGATGCCATTGAGCTGCGGGGAAGAAGGAAGAGCGCGGGAGATGCCATTTTTAGAAGCCGCAGCGGAGAAGAAGGGCGAGCGCGGGAAGGAAGGAAAGCGCGGGAGACGCCATTTTGTGCCAGCGGAGAAGAAGGGGAAGCGCGGGAGACGCCATTTTTGACAGTTAAATCACACCCAGGGATGCCAAAGAGTGGCAGTATCTCTACATTTGACAATGAAGTCAAAGATTGGGCGACATATGTGGAACGTATTGAGGTGTACTGCAGGGTGAATGAAGTGCCAGATGCTAGGAAAGCACTGGTTTTGTTAAATTCCATGGGTGCAAAAACTTATGGGTTACTGCAAAACCTAATAACCCCAGAGAAGCCTGTGAACAAGAATTTCGAAAGCATAGTAGAAATCCTACAGGACCACTTAAACCCCACACCGCTGCTGATAGCAGAACGATTTAAGTTCCATAAAAGGAACCAACACAAAGACGAAAGCAATGCTGAGTACCTAACGGAACTGCGCAAGCTATCGAAACACTGCCAGTTTGGAGCGGGACCAGCAGATACGTTAAGTGACAAGTTTGTGTGTGGGCTGCAAAGTGAAGGAACCCAGAAACGGCTTCTATCAGAAAAGGATCTTACACTGGACAAGGCTTTCAGTATGGCAGTATCACACGAAGCAGCTGCAAGGGGCGCTGCAGAGATACAACGGAGACCGCAAGAATATGGCACCAATGAAATGTCCTATGGAACAGGGAAGTGCTATCGCTGCGGCAGAACAACACATGACCAGAAGGATTGTTGGCTCAAGGACCAAGTGTGCAGACAGTGTGGACAAGCAGGACACATAGCAAGAGTCTGCAGGTCTGGGAAGAAAACCAACAGTAAGAAATCTCCACAGGAGAAGTACAAAAAGGTACACCAGGTGATGGACAGTGGTTCAGACGAACAGAAAAGTGTCACAGACTCCGGAAGCAAGGAGCTGGGTTGTCTGAAACTACATAAGGTAACCAAAATGGAGGATCACCAGACTATCTGGGTTACACTCAAGATAGACGGAGTCCAAGTGAAAATGGAATTGGACACAGGATCAGCCCTAACAGTCATAAACCAAAGGGACTACAAGCGGCTATTTTCACATATACCCTTGAAAGCTACAGAGATTGTCTTGAAGACGTACACGGGGTAAAAAGTCTACCCCAAAGGAAAAATAAGGGTGAAAGTGACATATAAAGGCCAGGAAATACCTAAAATGGATATATATGTATTGCCAGATGGAGGACCACCACTGCTAGGACGTGAATGGATCCGGAAGATACAATTAGATTGGCATTCCATACAGGTACTGAAGGTTGAGGCCAAAAAGGATGACGACGTCACACCTGGACGACTGTCAAAAATGCTAACTGATGCAAAAGAAGTGTTCCAGGAGGGACTCGGAACACTAAAAGGCATAACAGCAACGATTAAAATAGAGGAAAATGCAAGCCCAAAGTTTCTTAAGGCCAGACCAGTGCCTTATGCGATCAGACCAGCTGTCGAAGCAGAGCTGGAAGGGTTGGAACGTTCAGGAGTACTGTCCAAAGTAGACTGGAGCGAGTGGGCTACAACCATCATTCCTGTAATGAAGAGGTCGTTGAGTAATACGCCTGGGGAACCAAAGAAGGTCCGCATCTGTGGGGATTTTAAGGTGACAGTGAACCCAGCCCTTCACACGGTACAATATCCGCTTCCACGAATTGAGGATATTTTCGCCTCGCTATCTGGAGGTAAACGCTTCACCAAAATTGATCTAGCCCAGGAGTACTTGCAAATGGAGGTAGAAGAAGCCTCGAAACAATACCTTACGATTAACACTCATAAAGGTCTTTATCAATACAACCGGCTGGTGTTCGGGGTAGCATCGGCTCTGGCTATTTGGCAAATGGCGATGGATCAAGTCCTGCAAGGGATTCCAGGGACCCAGTGTTATTTGCACGACATCCTGGTCACGGGCGAAAATGACAGTGATCACCTCGCCAACTTGGAGAAGGTGCTCACCAGATTAAAGGAATATGGGCTACGAGCTAATCGCCACAAGTGCGAGTTTTTCCAGAAGCAGATCTCGTATTGTGGCCACGTCATTGATGAAGAGGGGTTACATAAGTCCCCTGAAAAGATTGAGGCAGTAGTCAAGGCTCCAGCACCAGAAAATGTGTCACAACTGAGGTCGTTCCTCGGGCTGGTAAACTACTACCATAAGTTCTTACCAAATTTGTCCACGGTATTACACACACTGAACACCCTACTGCAAACAGGGGTACCATGGAAGTGGAATGACGAACGTAGACGAGCTTTCCAGAAGTGTAAAGAATTGATCACATCAAAAGAGGTGTTGGCCCATCTCAACCCAGCACTACCAATTCGTTTGGCATGTGATGCATCACCCTATGGTATTGGAGCGGTGCTGTCGCACAAATTCCCAGACGGGTTGGAGAGGCCAGTAGCCTTTGCGTCTCGGTCACTAACCTCAGCCGAGCGCAACTACGCCCAGATTGACAGGGAGGCCCTCAGCCTAGTATGGGGAGTAAAAAAATTCAACCACTATCTGCATGGGCAGAAGTTCACCTTGCTGACTGACCACCAACCACTTGTCTCCATCTTTAATCCTAAGAAGGGCGTTCCAGTGATGACGGCACAACGGTTACAAAGATGGTCCCTGTTTCTAGGGGCGAATCAATATGAAATAGAATATAAAGGCACGAAACAGCATGGAAACGCTGATGGGCTATCGCGCCTGCCACTGCCTACTGTGGAGGAAGCACCAGCAGTGGACCCTATCGAGATATTTTATTCGTCAATAATTGAACGATTGCCAGTAACGAACGCGGATATAGAGAAGGAGACCCGCAATGATCCGACGCTGTCTCGGGTATATGATTTGACAGTGAGGGGATGGCCAACACATGGCGACTCACTGTTGCCAGCATTCTCATCCAGAAGAGAACAGCTGTCAGTATGCCAGGGGACAGTGATGTGTGGATCCAGAGTGGTGATTCCACCCAAGTTAAGGGAGAGAGTGCTAAATGAGCTACATGAAGGTCATCTGGGGGGAGTGAAAATGAAAAGCCTTGCTAGGGCTTATGTGTGGTGGCCGGGAATCGATCAACAAATCGAAGACCTAACCAAGAGCTGCTCAGGATGCCAGAAGGTCCAAAATGCACCACCACATGCCCCTCTACACCCATGGGAGTGGCCCTCCTCTCCATGGCAACGGGTGCATATTGATTTCGCTGGTCCATTCATGGACTCAATGTTCTTAATAGCAGTGGATGCTCATTCGAAGTGGCCTGAGGTGATAAAAATGTCCTCAACCACTACAGAGAAAACAATTGCAGTCCTACGGACCATATTTGCCAGAAACGGCTTGCCAGAGCAGATTTGCTCTGATAATGGACCACAGTTTGTGTCCGAAGAGTTTCGAAAATTTATGAGAAGGAATGGGGTAAGGCATTACACATCCGCCCCGTATCATCCAGCCACAAATGGATTGGCTGAGAGGTTCGTACAAACCTTTAAGAAGGCGATAAAGGCCATGATGTTCTTTAACCGAAGGTTGAGATCTCGTCTGGACTTGCTCAGACCAAATGTGCGAAGAAATGTTGAGGACAAACAATTCCAGCACATCAATGAGAAGCCGACAAGGAGCTTCAATGTAGGGCAACCAGTCTTGGCCCGTGACTATCGAAGAGAGAAATGGCAACCCGGAACGATATGCACAAGGCAGGGGCCATTAATGTACACAGTGGATGTCGCAGAGAACATTGTGAGATGCCACGTCGATCAGATCTTAGTGTCACAGGAACGCGTCAACCCCATGTCTCGAGTACCTGGGGATGAACCCGACATACTGACAGCATCTACCTCAGAACCAGTAGCAGTGGAACCCAATGAACTACCCGATGAAAAGGGGTCAGAATCGCCTCTGCACCAAGAACAAGAACCTCAGGAAAGGTGCTATCCCGAAAGGGTCAGGAAGCCGGCCCAAAGACTGAATCTATAAATGGACTATTGTTGTTTAATGTACATGTTAAAGTGTTAATTGTTATTTGAATATTAGGGGTACTACTAATCTAAAAGGGGAGGAATTGTAGTGTATGTGCCTTTAAGACAGAACTACTTTTACAGCTCCTGTATACTGTAGTACCGGCAGTGACCACACCTGTATATAAGCTTTGCGCATGCCTCTGTACCCCCAGTCTTGAGACTACCCTCCTCCAGTAAATACCTGTTTATTGTTAAGTTACAGCATCCGTGTGGTTATTGAAAAACAGCATTCCCTCAGAATCACAGATCTAACAGTTGGGACAATTTCAAATATGAGGTAAAAGTTTTTTCGGTACGTTATGGGAAAAAGAGGGCGGCAGCTAACCGGCACCGAGAAGAGAATATAAACAAAAGGTTTACGGATGTCTGTAAAGCAGTTGATGGAGGGGATAAGGGAGCTGAGACGAAGTTCCGGGTGCTAAAGGAAGAGTGGTATTAATTGCAAGCTGAAAAATGCAAGGGGGCCATTCTCCGTGCAAAGGCTAGAGATGCATTGAAGGGCGAAAGATGCACTAGATATTTTCTAGAGCAAGAAAAGCTGCGACAGAGATTATCGTCAATTGAGGAGTTGAAGGTTGGGGAGAAGATCATTTATGAAAGTGGGAGATTTTGGAGGCGGCTAGCAGCTTTTATCAAGAGCTATATACAAAAGAAGACATTTCCAATTTGGAGATGGAGAAGATTACTGCTTTTATTGAAAAGGGTTTAAAGGAGGATGAGAGAAGCATGTGTGATAAAGAAGTAGGATTAGCGGAAATAAAAATAGCAATAAGTGGAATGAAGGGGGGGAAAAGCCCAGGGTCCGATGGACTAAGTGCAGAATTTTATAAGGAATTTTTCGAGATTTTAAGTCCATTGCTCTTAGGAGTTTTTAAGGAAATTAAAATTGAGGGAAGCCTGGCCCCATCTATGAGGAGAGGTATCATAAGCTTAACTTATATAAAAATAAAGGGGATAGACGGGATCTGAAGAATTGGAGGCCAATCACACTATTAAATGTGGATTATAAGATCTTGGCGAGGGTTATGGCAAATCGTTTGAAGGAGGTGTTGCCAGAGATAGTTTGGCCCTCTCAGTCCTATGGAGTCATAGGCCGGGACATCGCAGATTCTGTGGTCTCAATCCGAGATGCGATAGAGCTCATGGAAGAGAGTGGGAGGGAGGCTTATGTATTAAAGATAGATCAAGAGAAAGCCTTTGATAGGGTCTCTCATGAGTTTTTATTGAAGATTTTGGAAGCATTTGGTTTCAAGGAAAATTTCATTCAGTGGATAAGGATTTTTTATTCAAACATATTTAGCTGTGTTAAATGTAATGGTTTTTTATCCAAGTATTTTCCGATACAGAGATCAGTGAGACAGGGTTGTCCCCTGTCCCCATTGCTGTACACATTGGTAGCAGAACCATTAGGTTACATGATGCGAAAGAAACAAGGTGTAGTTGGGATTGTGGTCCCCAGTTCTGGGCTGGTGTCGGTGATACACCAATATGCAGATGACACAACCTTAACATTGAGAAATGGGGAGTCAGTGAGGAAAGCTATGGAGGTAGTGGAGGAATATTGTAGAGCTTCAGGAGCCAGAGTGAATTATAGTAAGTCCCAATGCCTGGTTGCAGGAAGGGGTAGGGGGGAATGGTTGGGGGAATGTCCCTTTAAGGTGGTGGAGGTTTTGGAAGTTCTGGGGGTGCATATGGGGTGCAAGAAAGACAGGGAAGAAGTGGATCGATTAAATTGGGAACCGAAGGTTATGAAAATTAAAAAGATTTTGGGAAGATGGGAAAGAAGGTGGCTGAAAGTGCAAGGAAGAGCGACAGTGGTGTCTGCTCTCCTGCTATCTAAGCTATGGTACTTATTGACGGTGGAGGATATTCCTGAGTGGGCGGAAAAGTCCATTCGAGAGGCTTGTGTGAGGTTTTTATGGGAAGGGAAACCAGCCTTGGTGGCTTACAATACCATCATTGGACGGAGAAATCAGGGAGGACTCAATTTCTCAGATATTGATTTGAAGAAAAAATCCTTTAGAATCAAATGGGTGAAGAGATTTCTTCAGAAGTCAAATACAAGTTTTTGGAAGAGTTGTTTTGAGCATTTTTTAAAACCAAGTGGGATAGGAGGGCAGGGGATATTGTATATGGAATACAATAATATGTTTTTGAAATTGATTAAACTTCTCCCTAGGTTTTATAAGGGGGTTGTAGAGACTTGGGCCCAATTTTTAAAAAGTGTGCAGTTTATGCCCAAGGGGGCTGAGGAATTTTTAGAACAGCCCTTATTTTTGAACAGGTGGGTCAACATCGAAGGAGAAGTCTTATTTAATCAAGCTTTTATAAAAGCTGGGATTATATCTGTGAAAGATGTATTATACGAGGTGATTCCAGGTTGGTTGCTGGAAGCAATAGTGAGGGACATGGTGTGGGAGGAGGATCAGGAGGTAGAGGAAAAGCAATAGGAATTATGTATGAGAAGATTGTGAGGGCAATGCCACAGGATTGGATGGAAGAAATAAATGCGGAAATCTCCAAAGGAAGTAAAATGCGCCCTGCTTTTCCAAGCTTTGTACTGGAGAAAGGGGGAGAGTTGGTCCAATTTGACAACTGTAATACTCGAGATTTCTATGAGTTATTTATATAATGGAGATTCAAGACACCTGCTGGTCAGGAGTTTTGGCAGAGTATATACCCACAGCTGGACTTCAACAGGATTTGGAAGGGAGTGTGGGCGAATTTTAAATATCCAGAGTGGATTGAACTGGATTTCAAATTGGCTCATAACCGGATTTTTACCATGACGGTCTTGTGCAAGATTGGGCGAGTGGAGGCGGCAACTTGCCCAGTGTGTGGGACACGGGATGAGACTCTGTCCCATTTACTGGTGTTATGTCCACAGTAAAATGACTTTAAGTACTATGTTCGACAGTTGTGTGAAGCTTTTTTGCTGGGTGGGGACCAAAGAGCGAGAATGGGAATCCCGTGGGACTCAATTTTGAGATGGGGGTTGCAGGAGAGTCTGCCCGAGTCTAGCGGAGCGGCAATTAATTTAATGTTCAGTTTGGCTAGATTCGTGGTTGTGCAAAGAAGGAATGCTCTGTTTTTTAAGGGGAGGAGAATCAATCTAAAAGAGTATTTTAAATATAAGCTAAAAGATCATTATAAGGCTCTGTGGATGTTTTATTCAGAAAGGAATTTAAGGATAGTATTTTACAACCAATTTTTAAAGTACAATCGATTAATATATGTTACAGGTGACAAATTAAACTTCAGGTTTTGATGTTAAAATGTGGTGGCGGAATGGCTGCACACAAAGCTAGGCTGACACTCCAGTGCAGTGCTGAGGGAGTGCTGCACTGTCAGAGATGCTGCCTTTTGGATGAGATTTTAAACTGAGGCCCTGTCTGCTCTCTCAGGTGGATGTAAAAGATCCCATGGCATTATTTCAAAGAAGAGCAGGGGAGTTACCTCCGGTGCCCTGGCCAATGTTTATCACTCAACCTGTGGCAGAGCCACCAGGGGACTCTGATCTAATGTACATAATTATCTTTAACAAATTATTAGCTACTGAATGAATGTATCTTTGTTCATATTATTGCATGTACATAGCGCGGCCCCTTTAAGAATGAGACCAAACGCGATGTCATCACGTTGATCACGTGATCCTCCAGCGGTGGGAAAACGTGATGACGTCGTGCTGGGGAGCCGCCCTGGCCAGTCCTCATGGAGCCAGCAAAGAGTACAGACCTGTAATTTAGTTCTCCTGTGTTTTCGTGTTAAACTCTGTTGAATAGTATTAAACATCGTTTGTTTAATAGACTGACTCGACCTCAATCCTTTAGTTAGGAATCTAGCCATTCCTACAAACCTACATATCAAAAAAAGATTATCTGGTCATTATCACATTGCTGTTTGTGGGAGCTTGCTGTGCGCAAATTGGCTGCCGTGTTTCCCACATTACAACAGTGATTACACTTAAAAAAAAAAAGTCCTTCATTGGCTGTAAAGCACTTTGAGACGTCCGGTGGCTGTGAAAGGTGCTATAGAAATGCAAGTCTTTCTTTCTTTTCCTTCACGTGATGCCAGCGAGAATGTGTTGTCTTATTCTCAGAAGGTGTGTGCGAAACAGTAAGTGAAGTAACCAATAGCATTATTCTGTTCAGATTCATGGATTTTAATTTTCTAATATTGCGACACTCGTGTGATTAAAATCGGTATTTCCAGACCGAGTTGGACAACATTCTTGTATTTTTCTGGTCGCTTAACAGTGGCGTACAGAACAATAACAAAACACAATACGTTCTACTTAAAGGTTAAGGGTCAGAGTCTATCAGACCACACAGGAAGAGAATTAATAAAGATTAAAGTGCACAGTGATGGGCCTCAGCTTCAATATTAATTTGATCATTCCAGCTGACAGCTGACTTTAAGCATTGATCAACAAGTCTCATCTTATGAAACATCAAAACTACTTCACAAAAACATAGGAATTTGTGAGATCGGGAGGACCACCTTTGTCCATCAGGCCAGCCTCAGAGTTCACCACGATGTCACTTGCCAACGCCTGCTTCGAATCCTGATTGGCTTCCAACCATCCACTGCCCTGAGTGTGAAACAGTTACACCTGATCTGTCCATTCACTTCCCTCTCCTGAGCTTCTTTCCATCTCATGTCCTTCTCGTTCCTCACTTGAAGATCCTCGAGTACACTCCCCAATGGGACCACAGGCATTCAGCGCGAATGAGGCAAACTCACTCACAGAGGCACAGAATGGTTGGTGCAGGAGAGATGAAGGTCAGTAGGGGACACTCATCCAAGGTTGGGGCTGAGGCACCTCGTGGGGCCAGAGGAGAGGGAGCTTCACTCTGCGACTAACATCCTTCTTCTCGCTGAGCACCAAATTCACAGATAAAACTTTCAACTTCCGCAGAAGATAACGTTTCTAAACACAGAACTTCATATAAACATTTTCAAAACACGATTGTATTTTACAGCAAACAATGATTCAGATTACAGTAAAAACTGCAGTGGACCGGGATGTGTATTAATGCAGCTGGTCAAAATGTGAGTTGTAAACCTTGTTATAGAGTAGAATCAGTTACCAGAGAGCTTCAGCTACTGCTGTGTGTAATACCGGTTCAATTGGCCAGTTCTTTATCGCTTTACTTTCCTCTCCTATCGTCTCCCCTTCTGCTGGATGATCCATAGAGGACGGAGCATTGCCCAGCTCCCTTACCCAATGTATGGGCCTGGCCAGCAAGTGTTACTGAGCCATGGACAACACTACTGCCCAGGTCAAACCTACCCTCGGCCTGGAACGACCATCACACACGCTCTCCTCACACTCACTCACACACTCACTCTCTCTCTCCTCACACTCACTCACACACTCTCTCTCCTCACACTCACTCACTCCACACACTCACTCACACTCTCTCCACACACTCACTCACACACTCACTCTCTCCACACACTCACTCACTCACACTCTCTCTCTCCTCACACTCACTCACACACTCACTCTCTCCTCACTCACTCACACTCACGCTCTCCTCACACTCACTCACACACACTCTCTCCTCACTCACTCTCCTCACACTCACTCTCTCCTCACACTCATTCACACACTCACTCTCTCCTCACACTCACTCTCTCCTCACACTCACTCACACACTCACTCTCTCCTCACACTCACTCACACTCTCTCCACACACTCACTCACTCTCTCCACACACACTCTCCTCACACTCACTCTCACACACACGCACTCTCACACACACGCACTCTCACACACACTCACTCTCACACACACTCACTCACTCTCACACACACTCACTCACTCTCACACACACTCACTCACACTCACTCCACAACTTGGCCCAGAGTTGAACGCAAAACCTTTCACAAAAATCGATCTCAAAGTGATGTTCGAGGTACTGGCTCTTGCTGGGGTACAGTTCTAGTCACTGGCAGCCCTACAATCGGCAGAGGGCAAAGCCACTCAGGGAGGAGGCTATTGTGAAAGTCCCTCCAACAGTATGCCGCCCTGGGGGGGTTATGCGACTCCACTCACAGGCAATGCTGTGGCCCGTGTTGCTCTCTATCTAGCCTTTGATCACCTCTGTTGAAAGTCATTGCTGAGAGTGTTTAACATGTTAGGGGCCATTTTCCCTCCTGATGCTCCAAGACAGACTGAGAATCACTGGCTGCGATTCCCTGAGATGCACTCCCATAGATTTCTGCTCCTCCCTGTAGGAATTACTGGATTGAGGAGTTATCTACGGCTCTGCACTTTAAACAGAGGCGGATAGAAAACTCACACGATTGTATGTTGCAAAATTATTCAGATAAACATCATCTGTTAATTAACGTTCAACGGGATTTCTATGCAATGTGAAGAGTATTTTTAAAAAAACCTGTTCTGTGTTGCCACATGTAGGGTCCACTACACCACACAGGATCATTTATTTAATGGGTCATCCATTTGAGTTTCGGGCGAGCTCAGCCGCATTTGTATTCAGGCACTGATATCCCCGGGGCAGTCGCCCCCCGTTTCACATCCACTTTTTTTAGCTACCATTTTGGAACAATTCTAACCATTTACAACATAACCTTCAAATAAATAGATCGGCGGGCTTATTCTCAGGAATGCCACATTCGGTTGTGCCATCAAAAAAACTGCAGCAGACATGTAGCACAAGAAGCTGCAAAGATCTACACTTGGAATTCAACCGTGTCTCTCGTCTCCAAGTGGTAAGAAGTTCTGGTAAACGGTAAACTATTAAACGAAGAAGCAGAGCCCATGGTGCCTGAAATGTGGCTATCGGCCTCTAGGTGGCACCGGAGGAGCAGAAGCAACCTTTGCTGGGGCCTGGGCTGATGTCCTGCAAAAACAAAGGGCAGAGTTGCTCTGTTAGTGCTGACGTGACGTGACATTAGCGCTTAAACAAAGCTCCATTAATTGTACCTCTGCTGCCCGTACCCTGCCCCGCACCAAGTCCCGTCCACCCATCGCCCCCGTGCTCGCTGACCTACACTGGGTCCCGGTCCGGCAACATCTGCAGTTTAACATTACCTGTGTATCCCAACATGACCCTGGATATTCCTATATATCCCTGGATATCCTTGTATATCTTTGTATATTCCTATATATCCCTGTATATTGCTGTATGTCCCTGTATATCCCTGGATATTCTTTTATATCTTTGTATATTCCTGGATGCCCCTGGATATGCCTGGATGCCCCTGGATATGCCTGGATGCCCCTGGATATTCCTGTAATTTCCTGGATATTCCTGGATCTCGCTAAGTAACTTGGCCTCCTCCAGAAAGCGACAATTTCTTCGGGCGGATGAGCTAATCCCTGAATTAACCAACGGTGCCCACACCCTGTGAACCATGACCCAGCCACAGTACAGAACACGGCAATGAGAGCACGACTGTGGACAGTCCCAAACACAGCAGGGGAGGGTCCGACCATGGCCGGCCGACGATGATCAGATAGTGTAGTGACCTGGGGGAACCCTGGTCTTTAGTCGAATTAGAAAGAGTGGTTGGGAGTTCAGGGCACGGGACTGCTCACAGCAGTGACTGATTCCACAGCGCGGTTAAAGGTCACGAGTAGATACCTGGCTGGTATGCGAGGTGGAATTCGAGGAGGAGGTAAACTGGGAGGTCGGTTTCGGTTTAGACCAGCGCTCACAGGCCCCCAGTCTGCTGGCTCATTGTCCTTAAATAGGTGAAAACAGCAAGAGAGAAAAATGACGTCAGCATTTACAGAGAAAATAGGTGAAGCCATTGATATTACTTTCTGCACATTTTTATACTAACTCTCATGGGATTCTCCTGATCCCTGGCCTAACTTCGGCGGAGATTTGGTAGAAATCCCGGACACATGGCGTCAGCAGCCAGGAGATCGGGGGAACCCAGCAGAAATCCTGCCTCTCCGTTACTGCATTCCAACAAGATTGCACACGCCCACCCACCCTGCACACTCTTTCTAATTCAGCACAGAAACAGGCCATTCGGCCCCACAGGTCCATGCCGGTGTTTATGCTCCACACGAGCCTCCTCCCAACTCTACTTCATCTCACCTGATTTCCACCCATTCAAATGAACAGACAGACAATGGCGGGTTGGGAGAGCATGAGTTCATGATAAGCGCTTCTGGCGAGTCCGGAGAGCACGAATGTAGAATTTAGACCCCAGAATTACAGCACAACACAGCCTCCGTTCAGCCCCCCCCCTCCTCTCCCCTTGTCAAAACCACTTTAAACTGGTAGGTGAAACAATCTGATTAATAGTTGGTCTCACTCTCTCCTTGTCTCTCTCCACACATGTTTCATTAAACACTCAATCTATGTTTCATTAAACACTCAATCTATCTCCTGAGTTTACTGGTAAAGTCCAAGGGCCACAGACTTGAGCACAAGTAGGTTAGCCGTCCATCACCAGATGTGTCTGGACCACATCAAGCGCTATCAGGCCCTGCTCACCTCTGCCAAAACCATCTAATACTCCAGGATCATCCTGGAATGCAAAGACAGCCCTCAGCTACTTTTCTCCACTGCAAACCATCTTAAACCCCTCTCCCCTGCCTCCTCCACCCTCACCTCCAACAACAAGTGCAAGGAGCTAATGGACTTCTTTGTCACTAAGATTGAAACCATACGTCCAGCTGCCTCTGCCACTTCCCTTCCTTCCCCTAGCCCACCGGGCCAAATTTCCCCTAAGGTTTCCCCCAAAATTTCCCCTAAGATTTCCCCTGCCCCAGCCCCGACTCGCACCTTTCTCTAGTTTCTCTTCTCTCTTCCTTTGTGTCCTCTCTGAACTCAGTTCATCCATGAGACATGCAGCTAAACACCGCTGGACGGTGTCAGCGACACTCAAGTCCACTCCACTGAGTGGCTCCCGGTGCTGTCCCACATCGCCCCGCCTGCCATTCTCCGCGACGCCACCGTGCCCCGTGAGATGGAAAATATCACGAGCAACATCGACCTTCCCATTCACAAAGACCTGAAAAACCCACCACGGAAGCGCTTAAAATCGCGCCGGCCATTCTGGGAAGCAGCAGCCAATATTCACCCAGCTGGTATCTCCCCACTATCCAGATGGACGGACTCGTGGGGTGCCTGCAACATAAAGAACCGAGACCTCATCACTGACCCAACAGCAGAGGTCCCTGGCTTCGACCTCCCTCGGAGACAGTGGGCGGCGCTCAACCCAATCCGCACGGACGATGCTGCCACCGGCTCCACGAGTGGGAGAGGAGGGGCGACCCGAAGTGCGACTGTGGCCATGAGTCCCAGACCATGGAACACATCACATCGACCTGCCCACTGAGATCTGCTGCGGGAGGCACCTCATTTCTCCACTCGGCATCTCAGGAGGCCGTGGAATGGAGAGCCAAACCAGACATCCCATTATAAGCTCTGCCTGTCATAGGAAACGACAACATCCACGAGAAACACCTCCTGCTCTCTGGACCCCATTCCTACTAAACTGATTTTCCTGGCCTCCATGTGAGTTAACATTGTAAATGGTTCCCTCTCCTCAGGTACTGTCCCCTCCATTTCAAAACTATAGTCATCATCCCTTCTTGAAAAAGCAAACCCTCGACTCCTCTGTCCTTGCAAACAGCCCATCTCCAAATTAAGTCCATGACCATGTTGTCACCTCCCAAATCCGTGCCCATCTTTCCCACAACAGCACGTTTGAACCTTTCCAATCAGGATTCTGCCCCTGCTACAGCACTGAAATGCTGGCTCTCCGTTTCCATAGAAACACCTCCTTCAGCGCTCTGCCCTTCGGGTAGCTTCTGGATTCACTCGCCTTCTACACCTGCGCCAGTGGTGGAGGGAGTGAATGTTTAAGCTGGTGGACGGGGTGCCAATCAAGCAGGTTGCTTAGTCCTGGATGGTGTCGAGCTTCTTGAGTGTTGATGCAGCTGCACTCATCCAGGCAAGTGGAGAGTATTCCATCACACTCCTTACTTGTGCCTTGTAGATGGTGGAAAGACTTTGGGGAGTCAGGAGGTGAGACACTCGCCGCAGACTACCCAGCCTCTGACCTGCTCTTGTTGCCACAGTATTTATGTGGCTGGTCCAGTTAAGTTTCTGGTCAATGGTGACCCCCAGGATGTTGGTGGTGGGGGATTCAGCGATGGTAATGCCATTGAATGTCAAGGGGCAGTGATTAGATTATCTCTTTTTGGAGATAGTCATTGCCTGGCACTTCTGTGGTGCGAATGTTACCTGCCACTTATCAGCCCAAGCCTGAATGTCGTCCAGGTCTTGCTGCATGCGAGCATGGACTGCTTCATTATCTGAGGAGTTGTGAATGGAGCTGAACACTGCAATCATTAGCAAACACCCCCACTTCTGACCTTATGATGGAGGAAAGGTTAAGATGAAGCAGTTGATGATGGTTGGGTTTAGGTCACTGCCCTGAGGAACTCCTGCAGTGATGTCCTGGGGTTGAGATGCTTGACCTCCAACAACCACAACCATCTTTCTTTGTGTTAGGTATGACTCCAGCCAGTGGCGAGTTTTCCCCCTGATTCCCATTAACTTCTGTTTTACTAGGGCTCCTTGATGCCACATTCGGTCAAAATGCTGCCTTGATGTCAAGGGCAGTCACTCTCACCTCACCTGGAATTCAGCTCTTTTGTCCATGTTTGGACCAAGGCTGTAACATGGTCCTGGTGGAACCCCAACTGAGCATCAGTGAGCAGGTTTTTGGTGAGTAAGTGTCACTTGATAGCAATGTCAATGACACCTTCCATCACTTTGCTAATGATTGAGCGTAGACTGAAGGGGCAGTAATTGGCCGGATTGGATTTATCCTGCTTTTTATGGACAGGACATACCTGGGCAGTTTTCTACATTATCGGGTAGATGCCAGTGTTGTAGCTGTACTGGAACAGCTTGGCTAGAGGCGCAGCTAGTTCTGGAGCACAAGTCTTCAGCGCGACAGCTGGTATGCTTCGCCACCATTGAGGATAGGGATATTCATGGAGCCTCCTCCTCTTGTTAATTGCTTAATTGTCCACCACCATTCACGACTGGATGTGGGAGGACTGCAGAGCGTTGATCTGATCCGTTGATTGTGGGATCGCTTAACTCGGTCTATAGCATGCTGCTTCCGCTTTTTAGCATACACGTAGTCCTGTGTTGTAGTTTCCCCAGGTTGGCACCTCATCTTTAGGTACGCCTGGTGCTGCTCCTGGCATGCTCTTCTGCACTCCTCACTGAACCAGGGTTGGTCCCCTGGCTTGATGGTAATGGTAGAGTGAGGGATATGCCGGCCATGAGGTTACAGATTGTGGTGGAATACAATTCTGCTGCTGCTGATGGCCCACAGCGCCTCATGGATGCCCAGTTTTGAGCTGCAAGATCTGTTCTGAATCTATTTAGCACGGTGGTAGTGCCACACAACACGATGGAGGATGTCCAAAATGTGAAGACAGGACTTTGTCTCCACAAGGACTGTGCGGTGGTCACTGCTACCAATACTGTCATGGACACATGCATCTGCGACAGGTAGATTGGTGAGGACGAGGTCAAGTAGGTTTTTCCCCTCGTGTTGGTTCTCTCACCACCTGTCACAGGCCCAGACTGGCAGTTATGTCCTTCAGGACTCGGCCAGCTCGGTCAGTAGTGGTGCTACCGAGCCACTCTTGGTGATGGACATTGAAGTCCCCCACCCGGTGTACATTCTGTGCCCTTGCTGCTCTCAGTGCTTCTTCCAAGTGATGTTCAACATGGGGAAGTACTGATTCATCAGTTGAGGGAGGGTGGTAGGTGGTAATCAGCAGGAGGTTTCCTTGCCCATGCTTGACCTGAAGCCATGAGACTTCAGGGGTTCTGCAGTCAATGTTGATGACTCCCAGGGCCACTCCCTCCCGAATGTATACCACTGAGCCGCCACCTCTGGTGGGTCTGTCCTGCCGGTGGGACAGGGCATACCCAGGGATGGTGATGGAGGAGTCTGGGACATTGGCTGAAAGGTATGATACTGTGAGTATGACTATGTCAGGCTGTTGCTTGACTAGTCTGTGGGACAGCTCTCCCAATTTTGGCACAAGTCCCCAGATGTTGCTGAGGAGGACTTTGCAGGGTCGACTGGACTGGGTGTGCCGTGTCCGTAGCCGGTACCTAGGTCGATGCCGGGTGGTCCATCCAGTTTTATTCTTATTATTGTTTTTCGTAATGGTTTGTTACAACTGAGTGGCTTGCTGGGCCATTTCAGAGGGCAGTTAAGAGTCAACCACAGTGCTGTGGGTCTGGAGTCACATATAGGCCAGACCGGGTAAGGACGGTAGATTTCCTTCCCTAAAGGACATTAATGAACCAGATGGGTTTTTACGACAATCCGGTAATTTCACTGATACTAGCTTTTTATTCCAGATTTATTTAATTATTTTTTTTAATTTAACTAACGTGATGGGATTTGAACTCACGTCTCCAGATCATTAGTCCAAGCACTGGGGATTATCTAGCCCAGTAACATAACCACTATGCTACTGTACCCATCCTAATTGTGCATGTCCCCACGTCTGTGTAACTTGGATTTCCCTGTGTCCATTCAGGTGTGTGTTTTGTCTTCCGCTCCGGACCCGAGCCTATCACTTCTATGTCCCCTTTTTGCTCTCCTTTTTTTCTTCTTTTCTCTTTACCCGCTCCGAGACCCCTCTATCATCTTGCCTCCGTTCACTCTCCCCTCTCGTGTACTCTGCCCTCTCAGATCACTACCCTTCAGCACTCCTCAACTTTCCTCCTCTCCTTCCACCACCCCAGGTTTGACTCCTTCTCAGATAAGACTAAATCTTCTCTCTGTGCCTCTCTTGGCATCCTCCGAAGGGCCCATTGAGGCACTCGCCACTGCCCCCTTACGAGCAGCAACCCCAACTGCCCCACCCTCCTCTCTCGCCAGCCTTCCTGCCCAGCGCACCCGCTAGCGTCTAATCTTGCCAACCTCCTTCCCGTTCCACTCACCCCTCCCAATGCTGACCCTGTGGACTCTGCCAGCTGATCAGCTATCACCGCCCCTCTCCGCATCTCCCTACAGAACGTCCGTTCACTTGTGAACAAGGCCCTTGCCATCCATGAGCTTTTTGTGGATGATTGCATCAACATCATGGCCTTGATGGAAACCTGGCTGAGTTATACCTTCCCTCACCCGGTTCCATTCTTATCTATCCAGTCGTAGCCAGAGAATCACCTTCAACAGCTTCTCTTCCCGCATCCACACAGTTACCTCTTGTGCACCCAAGGATCTATCCTTGGCTCACTCCTATGTATCACCTACATCCTGCCCCTTGGCGATATCATCCGAAAACACAAAGTCAAATTCCACATGTACGCTGACGATACCCAGTTCTACCTCATCACCACCTCTCTTGAGCCCTCCACTGTCACACTGCTTGTCCAACATCCCGTACTGGATGAACAGAAATCTGCACCAACTAAATATTGGGAAGACCGAAGCCATTGTCTTTGGTCCTTGCAACTCTGCTCCCTGGCCACTGACTCCGCCCCGCTCCCTGGCCACTGACTCCGCCCCGCTCCCTGGCCACCGACTCCGCCCCGCTCCCTGGCCACCGACTCCGCCCCGCTCCCTGGCCACCGACTCCGCCCCTCTCCCTGGCCACCGACTCCGCCCCTCTCCCTGGCCACCGACTCCGCCCCTCTCCCTGGCCACCGACTCCGCCCCTCTCCCTGGCCACTGACTCCGCCCCTCTCCCTGGCCACTGACTCCGCCCCTCTCCCTGGCCACTGACTCCGCCCCTCTCCCTGGCCACTGACTGCGCCCCTCTCCCTGGCCACTGACTCCGCCCCTCTCCCTGGCCACCGACTCCGCCCCTCTCCCTGGCCACTGACTCCGCCCCTCTCCCTGGCCACTGACTCCGCCCCTCTCCCTGGCCACTGACTCCGTCCCTCTCCCTGGCCACTGACTCCGTCCCTCTCCCTGGCCACTGACTCCGTCCCTCTCCCTGGCCACTGACTCCGTCCCGCTCCCTGGCCACTGACTCCGTCCCTCTCCCTGGCCACTGACTCCATCCCTCTCCCTGGCCACTGACTCCGTCCCTCTCCCTGGCCACTGTCTGAGGCTGAACCAGACTGTTCGCAACCTTGGCATCCTATTTGACCCCGAGATGAGCTTCCGATCCCATGTCCTCTCCATCACCAAGACCGCCTATTTCCACCTCCGTAACATCGCCCGACTCCGCCCCTGCCTCAGCTCATCCGCTGTTGAAACCCTCATCCATGCCTTTGTTACCTCTAGACTTGACTATTCCAACACATTCCTGGCCGGCCTCCCACATTCCACCCTCCATAAACTTGAGTTCATCCAAAACTCGGCTGCCCGTGTCCTAACTCGCACCAAGTCCCGTTCGCCCATCACCCCCCTGTGCTCACTGACCTACATTGGCTCCCGGAAAAACAACGCCTTGATTTTAAAATTCTCATCCTTGTTTTCAAATCCCTCCATGGCCTTGCCCCTCCCTATCTCTGCAACCACCTCCAGCCCTACAACCCTCTGAGATCTCTGCGCTTTTCAATTCTGGCCTCTTGCACATCCCCAACTTTAATCGCTCCACCATTGGCGGCCTTGTCTTCAGCTGCCTGGGCCCTAAGCTCTGGAATTCCCTCCCTAAACCTCTCTGCCTCTCTCCCTCCTCCTTTAAGATGCTCCTCTAAAACCTATCGTCTGTCCTCATATCTCATGTGGCTTGATGTCAAATTTTGTTTCGATAATGCTCTTGTGAAGCACCTTGGGACGTTTTACTACGTTAAAGATGCTATATAAATGCAAGCTGTTCTTGTAATCAAATTCAACAATGACACCCAATGTGACCATGGTGGACTCTCCCTCCTCCTCATCCTCAATCTTGCTGCAGTCTTTCACATGGTTCGACTACACCATCTTCCTCCAACACTCCTCCATTGTCCAGCTCGGTGGGACTGCTCTCACTCGGTTCCACTCTTACCTGGCCGATTGTAGCCAGAGCATCTCTAGCAATGGCCTCTCTTCCCGCCTTCGCACCATTACCTCCGGAATCCCCCATCGACTTTTCCTTGCTCCCCTCCTCTTCCTCATCTACATGCTGCCCCTTGGAGGCACTGTCTGATGACATGGGGTCAGCTTCCGCTTGTACACCGATGACACTCAAATCTACCCTCTCCACCGCCTCCCTCAATCCCTCCACTGTCTCTCTGTTGTCAGACTGCTCGTCCGATATTCAGTCTTGGATGAGCCACAATTTCCTCCATCTAAACATTGGGAAGACCAAAGCCATCGTCTTCAACCCTTGCCACAAGCTCCATACTCTTGTCACCAATTCCATCCCCTTCCCAACCACAGTCTCTGACTGAACCAGTTGCAACCTCAGTGTCCTCTTCGACCCCGCACTTTCAGCCACCGTGACCCCATTCTGGAATTCCTTCCCTAAACCACCAACAATTCAACAACCCTCCAGTACTGCACTGAGGGACAACTACTCTGGTCTTATGAATATCAAGTAACTATTTGTCTTATAATTATTAAATAATTGTTTCGATAATGTTTTCCTCTCCCTGTGGGGAATGTGACTGGACATCAGCCGACTGGTATTGCAATTGGGAGGTGATCATTTTGGGGATCACTGTCCTTGCGTTTCAAACTTAGAGATGGTTTATGGTTCGAGTGAGACTTACCTCATTATCACCCTCTACTCCGCTGCTTAAACTCAAAATGCTCCGAGTGCTTGACCGGCTGCTGAGACTGCCTGAGTGGAGAGAACAGAAGGAGGCTTGGTTTAGAAAAGGAGTCATTTTATGAAATCACCTTTAGATAAAGGAAGCTAATAATACCTCAAGCCCCAACTCTGTCAAAACAGCTCCAGGAGTGAACACTGGGTTGCCTCAACTGCCAGTCACTGCAAGTTTTTATATGAATTAAATGAAGAAAAAATTTCAGCACGTGCTACGGAATAAAAGTAGCTTCACCCCTCTATATCACAGCGCTGTTTGTACATTAGGCTCCTAGACTCATAGGGGGAGAAATTGGGTGAGTAGCGCCACCTGTTAGCGCCTAAAGAGGCAGTCAGTGGCTGTAGCGCCACTGGCCGCGCCTCCCGCGATATTCAGCAGGGGCGCTAATGGTGGTGTTAGCCTGTTGCACTGCACCGCCACCGATGACGTCATCGGTGTGTGCGCAGCGCCCCGATCGCGATATTTGGTAGCGAACGGCGCTGTAGCGCCGTTCGCTACCCGCGCCCGGTTCACGGGGCCTTGCTGTGCCGGCAGTGGCGCAAGTTAAGGTGGAAGTGCGGGGCAGCCGCTTTTTTCAGCGGCCGCCTGCCAGCACCTCCGTCCCCGGCCTCCTGGGTCCCCCCCCCCCCCCCCCCGCAGCATTGCCGGCTGTTTCCCGAGAGCCCGGCACTTCTCCTCGGTGCCGGGCTCTTTTGCCGGCACTCGCGATCGGGGATCGCGCTGTTGCAGGCCCCTCCCCCTTAACAATGGGAGGAAGGCCTGCAGTACCGCAGCACGCCGTGCCGCAGCGTGTGGCGCTGCGGCACGTTGTGCTGCGATATTCAGTTTCAACGCCCTAAGAGGGATGAGCCTCGCCCCGTCTCCCTTTTGGGGCGCTGAAACTGAATTTCTGGCGATCGGTATTACTCTGAACGCTGCGCAAAAATCAGCGCCCAGGCAAACTTGGCGCCACTACCGAATTTCTAGGCCATAGAATCATAGAAAGTTACAGCACGGAAGGAGGCCATTTTGGCCCATTGTGTCCACGCCGGCCAACAAAGAGCTATCCAGCCTAATCCCACTTCCCAGCTCTTGGTCCGTAGCCCTGCAGGTTACAGTATCCCAAGTGCACATCCAAGTACTTTTTAAATGTGGTTAGGGTTCCTGCCTCTGCCACCCTTTCAGGCAGTGAGTTCCAGACCCCCACAACCCTCTGGGTGAAGACATTTCCCCTCAAATCCCCTCTAAACCTTCCCCCAATTACTTTAAATCTGTGCCCCCTTGTTTTTGACCCCTCTGCTAAGGGAAATAGGTCCTTTCTTTCCACTTTATCTATGCCACTCATAATTTTATACACCTCAATAAGGTCTCCCCTCAGCCTCCTCTGTTCCAAGGAAAACAGACCCAGCCTATCCAGTCTTTCCTCACAGCTAAGATTCTCTACTCCCAGCAACATCCTTGTAAATCTCCTCTCTACCCTCTCTAGGGCAATCACATCTTTCCTGTAATGTGGTGACCAGAACTGCACGCAGTACTCTAGCTGAGGCCTAACTAGTGTTTTATACAGTTGAAGCATAACCCCCCTGCTCTTGTATTCTATGCCACGGCTAATAAATGCAAGCATTCCGTATGCCTTCTTAACCACCTTCTCTACTTGGCCTGCTACCTTCAGGGATCTGTGGACATGCACTCCAAGGTCCCCTTGTTCCTCTACACTACTCAGTGTCCTACCATTTAATGTGTATTCCCTTTCCTTGTTAGCCCTCCCCAAATGCATTGCCTCACACTTCTCCGGATTGAATTCCATTTGCCACTGTTCTGCCCACCTGACCAATTTATTGATATCTTCCTGCAGTCTACAGCTTCCTTCTTCAGTATCAACCACACAGCCAATTTTAGTATCATCTGCAAACTTCTTAATCAAACCCCTATATTCAAGTCTAGATCATTGATATATACCACACAAAGCAAGGGACCTAGTACTGAGCCCTGCGGAACCCCGCTGGAAACAGCCTTCCATTCACAAAAACTCCTGAAGAAAGTAACCTCAAGGAAAGAAAGACAGATTTATTACAGATTGTATTTTTGGTCAACCCTGAGGTAAAAATTGAAATCAACATTTTTCCTAAAGTTAAATGTACCATCAAACTACCAGGATGGTAGAAGGGGATCTAGATGGACCGTGGTATTTTCACGTCTAGCAATTCCTATGTTAAATTAAGCCAGAGCAAGATTTTTCCAATGCTTCTTGGCCTTGGCTTGGGAACTTTTACGATGTTAAAGGTGCTATATAAATGAAAATTGTTGCTGTTGTTGTTGCTTAGTTTGCACCTCTCTTTTGAGGTCACTCCTGACACTCAAGGCCTCCGCCAAGTTTCAAACTCTTCTGCATAACCTGCTATTCCTTTTTTCCATGGTTTTCATCTCCAACTTCTAAAGTGCAAGCCGATAAAATAATGCTTGAATTTGCAAGTTTCTTTCTCTGTCAACAGGAGAATTGGATAAATACTTGCAAAGGACAAAAAGCAGGGCTCTGGGGAAAGAGCAGGGGAGTGGGTCTAATTGGAGAGCTCTTTCAAAGAGCCGATGAACTGAATGGGCTCCTTCTGTGCTCAATGATTCTATGCAAAAATAAGGAAGGAAGTTAAGAACAAGGATAAGAAAAACAAGGAGGATGTATGAGAAGAGGAGAGCCGGCACAGGACACGATGGGCTGAATGGTCTCCTACTGTGCTGTGTGATTTGACGAGTGTTATTGTGATGAGTTTAACTGCTATCTTATGAAGGATGGTTAAAGATGTTAGAATGTCCTAGAATCTGTTGTACGGCTATGCCACAAATGTGGACGTACTTGCTGTGCTAGATGTGCTTCCCGTACTCCACTTCCCCCGCTGTATCCCTTCTCGGAGTGGGCAAGACGGGATGAATCTGGGATTATCTTCATATATTCCACATTCTGCACCCTCTTGAATGTCATGTGGTCGAGCAGGAAGTGTGATCTCCATCTCTGAGCAGCAATTACAACAGTTACATTTTAATACACTTAATATATCCTGGTGACCCTCCGTGGCATTGCTCCTGGATAAAAAGACTTTTTAAAAAGTAAAGTACATAATAAACAAATAGTGTACGGTTAACCCTCCACTGGTAGATAAAGGAGTGTGTCCTTCACGTTCTACAGTTGCAAACACCTGTGCATAATGTGCTGTGCTTACATATATAAATAGGCGGCTGCTGTTAATCATTCCGAGTTAGAGAAATAATAAACCTGTGTGTCTGATGTTTTTAAATGGATGGAAAATCAGAAGTTTCCCTTATTGAAATGCGAGCCTGATTTTCCTCGAGTGAAGGAACAGGAAATCCTGCTCCAATACCTCTAACCATGAGGGAAGCATTAAAGGAACTGAAAGGCAAAATATTAATGTTTAAAGTTACGTTTGCTAAAAAAAGTGGTGATTAAAACAGAGAGAGAGCTGTATCCTGCTCCTTGTGCTTAGATTTTGCGGGGTTTCTTGTGGCGTTCCCTGTTAGTTAGATTTGTTCGTGCATGTTGAGGTTTTAAAATGTTTTGCCCGTGAAGTTGCTGGAAGTGCAAGCTGACGAGGGCAAGAGGGTATCTGGGACCTTGGTGAACAACAGGACAAACAGTATATCTCCTCAATAAATGACATAATGGATTGAGAAATAAACAAACAGAGGATGGACTGAGAAAGTGAATTAGAGTGGGTGAATTCAGTGTCAAATCAGGTACAGAAAGAGAAATAAAGAGTGGGAATGAAATATTGGGGGCGGGAGATCGGGGGGCGGGACATCGGGATATCGCGGGCCCGGACTACAGATCGGGGGGGGGGCGGGGCTCGGGAGATCAGGGCTCCGGAGATGGGGGGGCGGGGCTCTGGAGATCGGGGCTCCGGGGGGGCGGGGCTCGGGAGATCGGGGGCCGTGCTCCTGAGATCGGGGGGGGGGGGCGGGGCTCGGGATATCGGGGGGGGGGGCGGGGCTCGGGATATCGGGGGGCGGGGCTCGGGAGATCGGGGGGGGCGGGGCTCGGGTGCTCTCCCCCTTCCCTTCCCCCTCCCCCCTCCCCTTCTTCCCCCCCGTCGCTCTCTCTTCCCCCCCAGTCGCTCTCTCTTCCCCCCCAGTCGCTCTCTCTTCCCCCCAGTCGCTCTCTCTCTTCCCCCCAGTCGCTCTCTCTTCCCCCCAGTCGCTCTCTCTCTTCCTCCCAGTCGCTCTCTCTTCCCCCCAGTCGCTCTCTCTCTTCCCCCCAGTCGCTCTCTCTTCCCCCCAGTCGCTCTCTCTCTTCCCCCAGTCGCTCTCTCTCTTCCCCCCCACTCGCTCTCTCTCTTCCCCCCCACTCGCTCTCTCTCTTCCCCCCCACTCGCTCTCTCTCTTCCCCCCCCACTCGCTCTCTCTCTTCCCCCCCCACTCGCTCTCTCTCTTTCCCCCCCCCACTCGCTCTCTCTCTTCCCCCCCCCACTCGCTCTCTCTCCTCCCCCCCACTACTCTCATCTCCCCCCATCTCACTCTCACCCCCCCCACTCGCTCTCTCACTCTCCCCCCCCACTTACGATCGCTCTCCATCTCTCCCCCCACTCGCTCTCTCTCTTCCCCCCCACTTCTCTCACTCTCTCTCCCCCCACTCGCTCTCTCTCTTCCCCCCACCTTCGCTCTCTCTCTTCCCCCCACTCGACTCTCTCTCTCCCCCCACTCGCTCTGTCTTCCCCCCCACTCGCTCTCTCTCTTCCCCCCCACTCGCTCTCTCTTCCCCCCCACTCGCTCTCTCTTCCCCCCCACTCGCTCTCTCTTCCCCCTGTCGCTCTCTCTTCCCCCCCAAGTCGCTCTCTCTTCCCCCCCGTCGCTCTCTCTTCCCTCCCCCCAGTCGCTCTCTCTTCCCTCCCCCCAGTCGCTCTCTCTTCCCCCCCCAGTCGCTCTCTCTTCCCCCCCAGTCGCTCTCTCTTCCCCCCCCCAGTCGCTCTCTCTTCCCCCCAGTCGCTCTCTCTTCCCCCCAGTCGCTCTCTCTTCCCCCCCAGTCGCTCTCTTCCCCCCCCAGTCGCTCTCTTCCCCCCCGTCGCTCTCTTCCCCCCCCCCAGTCGCTCTCTTTCCCCCCCCAGTCACTCTCTCTCTCTCTCTCTGTCTCCCAGTCTCTCTATCTCTCTCTCCCCAGTCTCTCTCTCCCTTCCCGTCTCTCTCTCCCCCAGTCTCTCTCTCCCGTCTCTCTCCTCCAGTCTCTCTCTCTCCCCCAGTCTCTCTCTCTCCCTCCCCCCCCAGTCTCTCTCCTCTCTCTCCCCCCAGTCTCTCTACTCACTCTCTCTCTCTCTCTCCCCCAGTCTCTCTCTCTCTCTCCCACCCCGTCTCTCTCTCTCCCCCCTCAGTCGCACTCTCTCTCCCCCGTTTGTCTCTCTCTCCCAGTCTCTCTCTCTCCCCCCCCAGTCTCTCTCTCTCCCCCCCAGTCTCTCTCTCTCCCCCCCAGTCTCTCTCTCTCTCCTCCAGTCTCTCTCTCTCTCCTCCAGTCTCTCTCTCTCTCCTCCAGTCTCTCTCTCTCCCCTCCAGTCTCTCTCTCCCCCAGTCTCTCTCTCTCTCCCCAACTCTCTCCTATCTTTAATATTGTATTGGACTGTAAAGTTCCTCCAGGGTTCATGAATGAGATATGAATAATAATTAATGGGATGCCCCACTTAAGATGTAAGATTGAAACAGGAAAACTGCATCACCAAATGAGAATTTTCCTAACTTTCTCCTGAAAGTCAGGAAAGTGTAGTTAAGAATAGTAAATTGATAGCTTTCTCTTGGGAGATATTTGTGTCCCTGCCTATAATGAACTTTGTAAGAAAACTGAATTTGATAGTCCGGCCACTACCCGAGACATCGGGACCATGCGGTGGAAGATGAGCAAAGATCTCCAGACAATCTCTTGATAAGATCACCTGAAAGCCCGAGAATGGCTTGTCAGATGTCAAGTGTGGCACGATATTGGGATACCAGTGCGAGCGTGCAAATGTGATTTGTTACATATGAAGCAATTAGCATGTGGGAATGGGGCTTGACAGGGTAGATGCAGGAGGATGTTTCCCCTAGTGGGGGAATCTAGAACTAGGGGGCATAGTTTCAGAATAAGGGGGTTGCCCATTTAAAATGGAGATGAGGAGGAATTTCTTCTCTCAGAGGGTCGTGAATCTTTGGAATTCTCTACCCCAGAGAGCTGTGGAGCCGGAGTCATTGAATATATTCAAGGCGGGGATAGACAGACTTTTGAAAAACAGGGGAGTCGAGGGTTATGGGGAGTGGGCAGGGAAGTGGAGTTGAGGCCAAGATCAGATCAGCCATGATCTTATTGAATGGCGGAGCAGGTTCGAGGGGCCGAATGGCCGACTCCTGCTCCTATTTCCTATGTTATGTTAACGTGGCTCAGGAGAGAGAGACAACTTTAAAAGCATTGACACATACTCCATTGAGAAACTATCTAATTAATGAAACAATCAGAATAGAGTTAAACACAGAGGAATTTAAATTTAAGTAAAGAGGGACATGGAATTTGGATTGGGACAATTGAGGCTGAGAGAGAAATAAATTTAGTAAGAATTATCCACAAGATGGATATGAATAAAAGAGAGCTGGAGAATCTTTTAAGTCCATGACTTATTGATTAGTGTAAGTATACACAGACCTTTAATTTTTAATGTTGGTATATATTAAAATGTTTGCCAGGCCAAAAGGTTTTTTGAAGTGAAATAAAGTTGGTGAATGAACAGACGGTCTTTCACTGGTAAGAGGACAGGGAATGACTACAGGGGGTCGCCATAGACAACAGAGATAAACAAACCCCCTTAGGTTTGCAGACTTTGGGGGACGATTTTGCCAGCCCTGGGGAGGCGGGTTTGGAGGCGGAGCTGCCAGGAAAATGGCAGAATTTGGGGGCGGGTGCCCAACGCGCCCCCATGCCATCTTGCCAGGAGGCGGGTAGCCGACCTGCACCAGGTCCTGTCTCTTTGGAGGCGGGAAGGGATTAAAGCCAATTAACTGCCTGTTAACAGGTAGTTAACGGGCAGAAAATAGGATTATACCCTTTTTGCCCTCACAAGTGCGGGCTTCCCGAAGGCTCCAAACCCCACCAGGGTCACTGAGGCGAGTAGAGGGTCTGCGGAGGTCAGAGGGGTCCAAAAGTGCGCTGTGGAGGTGAGTGATGGGTGCAAGTGTGGAAAGGTGAGTATCTGAGGTAAGTGCAAAGTGTTAGAAAAAGTGGTACTTACCTTTGTTTCTTCCTGCTGGCTTCAGTCGGTGTGTATGCGGAGAGTCTCACACCTCCGCGGCAGAGATGACAGATGGCCGTTGCATTCTCCAATGCAACAACCATCTCATTTCTGCAAAAGAGGTTTGACGAGGTCTTGAATTCAAGACCTCATCAAACTACAGAGAATGTCACTGTTTGACAGCTTCACAGAGCTGTCAAACGATGACAATTCATCTGTCAAAAATTTTGACAGATGAAACATCTTACGTTGACGTGCTCTGCAACCAGCTTTACGTTAATTGGCCTGCTAAGCCCGCTGGGCGGCCTTAACAAGGTCAATCATGGGAAAATAGCGTGGGTTGGCCAGAAGTTGATGGAGGCAGAACTGAAACCCGACAAGTGGGAGTCCCGTCTCCAAAAGCTCCCTATTGGCAAAATCACCCCCTTTGTGTCTACAACAAAACAGGCCATAACGTTGTAGAATGACTTTTGGTGGCTAAAGGGGAGGAGTCAAACCTCTGGAGTTCTGAAAGAGAGGATGCGATGTAACATGTGAAATGTGACCAAGTGGTTTACTGCTACTTTTGTAAACTTTTGAGAGTGAATAAACAATTTTGTGCTTTGATAAAGGCAGCCAATGGGTAGCCACACAGGATATGTGAGTGTGAGAGTTTGACAGCTCAAACAACCTCGGTCGAACATCAGCGCAACATCTCACAATCTCTGAATGACTAAAAAAAGGCAAGTAAAACCAGTGACTAAAAATATCGGCACTGCAGTCAGAAGGACGGGCCTGGCTGATCGCCTCAACTCGAAGGGCTGCTGCAGTCGAAAGGCGAAGAGCTGCAGTCAAAAGGAAGTGGCCTACAGTCAGCGCTGGACTGATCATCCGCGGGTGATTGTATGTCTGATTCCCTGTAATATTATTGGTGGACTGCTCGAACAGTGGTTGGGGTTTAGAATCTGTCTCAGGAACAATAAAAGGTTAAAGACAGAACCCGTGTGTCTGGTGTAATTTCTCATAAGTCTCAAGTCTGAACTCTATAACCTGTTGGACGGGGTGGCGGGTAATTCCGCACGTCCTACATTAGATGTTAAACTGTAGTGTCGCTTGAAATGAATTTAACTTTGACTGTAATAATTGTGTTTTGTAGGTAAGAGTGTGTGGGAAAAGCCAATACGAATATGAGGTGCTTTTGGTGGTGCCTCCTGTGTCACTACTATCACAACTACCATGCTTTACGGGTCTAACAGGACCTGTCCCATCAACCAGCATGTTTTACTCAGTATCAAAACCTATGCTCAAGTGAAACTGACAGTAAATGAGATATTTAAGTATGAGCTACAGAATTATGTGGCACAATTGGGTACAACATTCCTCTGTTGTCTGAGGGCTTCAGTGAGCTCGTGATGCGACTGAACTCCTCCCTAAAGCATTTTTATAGGCAACTCGAGAATCGATATTGAAATTGACAGCATAGGGGATGACTCACACTGGTGGGATATTGGGCTTAATATATCAGCACACCCTTAGGTTTGTATTATTTCACACGCTCTGGTAGCTCTCCAACTTGTAATGATAGTGTATTTGATATATGTACCCGTGTAGTAAGACTCTGATGCCTAAGCCAATTGTGTACTCATGCCTATGACTAACCAGCATTAACAAATTAATTGAGCACACAGAGAGAGAAGATCTGAAGCAACGTAGGAGTCCCCAGGTGGGGCAAGATCAGGAAAGATGGAAGAAACAGAGGATTCCCCAGGTGGGGCAGAATTGGAACACCGGAACAGTGAATTGAATTTGAGTAAGGGGTCAGAGGTTGCTCCTCCCCCTCAAAGGAATGGATTGTAAGGAAGGGGGAAATCTTCATTTCTGAGTCTCCATACTAACTAATGCCCAAGTTGAGAAAGCAATAAGCAAATTAGGGGACTATGAGTGGTGGGGAGTAGCTTATAATGTCAGCCAGCATCCGTGGGCATGAATGGTATCAGTGGGCCGATAACTTAGAACTTGCTAGATTAGTCAAAAGAGGACTGTGAGAAGTCAATAAAGATATTTCCTTCTCAAGGTGGGGAGATGTAAGAAATCGTGAATTGGAAGCAATAACTTGAGACAAAAGAGTCGCTTCAGACTGGTGTTAGAATAACTGGATAGACGCTTAGAATTTGCTGATGTTCTTGGTTCCCTGTGGATGTTATAACATTCTGCACTGTGGCGGTGACCTTGTTTCCAGGCTTGCTGTCTGCTGTCTGTGTGCTAGAAAGATTGTTGACTGTATCTTTGATTTGGCCAACCGAGGCCCAACGCCTATGATTCTTCCATTATTGCTAATAACCATATTATAATGCTAAGTTAGGATTCTGACTTTGTTTAACAAAACTGCTTTAAACTGTGTAAGTTAATAGAAGATATCTTTGGGACTGTAATGATTCATTCCATAGTACAATAGTCTGGTGAACATAAATAACTGATAACAAGCAGCTACGAACATCTGAAGGCCGAGAATGACTGAGAATGGCCTGTCTGACTCCAAACTTGGGAGGATAAGCACAGGAGGGATAGTAGGAAATTGTTTGAAAGTATAAACAGGAAAGACAGGTGAAGGGGAGGGTTTTCATCTGAAAGTTGAGACATAGAACTCAACGTACCATTGGACACCTTGGTTCAGGAAGAGCCCTTACAGGTTAGATAGTCCTGTCCATAATCTACCCTAGGCCCACCCCTAAGAAGAGAATAAAAGAGATATCTAAAGAGCCTTTAACACAGGCGGTGAAGGGAAGAGCTGTTTGCGCACGCCAGCCGCCTGTCCGATCGGGAACGACACCAGCTGCTTGTCACGGTCGTGTGTCGACTATGTCGATCTTGACTGTGTGTTGTACTTAACTTAAACTGCCACTCCTTAATAAAGTGAGCTATGACTCCTTAAGACCCTTTGGGTAATCGGTGTGTGACTAGTGCTCCAAATCTTAGACTACCCTCTTAAATGATATTATTGATTCTGATTCCACTACTGTTTCTGGCAAGACAGTCAATATCCTGACAACCCTCGGCATAAAAACATTTCTCCTAACTTCTCCCTTCGTTCTTTGGGTGGTGATTTTAAGTTTATGACCTCTCGTTACTAACTCATTGACGAGTGGAAATATTTTCCCTAATTTAATTTTTCTAAACTTCTCATCATTTTGAAAACCGCTTTCAGAACTGCACTTAACCTTTGTTCAAATAAGAAGTGTCCCAGTTTCTCTGGTCTCTTCTCATCCCTGGGATCATTGCCGTGAATCTCTTCTGCACCTTCTCCATGGCCTTGACTACTTCTTCAAATTACGTGCTCAAAACTGGTCACTTTACAGGAACCCTGATTGAGTTATCCCCTCCTCTCCACCTCGGAGATCCATTCTGGCTTACTGCCCCGGCTCAGCTCAAGTATCTCAATGCTGATGGATGGAACCGGTGCCCTTGACATGGTTGAATGCCCCGCCCATGCTGTGCATTCACACTCCGTGCCATTGGGTGGGCAGGAGAGAGAAACACCCTATTTCAAATGGGGCTGACTTTAAGTTCCAGGAGTGACCGACAGGTGTGACCGGAGCTCACCTTGGTGTTTGCCAGATTTCCCTTTGATGTTCTGTCTCCGTGTGATACTGTCTCGCAGCTTCTTCAGGTTTTCCTAACACATAAAGATACCGTTAGATTTCTGGCTGTCCTTCTGCTACTCTGCGAGACCCTCCAGAGTACAAGCAGCGAGGAACAAATGCAAGGGTTTACGGGTCTTGTGTTTTTGCGGAGACTGCATTCCACGCAGCGGGAGTATGATTTACTGGTCTGGTAAGATTTTTTACTACGCTTTAAGGAACCTTCTTGTGCTTTTTTCACTCCTGTGCCCATTTATGTTTCATCATTTGATATTTCAAATTATTATTTTTTTCTGATCCGATTTTCCTTTCCTGACTCATGCTGGGGTATGGGTTCCACAGGTTGGGAACGGTAGCACAGTGGTTATGTTACTGGACATGAAGCCTGGACTTAATGATCCAGAGACACGAGCTCAAATCCCACCACGGCAGCTGGGGAATTTAAATTCAGTTAATTAAATACATTTGGAATAAAAAGCTAGTATCAGTAATGGTGACCATGGAACTAGTTCACTACTGTCCTTTAGGGAAAGGAATCTGCTGTCCTTACCTGGTCTGGCCTATATGTGACTCCAGACCCACAGCAATGTGGTTGACTCTTAACTGCCCTCTGAAATGGCCCAGCGAGACACTCAGTTGTATCAAACTGCTACAAAGAACAACGATTCAAGAAGGTGGCTTCTTCTCAAGGACAATTAGGGATGGGCAATAAATATTGGCCTTGCCAGTGTCACCCGCATCCCATGAACAAATAAAAAAAGGTGTCAGTACCCTACCCAAGTGGCATTCTTCATGTGTGAATATAGTGGGTCATGGGCAAGCACATGTGCCTGTCCAGCAGATGTCACTGGATAGCAATCACAGAATTGTACAGCACACCATTGTGCTGGCTCTTTGAAAGAGCTGTCCAATTAGTCCCATAGCCCTGCAAATTTTTCCCCTTCAAGTATTTATCCAATTCCCTTTCTGCTTCCACCGCCTTTTCAGGCAGTGCAGTGCATTCCAGATCACAACAACTCGCTTTGTAAAAACATACTCATCATCTCCTCACTGGTTCTTCTGCTAATTATCTTCAACCTGTGTCCTCTGGTTACCGACCGTTCTGCCAGTGGAAACAGTTTCTCCCTATTTACTCTGTCAAACCTCTTCATCAGAATTGGCTGATCTTTCTCCTCCCTAGTCTTCTAACCTGTTTGGCTTTAGCGCAACATCAGACAGTTCACTCGGCCAGAAGTGTCGACGATTTTTGTGTTTCTGAACGGCAGCGGTGAATGCCATGGATTCTCGGGGCCAAGTGTAAAGTTGAAATCTGCGCTCCCATTAATGTCCATATATCTCAAGTTGTTTACATTACAATCATTAGGTACTCTGATTTTTATTTACATTTGCCCTTAAGATGTGGGCGTCGCTGGCAAGGCTGGCATTTATTGCCCGTCCCTAGTTGCACTGAGGTGGTGGTGGGCCTTCTCCTTAAACTGATGCAGTCCGTGCTGTGATCACAGAATCACAGAAACCCCACAGTGCAGATAGAGGCCATTTCGGCCCATCGAGCCTGCACCGACACATATCCCACCCGATCCCCGTAACCCCTACACCAACACATATCCCACCCTATCCCTGTAACCCCACGTATTTAATCCCCCTAACACTAAGGGTCAATTTATCATAGCCAATCAACCTAACCTGCACATCTTTGGACTGTGGGAGGAAACCGGAGCACCCGGAGGAAACCCACGCAAACACGGGGAGAATGTGCAAACTCCACACAGACAGTCGCCCGAGGCCTGATTCGAACCCGGGTCCCTGGCGCTGTGAGGCAACAGTGCTAACCACTATGCCACCGTGCTGATGTTAGGTAGGGAATTCCAATATATTGGCCTAGTGACAATGATTGATCTGTTATATATGTCCAAGTCAGGATTGTGTGTAACTTGGGGGTGGTGGTGTTCCCACAACCTTTCTGTTTTTGGCCTTCTCAGTGGTGGAGGTTGCAGGGGAGGGAGATGGTGTTGACATAACTCTGGCATCCTTTAGTACACACTGTGGCCACGGTACGCCAGTGATGGAGGGGGTGGACATTGAGCCCAGTGGCAGCATCGATCAAGCCAATTACTGTGTCCTGGATGGTGTTGAGCTTTTGGAATGTTGTTGCAGCTGCACCCATCCAGGCACGTGGAGAGTATTCCATCACTCTCCTGACTTGAGAGTTGAATGCTGAACCTTGAATGTTACAGTCACCTGTCAACCCAAATCTTGATGTTGTCTAGGTCCTACTGTAGACTAGAATGGGCTACTTCAATCTCAGAGGAATTGTGAATAGAGCTGAACACTGTGCAATCGTCAGTGAACAGCCCCACTCCTGACTTTATGATGGAGGTAAAGTCATTGATGAAGCAAATTAAGATGGTTGGTTGAGGACATTTCCTTGAGGAACTCCTACAGTAATGTCCTGGGGCTGAGATAATTGGTATCAACAACCACAACCATCTTCCTTGTTTAGGATTTCTTCACCAATGCAGCTGCAGCACTAAGAACAGTCCTTTCCAAACCTCAAGGCCCACGAAACTCAAATCCTCTCAGTGGATGGAAAAGATCCCTTGACATTACTCAAAGACGAGTAGGGGAGCTCTGGCCAACATCACTTAAACAGATTATCTGCTTATTTAACTCATCACTGCTTGTGGCACCTTGCTGTGCACAAATTGGCTGTTGTGTTTACCTATATAACAGCAGTGATGAGACTTCAAAAGTAATTCATTGGCTGTGAGGCACTTTGAGACATCCTGAGGACATGATAGCTCTGTATAAATACAAGCTCTTTCTTTCTAAGACAAGCCAATGAATGTTCAATATAAACATACATATCACTCAAGGCCCATTTGGCAGTGCTGAGCGAGGCTGGACTAGATGAGGTTGAAGTGGGCTGGCCTGGGCTGGACAGGGTTGACCTGGGCCGGGCTAAGGTGGCTTGGACAGGCCTGGGTGGGATTTTCCTGGCCTGGCCGTGGCCTGGTCTTTGCTAGTCTAGGCTTGGCTGGAGGGGAGTGGGGGAGCACAGCTGGTCGGTTGCAGGGGGGGGGGGGGGCGGCGAGCGTAGCACATATTTAGCACATTCTTCAGATGAACCTAGTTGACTAATTAGAGATCCCAATCATGTGAAAGATAAATGTGATGACATGGTATCTAACGTCGTTACAGGAACAGAACAGCCAGTCAGTTTTCCAGTGCCTTGGGGCTGCTGGATCTGGTGAAATTGCCATGGAAACCAGGTGGCGAAAGATAAATGCAGGATGTGCGGGAGTTTTTCTCCATTCATTTTTGGACCAGAGGGAGAAACTTTAACCAACCAATGCTCAGGGGATTAGATGAACTGGGTCTGGTCCAGGATAGAGTGGATTGGACACGGTCTGGGCAAGGATGGGCCGAATGGTCATTCTCCACTCAACTCTCCCCTCTATTCTAATGCAAATACTTTATGGTCATTGAGCTTCCAGAGAATGAAAGCAAAAGAGGAATTTACGCGCCCCCCCACCCGACCCCAACATCAACATCAAATCCAAGATCATTGCACGATAGCAAAATACTGCAGATGTTGGAAATCTGAAATAACAACAGAAAATGCTGGAAAAACTCAGCAGGTCAGGCAACATCCGTGGAGAGAAATTTGAGTTGACGTTTCGGGTCGAACCCTTCTTCCGTAAGGGTGACCCCGAGCTTCCGGTCGCCTGTCATTTTAATTCACCGCTCCAGTCCCACTCGGACCTCACCGTCCTTGGCCTCTTGTATTGTTCCACGGAAGCTCAACGTAAACTCGAGGAACAGCACCTCATCTTCCGATTAGGCACTCTGCAGCCTTCCGGACTCAATATCGAGTTCAACAATTTCAGATCATAACCTCGGCCCCTATTACATTTTTCTTGTAATTTTTCCACTCCTTTCCCCCCCCCCTTTCCTTTTGTTTCTCTCTCACACCTGGCAGCTATCTCTTGCCCTGCAAGTACACTTCACACCTAATCTCAGCCTATTACCATCTCGTCTAGCTTCGAACACCTTTTATTGTCTCTTTCTCTGCTTTTGTTTCTTTTACTTCTTCTGTCCGATCGCAGATTTTCTTTCCAGTTTTGAAGAAGGGTTCGACCCAAAACGTCAACTCAAATTTCTCTCCACGGATGTTGCCTGACCTGCTGAGTTTTTCCAGCATTTTCTGTTGTTATTTCCAAGATCATTGCATCTGGGGCGGGGGGAGGGTGGGGGAGCATTCTCCTAATGTTGGCAATTAATAAGCTTAAACTGAAATGTGAAATACCTGCTGGAAGCGGAATGAGTCCGACCTGCGTTTCTGGTTGAGTTGCCACTCCTTAAACTGCAGGAGGGCTTCGTCCACATTGATCATTCCTAACTTCACCTGTTCTTGCAAGGTGATGAGCTGCCGCTGGCCGGGGGTCTTCATCCCCGCAAATGGGTCATAGTCACTGGATGGAGCTCTCGACAGCATCCCCTTTGGCGGCGGCAGAGGCGCTGAAAGAAAACATCGAAACTCAAGTAAAGCCGGCCAGTGTTGTGCGTTATCTGATCTCCCCACCCAGCCTGCGGCTCCTCTCTCTCCATGTTCACAACCCGTCTCTGTTTTACCCACGCTACGATGGTCTTTGCTACATCAGAGCCTTGCCATTCTTGTACCTGCTGAGTAGTAAATGAACCACCCCACTCGGCACAGACACGATGGGTCGAATGGCCTCCTTCTGTGCCATCAATTTCTAAATTTCTATGATACCCACTCAGGTCATGAAACTCCATGGGAGACTGACTGGTCTCCTGGTGTTAAACAGCAACAGACTGGTAGGACCCTGCATAGTTCCAGGCTCTAATTCTCATCTCTACATCCTTTTAACTCTCCCCGGGTGGGAAAGGAGCGGTTCCATTTCCCGCTGATTCCCCATTCTAGCACTGCTGGTTTTGGCGGTGAATGAGGTTCCTGTCGGACTCCTTTGGGGGCTTCATTAATAATAGTTGTTCCCGGGACCCTGAGGGCATTTCAACCCCTTCCCCAGTGAGGCCCCCCTCACGGCTGTTGAGAAGCCAGCGAGGCCGCTAAGGTAAGTAAATAAAACTGTCCTCGGTGGGGCCAGGGGGAGCAGGAGTGATCCTCTGGGCCCCATGAGGAAAGTGTTGGTTTCTGTTGCCCCGGGCTCCGCACCACCCCCCCCCGCACTCTCCCCCCCCCCCCCAACAGTCCCCCCTCCCCCTGCACTCCCCTTTCCCCGCACTCCCCCCGCACACTCACCCCCCCGCACACACTCACCCCCCGCACACACTCACCCCCCGCACTCCCCCTCCCCCACCCGCCCCCCTGCACTCTCCCCTTCCCCCCACACACTCCCCCCTCCCCCCACACTCCCCCCTCCCCCCCACACTCCTCCCTACCCCCCCCGCACTTCCCCACCCACCCCCGCACTCCCCCACAATCCCCACCTGCACACACTCCCCCTCCTCCACACTCCCCCCTGCACTCTCCCCCCCAACAGTCCCCCCTCCCCCCACACTCCCCCTCCCCCCCACACTCCCCACCCCTCCCCTCCACCCCCACACTCCCACCGCCCCCACGCTCTCGTCATTGCTCACCCGACACATCCATTCTCGCGGAGCCCCGCCTTCTCAAGGTAACTCGGTAAGCGAACGGACTCTGCGTTACCCGATTGGATAACGATTGCCAAACAGTCGTTTTATACCCGCTCCAATATTTTTATAACTGATAAAAGTTCAAAGACAATGAAAAAGATTGCATACAATTTTTTTCATGTCCCTATGATTTTTCCCCCTCGTTGCTCGTGGCAGTGCCTTGGAGATTAGTCTGCAATTCCTGGAGGCTCCCGGTCAATCCTGGAGTGTTGGCAACCCTGCTCCCGCTGGGAGCTAATACCGGCCCTCAAGATCCTCACAGCCTCCCATTGCTGCTCAAACTGGGGAACCCCTCACCTCCTTCAATCTTCTGTTCCTCTTACAACCTAACACTTTTAAACTCACGGTTGGTGACGCTACTCCTGTCTTACTTTACCTTCCCTTCTACTCTGTTAAGCCTTCACTCTTCATCGAAGCTTCGCAATTAAATAAAAAAAGCACCTGGCTGGGTGAGTTGGGAGGAGTTACTGGTTACATACCTGGCCCAGAGTAGGCACCTGCGGCGGAATGCAATGCCGTAATGTAAATGTTCTGTGCTCTCTTCTCCTCCCTATTGCAGAACACTGAAGCCAATAGAAATATAGAAAATTAATATTCTTCTCAGTGTTCACCTCTTCTTAGTGATGCTCTTAATGAGCTGCCTGAGGGGGTCATGATGGTGATGCTGGGGGTGCCTTCAGTGCCAGCAGGCTATTTGACCATGTGGCCACCACTGCCAAACCCAACTCTGTCCTCACACATCTCCAGTGTTGAAATGTGCTTTTTGGCTTAGTGCACTAACTTTGCGCAGACATTCGACAAATGGTCGACAAATCAAACAAATGTGTAATTCTCAACATTTTAGTCAAGCAAAATGGCGGCAAATTTCAGGAACAGTGAGAACCTGTTAAAGGTAGCAATTTTGTGAAAATATACTAAAATCTGACTTTGCTGTGATTTGGTGCATAAGTACAGCCAGTAGAAAATGTTTTTGTGGAATGCACTTTTGGAGCCTATCAATAATTTGTGTGACGTTAGGTCTGTTTTGGGTGGCCATGTATATTTTTAGTTTATATTGTGTGTGTGATACTTGAAGCTGAAACTTGACAATCTCAGAAGGTGAAGGCCTTGTAACTGGTTCAGTCTAGATAATTTGATAAAGTACTTCTAAAAAAAGATTTCCATGAAGGCTTGGTATTAGGCCCTACAATTTTCATCCGATAAATTTGAAATAAAATAGAATTTAATCACAGTTTGCTCTGTATTCTTAATAACAAAGGGTTATGTTAAACATTAGATTTGCAATAATTTTAAAATGTTGTTTGCCTCCACTAAAGCAAAAGTTTTGAACATAATTGTCAGAAAACAGAACGGCTGTGGGGCATTCTGAAGGGGGAGGGTGAACAGTCAGAGGTCGTGGTTCACATTGGTACGATCGACATGGGTAGAAAAAGGGATGAGGCCCTG
The DNA here is from genome assembly GCF_052327205.1 of Somniosus microcephalus. Classification (NCBI taxonomy): domain Eukaryota; kingdom Metazoa; phylum Chordata; class Chondrichthyes; order Squaliformes; family Somniosidae; genus Somniosus; species Somniosus microcephalus. Next base: position 10,207,670 of record NC_141015.1, read on the forward strand.
CAACAAGAATTTAGGGAGCTAGGTAGCAGATTAAAAAGTAGGACCTCAAAGGTTGCAATCTCTGGATTACTCCCAGTGCCACATGCTAGTGAGTATAGGAATAGGAGGACAGAGCAGACGAATGCGTGGCTGAAGAGCTGGTGCAAGAGGGAGGGCTTTAGTTTCCTGGATCACTGGGTCTGCTTCTGTACAAGTTGGACAGGTTGCACCTGAACCGGAACGGGACCAACATCCTTGCAGGGAGGTTTGCTAGTGCTGTTGGGGGGGGTTTAAACTAACTTGGCAGGGGGGTGGGATACGGAGTGGAGCTATAGTAGGGGGTGATGCACAGCCAAATAGAGGAAAAAACAAGTCAGCCCGGAAGGCAGAGCAAATATGTAACGGCACAAGGGAGTATGGCAAAGCTGGATGGCATTTATTTTAATGCAAGGAGTCTTGCGAGTAAGGCAGATGAATTGAAGGTGTTGATGAACACATGGGAGTATGATATTGTTGCTATCACAGAGACATGGTTGAGGGAGGGGCAGGACTGGCAGCTCAATATTCCGAGGTATAGAATCTTCAGGCGAGACAGAGGGGGGTGTAAAAGAGAAGGGGGTGTCGCAATATTAATCAAGGAGTCAATTACTGCTGTAAGGAGGGATGGTATCTTAGCAGGTTCCTCTAATGAGGCCATATGGGTAGAACTTAAAAACAAAAAGGAGGCAAGCACTTTGCTGGGAGTGTACTATAGACCCCCAAACAGTCAGGGGGAGATAGAGGAACAGATATGTAGGCAAATCTCAGAGAAGTGTAGAAATAATAGAGTAATAATAGTAGGGGTATTCAACTTCCCCAATATTAACTGGGATAGTCAGAGTGTGAAAGGCTTAGAGGGTACGGAATTCTTAAAGTGCATCCAGGAGAGCTTTTTGAGCCAGCATGTAGAAAGTCCTACAAGAGAGGGGGCGGTACTGGACCTAATTCTAGGGAATGTAGCCGAGCAAGTGATAGAAGTGTCAGTAGGAGAGCATTTTGGTGACAGTGACCATAATTCGGTGAGATTTAAGGTAGTCATGGAAAAGGACAAAGATGGACCGGAAATAAAGGTTCTAAATTGGGGGAAGGCCGATTTTAATATGATAAGGCAGGATCTGGCCAAAGTGGACTGGGATCAGCTACTTGTAGGAAAATCCACATCAGAGCAGTGGGAGTCTTTCAGAATGGAAATAGAGAGTACAACGCCAATGTGTTCCCGTAAAGGTCAAGGGTGGGACCAACAAGCCCTCTGGAATGTCAAGCGATATACAAGAATGGATTAAGAAAAAAAGGGAGGCTTTTGGCAGATATAAAGGACTAAACAGTGGAAGCCCTAGAGGAGTATAGAAAGTGCAGGGGGGTAATTAAAAAAGAAATTAGGAGAGCGAAGAGGGGGCATGAAAAAATACTGACGGGCAAAATAAAGGAAAATCCCAAGGTGTTTTATAAGTATATTAAGGGCAAGAGGATAGCCAGGGAAAGAGTAGGGCCCATTAGGGACCAAAGTGTGTAGAGCCGGAAGATGTGGGTGAGGTTTTAAATGAATATTGCATCTGTGTTCACTATGGAGAAGGATGATGTAGGCATAGAAATCAGGCAGGGGGATTGTGATATACTTGAACAAATTAGTATTGAGAGGGAGGAGGTACTAGCGGTTTTAGCGGGCTTAAAAGTGGATAAATCTCCAGGCCCAGATGAGATGTATCCCAGGCTGCTGTGTGAGGCAAGGGAGGAGATTGCAGGGGCTCTGACACAAATTTTCAGATCCTCTCTGGCCACAGGGGAGGTTCCAGAGGACTGGAGGACAGCTAACGTAGTACCATTATTCAAGAAGGGTAGTAGGGATAAACCAGGGAATTACAGGCCAGTGAGCCTAACATCAGTGGTAGGGAAATTATTGGAAAAAATTATGAGGGAAAGAATTAGTCTCCACTTGGAGAGGCAAGGATTAGTCAAGGATAGTCAGCATGGCTTTGTCAGGGGGAGATCATGTCTGACCAATTTGATTGAATTTTGAGAGGGGATGACTAGGTGTGTGGATGAGGGTAGTGCAGTTGATATAGTCTACATGGACTTTAGTAAGGCTTTTGACAAAGTCCCGCATGGGAGACTGGTCAAGAAGGTAAGAGCCCATGGGATTCAGGGCAATTTGGCACATTGGATCCAAAATTGGCTTAGTGGCAGGAGGCAGAGGGTGATGGTCGAAGGTTGTTTTTTTGACTGGAAGCCTGTGTAAAGTGGTGTACCGCAGGGATCGGTGCTGGGTCCTTTGCTATTTGTAGTGTACATTAATGATTTAGATATGAATGTAGGAGGTATGATCAGTAAGTTCGCAGATGACACGAAAATTGGTGGAGTGGTAAATAGCGAGGAGGGAAGCCTCAGGCTACAGGATGATATAGACGGGTTGATCAGATGGGCAGAACAGTGGCAAATAGAATTTAACCCTGAAAAGTGTGAGGTGATGCATTTTGAGAGGACTAACAAGGCAAGGGAATACACAATTAATGGTAGGACCCTAGGAAGGACAGAGGATCAGAGGGACCTTGGTGTGCATGTACATAGATCCCTGAAGGCAGCAGGACAGGTAGATAAAATGGTTAAAAAGGCATATGGGATACTTGCCTTCATTAACCGAGGCACAGAATATAAGAGCAGGGAGGTTATGATGGAGCTGTACAAAACGCTAGTTAGGCCACAGCTGGAATACTGTGTGCAGTTCTGGTCGCCACACTATAGGAAGGATGTGATCGCAATGGAAAGGGTGCAGAGAAGATTCACCAGGATGTTACCTGGGCTGGAGCGCTTCAGCTATGAAGAGAGACTCGACAGGCTGGGGTTGTTTTCCTTAGAGCAGAGAAGGCTGAGGGGGGACCTGATTGAGGTGTACAAAATTATGAGGGGCATAGATAGGGTAGATAGAAAGGATCTTTTCCCCTTAGTAGAGGGGTCAATAACCAGGGGGCATAGTTTCAAGGTAAGGGGCAGGGGGTTTAGAGGGGATTTGAGGAAAAACTTTTTCACCCAGAGGGTGGTTGGTGTCTGGAACTCACTGCCTGAAAGGGTGGTAGAGGCAGGAACCCTCACAACATTCAAGAAGCATTCAGATGAGCACTTGAAACGCCATAGCATACAAGGCTAGGAACCAAGTGCTGGAAAATGGGATTAGAATAGATAGGGCTTGATGCCGGCATGGATACGATGGGCCGAAGGGCCTCTTTCTGTGCTGTATAACTCTATGACTCTATGGCCTAGAAATTGGGTATAGCCCCGCTTGAGGCGTTAGAACTGGCGTTGCGCAAAGTTTATAGCCAGACGAAACTTATCGCCGCCTGGCGCGATATTGGGTTGCATCGCCCCTAAAGGGGATTGAGGCGCAAATTCAGGCGTTACACGGGACTCCTAAGGTGCTAATCTTCCGGCGCAACCCAATATCGGCGCGGATGGGCGCAGCACAGGTGCTCTCTATTACTGATGACCATGAGACTTCCAGGCGCCAGCCAGCTCTTAAAGGGGTGGGTCAGTCAGCTTCAGCATCCACACTCTGCGCCTTGCAGGCCTCAGAATCGGCGCAGGCCCTTCTCTGGCGCTAAAAACTTGGACCAGACGGAGAAGGTGAGACAGAGAGCAGAGCGCTTCACCAATGAGGCTCTGGAGCAATTGGTGGCCGCAGTGGAGCGCCGGCGAGATGTTCTCTACCCAAACAATGGCAGGAGGCCGAATCATAAGGACTACCGACGAGCTTGGAGGGATGTATGCCAGAGGGTCAACTCCAGCAGCATGGTGACCAGGAGCCCTGTCCAATGCAGAAAGAAATTCAACGACCTCACTCGGGTCGTGAGGGTGAGTGTTGTTTCTGCAAACTTCTGCATCCCTTCATTTGCACCTGTCTTTATGGCTACAGGGTAGGCTGTGCCCCATTGGCCATCTGCCAGCAAGCACCCATGGCCCTTTCTGGGCACACACATGCACATTTGACTCAAGGCGTCATGTAAGGGCTCTTGCTCCATGGGGGGCATGAGATGATCACTCAGGGCATCATGTAACATAACTTCCCCTCCTTTCCCCTGCAGTCCAAGCTGGCGAGGATTGGCAAAGACCAGCTTCGCACCGGTGGAGGACCTCCACAAGTGGTCACTCTCACGGATCTCGAGGAGAGAGTCTACCAGATTCTTGGAGGACGTCTGACTGGTCCTGTAACCACTGCAGCTGCCGACCCCATTGTCGACAGTGATGGTAAGGTTCTCACCTTTTACAACTGTCTCCTTCCACTTGTTCCCCCCACCAGCATGCTTTCTCACTGTGGACCCATGTCATAGCCTTGCCGCAATCTGGCATCCCTTGCTGCCAAGCTGTCCTTTTGCTAAAGCCACTCTTCCACCTCCCTGCTTTCAGATGCTGCATCACCAGCTCGGGAGCCGGGCCCTCAAGCTGCTAGTGCCAGTGCCTCCGAAGGCTCAATGAGAAAATTACTGTCCAACAGAAGGTCAGCAACTCTCTCCAGCAACGATCAGAATGGCCAGCCCAAATGGCTACAGCTTTTATACTAGCGCTGTCCCCTTTAAATAGCGCCCCCCGAGTCCGAGAAGGGCCTGGGAACGCTCCATCCAACTGTCACTAATAGCGCCAGGCGAAAAGGTTGCGGGCGCCACCGAATATCCGGTCCGGGGCGCCAAAATGGTGTTGCACACTGAAATGACGTCATGATCTGCCTGCGCCCGCGGGCGAGTGAAAAGAGTTCGCGCCGGCGCTAAAAAGATACTCAATATGGGAGGTGGCGCTATATTCACTGCGCCCGCCCAAAAATTGGGTAACGCCCCAATTCTCGGGCTCTTTAGGCGTTAGTCGCTGGCGCTACCAACCGAATTTCTAGGCCTATGACTCTAAAATATTGGATTAAATAAGATATTTATATACATAAAATAAATACATATGGGTATGATCTTGTGGCCATTACAGAAACATGGCTGCAGGGTGACAATGCCTGGAATTAAACATACCAGGTTATTTAACGATCAGGAAGGACAGGCAGGAAGGAAGGGGAGGTGGGGTGGCTATGTTAATAAAGGAAGGAATCACTGTGATACAGAGAAATGATATTGGGTCAAAAGATCAGGATAATGAAACAGTTTGGGTGGAGGTAAGGAATAATAAGGGGAAAAAAACACTAGTGGGCGTAGTCTATAGGCCTCCGAACAGTGGCAACTCTGTTGGATGGAGTATCAATCAGGAAATAGTTGAGGCTTGTAATAAGGGAACATCTATAATTATGGGGGATTTTAACTATCATATTAATTGGACAAATCAAATTGGGCAGGGCTGCCTTGAGGATGAGTTCATTGAGTGTATTAGGGATGGGTTTCTTGAGCAGTATGTAACTGAACCGACCAGGGGGCAAGCAACCTTAGATCTGGTCCTGTGTAACGAGACAGGATTAATTAAAAATGTCCTAGTAAAGGATCCCCTTGGAATGAGTGACCATAACATGGTTGAATTCCATATTCAATTAGAGGGTGAGAAGGTTGGATCTCAAACAAGCGTGCTAAGCTTGAATAAAGGAGACTATGAAGGTATGAGAGCGGAATTGAGTAGAGTGGATTGGGAAAATAGATTAAAGGGTAAGACGATACATGATCAGTGGTGTACATTTAAGGAGTTATTTTACAACTTCCAAAAAATATATATTCCACTGAGAAGAAAAGGGTGTAAAAGAAGACAGCCATCCGTGGCTAAGTAAAGAAATTAAGGATAGGATTCGACTAAAAACAAGGACATATAAGGTAGCCAAATCTAGTGGGAGGATAGAGGATTGGGAAAACTTTAAAAGACAGCAAAAAATAACAAAAAGATTGATTAAGAAAGGGAAGATAGATTATGAAAGTAAATTAGCAAAAAATATAAAAACAGATAGTAAGAGTTTTTATAGTTATATAAAAAGAAAAAGGGTGGCTAAAGTAAATGTTGGTCCCTTAGAGGATGAGACCGGGAAATTAATGGTGGGAAATATGGAGATGGCAAAAACACTGAATGAATATTTTATTCATAGGATTTAGTGTCTTTACAGTAGAAGACATTAAGAATATCCCAACACTGGACAAACAGGGGGGAGGAGCTAAACACGATCAAAATCACTAAGGAAGTGGTACTCGGTAAAATAATGGGACTCAAGGCGGATAAATCACTTGGTCCTGATGGCTTACATCCTAGGGTCTTGAGGGAAGTGGCGGTAGGGATTGTGGATGCATTGGTAATAATTTTCCAAAACTCCCTGGACTCGGCAATGGTCCCGGCAGACTGGAAAACTGCTAATGTAACACCCTTATTTAAAAAGGGCAGTAGACAGAAGGCTGGAAACTATAGACCGGTTAGCCTAACATCTGTGGTAGGTAAAATTTTGGAGTCCATTATTAAGGAGACAGTAACAGGACATTTGGATAATCATAACTTAATAGGACAAAGTCAGCATGGTTTTATGAAGGGGAAGTCATGTTTGACAAATTTGCTGAAGTTCTTTGAGGAAGTAACATATAGGGTGGATAAAGGGGAACCAGTGGACGTAGTGTATTTAGACTTCCAAAAGGCATTTGACAAGGTGCCACACAAAAGATTATTGCTTAAGATAAAAAATCACGGGATTGGGGGTAATATTCTGGCATGGATAGAGGATTGGCTATCTAACAGAAGGCAGAGAGTTGGGATAAATGGTTCATTCTCAGACTGGCAATCAGTAACTAGTGGTGTTCCGCAAAGGTCAGTGCTGGGTCCCCAACTCTTCACAATCTATATTAACGATTTGGAGGAGGGGACCGAGTGTAACATATCAAAGTTTGCAGATGATACTAAGATGGGGGGGAAAGTAGTGAGTGAGGAGGACATAAAAAACCTGCAAGGGGACATAGACAGGCTAAGTAAGTGGGCAGAGATTTGGCAGATGGAACACAATACTGGAAAGTGTGAGGTTATGCACTTTGGCAGGAAAAATCGTAGAGCAAGTTATTATCTTAATGGCAAGAAACTGGAAAGTACTGAAGTACAAAGGGATCTGGGGGTCCTGGTGCACGAAACTCAAAAGGTTAGTATGCAGGTGCAGCAAGTGATTAAGAAGGCCAATGGAATGTTGGCTTTCATTGCTAGGGGGATAGAATATAAAAATAGGGAGGTATTGCTTCAGTTGTACAAGGTATTGGTGAGACCGCACCTGGAATACTGCGTACAGTTTTGGTGTCCATACTTAAGACATACTTGCTCTCGAGTCAGTACAAAGAAGGTTCACTCGGTTAATCCCGGGGATGAGGGGATGGACATATGAGGAGAGGTTGAGTAGATTGGGACTCTACTCATTGGAGTTCAGAAGAATGAGAGGCGATCTTATTGAAACATATAAGATTGTGAAGGGGTTGGATCGGGTGGATGCGGGGAGGATGTTCCCGATGATGGGTGAAACTAGAACTAGGGGGCATAGTCTTAGAATAAGGGGCTGCTCTTTCATAACTGAGATAAGGAGGAACTACTTCACTCAGAGGGTGGTAGGTCCATGGAATATGCTGCCCCAAAAAGCTGTAGAAGCTACATCATTACATAAATTTAAAACAGAAATAGACAGTTTCCTAGAAGTAAAGGGAATTAAGGGTTATGGGGAGCAGGCAGGAATTTGGACATGAGTCTAGGTTCGGATCAGTCATGGCCCTGTGGGTAGTGGAGCAGGCCCAGGGGCCGTGTAGCCTGATCCTGCTCCTATTTCGTGTGTCTAATTCTGTTAGATTCAGGAGATGCTTCTGTGATAGTGGATTGGCGGTTAGGATCAGATCAGCCATGATCTTATTGAATGGGGGAGCAGGCTCGAGGGGCCGATTGGCCTACTCCTGCTCCTATTTCTTATGTTCTTATATTGGTGGGGATTGTTATGTGGGTTGTTTAACAACAAGCTACAGCAGTTTTTAACATGGCTGTATGCAAATTGTGCAGAACATAACATTGTCCTCTATAAGAACATAAGAAATAGGAGCAGAAGTAGGCCATACGGGCCCTCGAGCCATTCAATAAGATCACGGCTGATCATCGACCTCAACACTTTCTCGCCCGATCTCCATATCCCTTGATTCCCCGAGAGTACAAAAATCTATCTGTCTCAGTCTTGAATATACTCAAAGACTCAGCATTCACAGCCCTCTGGGGCAGAGAATTCCAAAGATTCACAACCCTCTGAGTGAAGAAATTTCTCCTCATCTCGGCTTGAAATGGCCGACCTCTTATCCTGAGACTATGCCCCCCTAGTTCTAGACACTCCAGCCAGGGGAAACAACCTCTCAGCATCTACCCTGTCAATCCCCTTCAGAATCTTGTATGTTTCAATGAGATCACCTATCATTCTTCTAAACTCCAGAGAGTATCGGCCCATTCTACACAATCTCTCATCATAGGACAGCCCTCTCATCCCAGGAATCAATCTGGTGAACCTTCGTTGCACCGCCTCCAAGGCAAGTATATCCTTCCTTAGATAAGGAGACCAAAACTGTGCACAGCACTCCAGGTGTGGTCTCACCAAGGCCCTGTACAATTGTAGCAAGACTTCCTTACTCTTATACTCCAAACCCCTTGCAATAAAGGCCAACATGCCATTTGCCTTCCTTATTGCTTGCTGTACCTGCATGTTAGCTTTCTGTGTTTCTTGCACGAGGACACCCAGATCTCTCTGAACACCAACATTTGAAAGTTTCTCACCATTTATTTATTCTTCCTACCAAAGTGAATAACCTCACACTTCCCTACATTATACTCCATCTGCCACCTTACTGCCCACTCACTTAGTCTATCTATATCCCTTTGCAGACTCTCTGTGTTCTCCTCACAGCTTACTGTCCCACCTAGCTTTGTATCGTCAGCAAACTTGGATACATTACACTCGGTCCCTTCATCATTAATATAGATTGTAAATAGCTGAGGCCCCAACACTGATCCTTGTGGCACCCCACTAGTTACAGCCTGCCAACCTGAAAAAGATCCATTTATCCCTACTCTCCGTTTTCTATCCGTTAATCAATCCTCTAGCCATGCTACAATATTACCCCCAACCCCATGAGCCTTAATCTTGTGTAATAACCTTTTATGTGGCACCTTATCGAATGCCTTTTGGAAATACAAATATACTACATCCACTGGTTCCCCTTTATCTACCCTGCTAGTTACATCCTCAAAAAACTCTAATAAATTTGTCAAACACGATTTCCCTTTCATAAAACCATGTTGACTCTGCCTAATCATGTTATGATTTTCTAAGTGCTCTGTTATCACTTCCTTAACAATGGATTCCAGCATTTTCCCAACGACTGGTGTCAGGCTAACTGGCCTGTAGTTCCCTGTTTTTACTCTCCCTCCTTTCTTGAATAGCGGTGTTACATTTGTGACCTTCCAATCCACTGGGACCGTTCTAGAATCTAGGGAATTTTGGAAGATCAAAACCAATGCATCCACTATCTCTTCAGCCACCTCTTTTAGAACCCTAGGATGTAGGCCGTCGGGTCCAGGGGATTTGTTGTCTTTTCGTTCCATTAGTTTCTCTAGTACTTTGTCTCTACTTATATTAATTACGTTAAGTTCCTCACCCTCATTAGACCCTTGGTTCCCCACCATTTTTGTTATGCTTTCTGTGTCTTCAACTGTGAAGACAGATACAAAATATTTGTTTAATGTTTCTGCCATTTTCTTATTCCCCATAATAATTTCTCCTGTCTGAGCCGCTAAGGGACCAACGGTTACTTTTGCTACTCTCTTCTTTTTACATACTTGTAGAAGCTCTTACAATCTGCTTTTATATTTCTTGCTAGTTTTCTCTCATTCTATTTTTTCCCTTTTTATCAATTTTTTGGTCATCCTTTGCTGGTTTCTGAAACTTCCCAATCATCATGCTTACTACTATTCTTTGCAACATAAGCTTCTTCTTTCAATCTAATGCTATCCTTAACTTCTTTAGTTTGCCATGGTTGGATCACTTTTCCTGTGGAGTTTTTGTTTCTCAATGGAATGTATTTTTGTTGAGAATTATGAAATATTTCTTTAAATGCTAGCCACTGCTTATCTACCGCCATACCTTTTAATCTATTTTTCCAATCTACTTTAGCCAACTCACCCCTCACACCTATGTAATTAGCTTTATTTAAGTTTAAGACTATAGTTTTGGACTTTGGCGAGTCACTCTCAAACTTAACGTGAAATTCTATCATATTATGATCACTCTGTCCCAGAGGATCCTTTACTATGAGATTGCTAATTAACCCTGTCTCATTACACAAGACAAGATGTAAAACAGCCTGTTTCCTGGTTGGTTCCATGATGTATTGTACTAGGAAACTATCCTGAATGCATTCCATGAACTCGTCATCCAGACTACCTTTGCCAATTTGATTTGTCCAGTCTATATGATGATTAATGTCCCCCACGATTATTGCATTACCTTTGTTACAAGCTCCTACTATTTCTTGATTAATATTCTGTCCAACGCTATAGCTACTGTTAGGGGGCCTATATACTACTCCCACCAGTGTTTTCTGCCCCTTGTTATTCCTTATCTCCACCCATACTGATTCTACTTCCTGATCTTCCGAGCCGAGATCCTTTCTCTCTACTGTGTTTATGTCATCCTTTATTATCCGGGCTACTCCCCCTCCTTTTCCTTTCTGCCTGACTTTTCGAAATGTCAAGTACCCTGGAACATTTAGTTCCCAACCTTGGTCACCTTGCAACCACGTCTCTGTAATGGCTATTAGATCAAACTCATTTATCTCTATTTGTGCCACTAGTTCGTCTATCTTGTTATGAATGCTTCATGCATTCAGATAAAGAGCCTTTAATTTAATTTTTTTTACCATTATTCCCTGCTTTGACCTTATTCTCTGCTGCACTGCTACCGTTAAACTCTCTGTCCCTTCCTGTCACACTGCTTATTTTCACCCAAATCGCTACACTGCTCTATTGCCTCGACCTTTCTCTTTAGATTTCTAAATTTCCCCTCACCTAACCCCTCCCCACCTTTTTTATTCTATTAAATAGAAGGATATGCTGATAGTGTTAGATGAAGCAGGGCGAGAGGAGGCTCAAGTGGTGGATAAACACTGGCAGAGGCCAGTTAGGCCGAATGGCCTGTTTCAGTGCTGTAGACTCGATGTAATTCTGCGTAACATTTGCACTTTCCAGTGCGAGTCACTGGATGGCAATCAGTAGCAGGTGGATTTTCCTCAATCCCTAACCCAGGGCACTGAGGCCAAATGCAGCATCCCTGCCGTCTAGGACCAGCCAGCACAGCACAGACAGGGAGTTGAACCTGGTCTGTATGGCTCCACACTTCAGCATGTTGTACACTGATCCTCTGAGCCTTCCCAAGAGCTCGTAATGAAAGTTTTATGCTGTGGGCTCATGTTAGTCAGTACATGGGGGCTTGGGGGAGGGGTGGGGGGAGGAGGGTGGTGGTAATTGGTAGAGTAAATAAGGAGAAACTGTTTCCAGTGGCTGGAGGGTCGGTAACCAGAGGACACAGATTTAAGATAATTGGCAAAAAATTCAGGGGGGAGAGGAGGAAAATTTTTAATGATCTGGAACGCACTGCCTGAACAGGTGGTGGAAGCAGATTCAATAATAATTTTTAAAAGGGAATTTGCTATTGAAAGGGAGAAATTTGCTGGGCTGTGGGGAAGAACGGGAGGGATTGGGACTAATTGGACGGCTCTTTCAAAGAGCCGGCACAGGTACGATGGGCCGAATGGCCTCCTTCTGTGCTGACTTTTCTATCCAAGTGTTTCTATAGCAAAAATGCTAACTGCTCTTGAAGTATGATGCAATAAAAAAAGCAAGTTAAAAATAGTCACTGCTAAAATAGTCCTGCCAACCCTCTGTACTGTACCCTCTGGGCAAGGTCATTGGTCTTTACACACTTGAGCACCTACATGCCCTGGTGCGGTTCACAGAAAAGCAAAAGTTTTTCGCAAACAGGAAATTGAACCGATGTGTGAAGTAAAACTGTCGTTCATAAATGAACACAACAACATTTCACAAAGCCCTTCAGAAAGAGAAAGGGAAGTGGCTGTCCTGTCAGGTGACTATGTTGTCTCGCAGATGTGACGCACAGTTTTCCATTCAGTTTCTTCGAAGTAGAAACATTAAAATGTAAATAAGGAGAAACCATTTCCACTGGCAGGAGGGTCGGTAACCAGCGGACACAGATTTAAGATCATTGGTAAAAGAACCAGGGGGGAGATGAGGAGAAATGTTTTTCCACAGCGAGTTGTTGTGATCGGGAATGCGCTGCCTGAAAGGGCGGTGGGAGCAGATTCAATAATAACTTTCAAAAGGGAATTGGATAAATACTTGAAGGGGAGAAATTTGCAGGGCTGTGGGGAAAGAGCAGGGAGTGGGACTAATTAGAGAGCTCTTTCAAAGAGCTGGCACAGGCACGATGGGCCGAATGGCCTCCGTCTGCGCTCTATCATTCTATGATTCCAAAAAATTATTACCCAAATGATTAATTAAATAACTTAATGAAGGGAATTGGATTGGATCAGATTAGAGTAACACGTTAATTGTTTTGCATGTAATTGATTAACTCTGGAAAGCAGAAAGCGAGCTCTTCAGCAGCCAAACCAGGGGGACTCATCAAGAAAGTCTTGGCGGCAGTGCCAGCAGGTTCGCTGATATCCAGCGGCTCTCACTCCAGTAAGTTTGTGAACGTTGACTTTTGCTGCTGAAAGAGAAGCTCTGATGCAAATGGACCAAAGTGACCTCGAGTCACGTGGGGAAAAGTTAAGGGAGTTGGGCTTGTGCACAGAGGAGACTTCACTCTTACCCAGTTGAAGTCTTTTAGATTATGAAGGCGACTGATCAAGGTGATCTGGTGAGAGGTTGATATACGAGGGCTAATGGAGTTGTAGAATAAGTTAACAGAGAAGGTCACTGTAAGGGACAGTACACATGGGTTCAAGAGGCAATTAAATGAGCTTCATGGAAGCAGAAGGGATTGAGGAACAGGATGAGAAGGCAGGCAAGAAGGATGGGATTGGATAAAAAGGAGTGACCTTTTAGGGCAAATGGACTTTTCCTGTTCCTAATGTTCTTCAGTTTTGGTCTTGATCGAGGATTTGATTCTCTTACTTCTAGCTGTCTTAGAATCTATAAACTCTGATTTTCTACAAAGATGGTGGGACTTAGTCCTCTGGGTAAATGCACCAGCTGGTGTTCTACTGAGCCACACTGACCAGGTTTGATCCTCATTAAGTTAACTGATCTCACCTGGGTCAGCAGTGGAGATGCTGCAATTGGCTTCAGCTTGACTTGGCTATGGAAGCAAAAAAATGCCAAGGATTCTGCTCTTGAACATAATCTAGTGACCACTGTGGCTATGTGTGGGTACATGGATTTCAGGTAAGAACAGGTGGTGCCCTGTCTGACCAATCTCCTTTGAGGAAGTGACAACCCAAATGGAGTGTGGTAAACCCTATGGCGTTATGTACTTAAACTTCCAAACTTCAGGGTTGGGGGGGGGGTGGGGTGGGAAGTATGGAGTGCTGTGCCCAGGGCTCAGTGTTGGGACCACTGCTGTTTCAACTTACATCAATGACTTGGATTCAGAAACTCAACAACAATTGGTCAGATTGCAGATGATACCAAACTGGGAGGGGCACTGTAATCGAGTAAGGCAGAGCAGAAATTACAGAATGAGCTGAACAAAATATGTGAGTTAGCAGATGAAATGTAATGCAGTCACGTCCTAAAGTACTGCACACAGGGAGAAATGGGCAACACACGGACTCCATGAATGGTGCTAAAATAGCTAATGACGAGGTTGAAAGAGATCTAGGAGTTTTAGTAGACTGAACACTCAACATCACCAACAGAGACAATAAGATGTCAAACTACAGTAAGATATACATAAGAAGTCATGATCAAACTGTACAGGCTCTGGGGGGGGGGGGGATGTAGGGCAGTGGTGGGAGCTGGGGCAGGGGGATGGTTTCTGGATGGATGAATTAAGATGGGCCGAATGGCCCTCCTCAGCTGTATGTATCTTGTGAACTCCCATTATCTTTTACTTCAAAAACTGCTTCCTGCTCACCTTTGGAAATGTAGGGCTTCATTTCATCAACGTTGGGAGCAACTTGTGGTCTAGGGACAGGAGCTGGGGGTCTGCTCACAATCTCTTGAGGATAGCCATCATCTATCACAGTCTCGTATACATCCTCCCCGCTCTCTTCATAAGGGGCATCGCACTCCACAGTTACGTCGTTACTCCCTGCAATAACGATTGTTCAAACACAAGTTAAATAATGTTTAAGAAACAGGCACCAAGCTCCTCAAGGGTTCAAATGGGAAATTCTCCATGTGGTGTGGTTCTGAGCCTCGAAGACCAGGAAGGTCCCAGGTGTGATCCTCAGGATGAGCTGATCTCGGCCAGAGTGCCAGCTACCTTTAGATTTGGTGATCCTGGGTTAAGGAGGAGAGAAATCAGCCAGAACTTCCAATCCTCCTCACTATCCAATGACATGCGTGGATGGTGGATGAAGACAGGGTTGCCATAGACTGTGATACCTTCCAAGGTGGAATTGCCAGTTCTCTCATTGTCTCGGACCACTGGAGATGAAATAGCCAGTTGGGTGAAGGCTGCCATTGTCAAGTCGATGAGCGCATGTCTTCAGGGGAATGACAGAGAGAAGGGAAAGAACCAAAGCACAAAACAAGACCCACCTTGAAGAAACTTTCTCAGTATGCAATCTTTCGTTGAACCAAAAGGGGCTGGGGTAGATGGAGCTGCGTGGGCCATTCCAGTTACCTTAGACATTGACTCATCTAAAAGCAAATTTACTGAAATGTTATCTTACAGAATCAAACAAAGACACCTCAGACATACCATAATTTTCACTCATTTATTGTCTAATATGTCCCTCTCTCGAATCCCAGCTGTTTGTTGTTTCCCATTCCCAAATCCTGGCTGTATCTTTCCCTCTCTCAAGTCCCGGCCGTTTATTTGTTTCGTTCTCCCGAGTCGCGACACTGCCGTCAGCACAGACTAGTAATCAATCCTGGGAGCTCAGTTGTGTCTGGCCCAGCCCTACTGTGGGCAGTGCCCTCACCCACCACCTCATTGCTTCAGCTACAGAATTCTGTTCCGACTCACAAGTGCTTTCCATTATCCCTGCCGGAGGGAGCATTTCAATCATCGATTCATAGATGTCCTCATCACAGCCGGGGTTTAAGCTGCATTTCATCAAGATGTCTTTGGTCACCGTTGCCATGGATTCATACATGTCTTCGTCCTCTTCCCCTTCCATGCTACCACATAGCTCCTCTTTGAGATGAGTCTTTAACATATCTGCTGTCTCCTGTAAACAGCAATTGAAGCTATTAGAGTGGATCACTAAACAAAAGGGTCTCTCAGAAACCATACTGCTTGCTGATCTGACCAGAGCCAATAAATCTTCATATCTCTATGAGCAGATACTCACATATACAATCAGTATATCCACATAGATATAGAAATACATACACACACATATATTAGGAGTTGGCCGCAGCACAGTGGGTAGCACACTTGCCTCTGAGTTAGAAGGTAGTGGGTCAAGTCCCACTCCTGAGATTGGAGCACACAATCTAGGCCGGCATTCCAGTGCAGTACTGAGTGACTGCTGCACTGTCAGAGGTGCCGTCTTTCAGAGACATTAAACTGAGGCCCCGTCTGCCTGCATGTAAAAGATCCTATAGCACTATTTGAAGAAGAGCAGGGGTCTTCCTCAACCAACATCACTAAAAAAAAACAGATGATCTGGTCATTATCACATTGCTGTTTGTGGGAGCTTGCTGTGCACAAATTGACTGCCGCGTTTCCTACATTACAACAGTGACTACACTTCAAAAGTTGGTTGTAAAATACTTTGGGATGTCCTGGGGTCATGAAAGGCGCTATAGAAATGCAAGTATTTTCTTTTTAATAAATATATAAACATAAAATAATAATATATAAATCAATTTAAGTGTAAAATGTTGGAGGGAAATCTGACCTGGACTAATTTAAAGGGGCGCAGCTGTCGAGGTGGAGATATGGACAAGAGAACGGGTGCAAGAGCCAGTCAGTCAGTCTTAGGTGAAGGGGGAGAGGAGGGTGGAGGGTACAGGAATGGAAGGAGAGTAGGGCCAGGGAGGAGGAAAGGGGATGGAGGGGAGGGAATGGAAGGAAAGTAGCTAGAGGAGAAAGGAGGTAAGAAGGGAAGAGGGATGGTAGGGGAGGCAAAGGGGAGGACCGTAAAGGTAGAGAGAAGAGGGGAGGGGGAGGGGACATGGTAGGAGAGGGGGATAGTGGGAGTAGAGGGGTAGAAAAAGGGAGCGACGGGAAGGGAAGAAAGGGCTGGAGGAAGAGAGGGAGGAGAAGAAGGGATGAGGGAGGGGAGGGGAGAGAAGATGACGAGGAGGAGGCTGGCTATCGAAATCCAAAACAAAATCCATGTATTGAAAAGGCCACAGGATTTCTGTTTGATTTATATATATTTTAGAAAAGGAATGGTGTTGGGGTCGCTAGAAATCAACAGGCTCTGAGACTATTGTTGCAGCAAAGGCAAAACGCGTGTTACTTTATTCACTCTCCAATGAGGACTGAGGGTCTCAGCCTCGTTGCAGGGCTATGACGTCATCACGCTACCGACGCATGACGTCATCACGCTACCGACGCTCTTAAAGGGACCCTGCCCCGATAACCCAACCAAGTATGTACATATAACAACATTGGCTATAAATAGTGAATTGTGTTATTGTCCCTATGTGGTCTCCGCCACAATGGTACAATTTTAAAGGTTGTGCAAGAACAGAGAGACCTGGGGGTTCACATACACAAATCTCTGAAGATGGCAGGACAAGTTGAGAAGGCTGTTAAAAAAGCGTGTGGGATCCTGGGCTTTATAAATAGAGACATGGGTACAAAAGCAAGGAAATTATGATAAACCTTTATAAATCACTGGTTAGACCCCAGCTGGAGTATTGTGTCCAATTCTAGGCATCACACTTTAGGAAGGATGTCAAGGCCTTGGAGAGGGTGCAGAGGAGATTTACTGGAATTGTACCAGGGATGAGGGACTTCAGTTACATGGAGAAACTGGAGAAGCTGGGGTTATTCTCATTGGAGCAGAGAAAGAAAGACTTGCATTTATATAGCGCCTTTCACGACCACCGGACATCTCAAAGCGCTTTACAGTCAATGAAGTACTTTTAAAGTGGAATCACTGTTGTAATGTGGGAAACACGGCAGCCAATTTGCGCACATCAAGCGCCCACAAACAGCAGTGTGATAATGACCAGGTAATCTGTTTTTGTTATGTTGGTTGAGGAATTGAAGAGATCACAAAGTCTCTGAAGAATGGACTCAGTCGGGAATATTTTGTGGACTTTATGGGATTTTTTGAGGGCATTTTTCCTGTGGTGGGATCGCCCTGTGCAAATGCGTGGGGGACTGGTTTGTTAAAACTCCAGAGAACGCATGGCGGTTGGCTGTGACAAAAGAACTGTCAGTCATCCGGAATGTATGGGTTCGCCCGACAGTCCTGGAAAAAGGAAGGGGGCCATTGAACTTGAACTTATTAAAAGGCCACTCTAATATACAAAAGCTCTTCTCACCTCCATCTCAGAAGAGAAGCAGAACAATGAACCCACTGGCCTCAGCCAGCCGAAAGGGAGCCAGTTTTTTTCCCAACACAAAGACCGAAAGGTATGTCCCAGTCTTAGGGCCATTAATCCAATATGCATGGGTCCGAGGATGACTCATCAGTGATTAAGCACCGGAGTGCTTAGAAACAATAGGATTTTAAAGATTGGCGGGAAAAGATAGGGACTACTATAAAGATAGATTCTTTTCCACCATTCTCGCTCTCTCTCTCTGGATCCCTGCTCCAACAAGATCGAACTAACAAGAAGTACCAGAGAAGCCGACGAGCGGAGCGATCGAAACCGACCGCGTGTGGGGGTAAGCACAGTCTCTCAGAAGTGAAGCTTTTGGGCTATTCCGAGGGGGGGAGCTTCGTTTGGTTCAACCAGGTGAATTCGTTGGTAGGGGTGGAATTAGAGTCCACCATAGCAACAAGGGAATTACTGCTTGTTATAGTCCCCAGTTGTGTACTGTATGTATGTTGATTGTAATCTGGATTTTATTCTCCACAGAGACAGTGATTTCGTTTAGTAGGGCATGTTTTAGCCAGTGTATGTTAGACCAAATAAATACAAGTTTGATTTTTCACCGAACCATTCCTGTCCGTGACTTATTTCATTTACACTCTGAATAATAATTCCCGGGTACAGAACCTTCGTAAGGCGGGGGCGATTCAAACCGTCCGTCTAACAATTGGGCTAGGATCAAAAACCACTTACAGGATAAATATTGACCAGGACACCGGGGATAACTCCCCTACTCTTCTACAAAATAGTGGCCGTGGGATCTTTTACGTCCACCTGAGAGGGCAGACGGGGCCTCGGTTTAACGTCTCATCCGAAAGACGGCACCTCCGACAGTGCAGCACTCCCTCAGCACTGCACTGGCATGTCAGCCTAGCTTTATATGCTCAAGTCCCTGGAGTGGTTAAGAGTTAAGAGGAGCTTTAAAAGAGGTGTTCAAAATCATGAAGGGTTTTGATAGAGTAAATAAGGAGAAACTGTTTCCACTGGCAGAAGGGTCGGTAACCAGAGTTGTTGTGATCTGGAATGCATTGCCTGAAAAGGAGGTGGAAGCAAATTCAATAGTAACTTACAAAAGAAATTTGGGTACGTATATTTTACATCAGATTACATCGGACATACGGCACAGAAACAGGCCATTCGGCCCAACCAGTCCATGCCGGTGTTTATGCTCCACTCGAGCCTCCTCCCGTCTTTCCTCATCTAAATCTATCAGCATAACCCTCTATTCCCTTCTCCCTCATATGTTTGTCCAGCCTCCCCTGAAATGTATCTATACTATTCGCTTCAACCACTCCCTGTGGCAGCGAGTTCCACATTCTCACCACTCTCTGGGTAAAGAAGTTTCTTCTGAATTCCCTATTGGATTTCTTGGTGACTATCTTATATTGATGGCCTCTAGTTATGCTCTTCCCCACAAGTGGAAACATTCTCTCTGTATCCACTCTATCAAAACCTTTCATAATTTTAAAGACCTCTATTAGGTCACCCCTCAGCCTTCTTTCTTCAAGAGAAAAGAGACCCAGCCTGTTCATCCTTTCCTGATATGTATACCCTCGCATTTCTGGTATCATCCTTGTAAATCTTCTCTGCACCCTCTCCAGTGCCTCTATATCCTGTTTATAATATGGCGACCAGAACTGTACGAAGTACTCCAAGTGTGGTCTAACCAAGGTTCGATACAGGTTTAGCATAACTTCCCTACTTTTCAATTCTATACCTCTAGAAATAAACCCTAGTGCCTGGTTTGCTTTTTTTATGGCCTTGTTAACCTGTGGCGCTACTTTTAGTATTTGAAAAGGAAAAATTTGCAGGGCTATGGGGAAAGGGCGGGGGAGTGGTATCAATTGGAGAGCTCGTTCAAAGAGTCAGTACAGACATGATGGGCTGAACAGCCTCCTTCTGAGCTGTAAGATTCTATGATCCTAATGATATTGAGGCAAATCATAAATAGGCATAAATATACAAGGAAATTTGACACCGAGCCACATAAGGAGATATTAGAACACATGACTAAAAGCTTGGTCAAAGAGGTAGGTTTTAAGGAGCGTCTTAAAGGGAGAGAGAGAGAGAGGCAGAGAAGTTTAGGGAGGGAATTCCAAAGCTTATGGCCCAGGCAGCTGAAGGCAAGGCCACCAATGGTGGAGCAATTCAAATCGGGGATGCGCAAGAGACCAGAATTAGAGGAGCGCAGAGAGCACATGCCAGGAGAGCATTGGAATAGTCAAGTAAAAAAAATCTCAGTATCTTTCCTATAGCGTGGAGCCCAACACTATACTATACACAGTCCTCTAATCTTATCAAGGTTTACAGTGGATCCAAGGGTCTGGAGTAGATGCCTAATCTGGGAGGCGGAAATCTCCAGTAGTGAATGACAAACTCTAGCGGTGGCTGAACAGCATTGGCTGGGTGTGGGACCCGAGTCTTCGGACCCGAGGGGCTGCCTGTTTAAATGGACATACCTTCACAAAGGTACTGACTTGGATACAGAACTGGTTGGCAGACAGGAAGCAAAGAGTTGGAATAAATGGGTCTTTTTCCGATTGGCAGGCAGTGACTAGTGGGGTACCGCAGGGCTCGGTCCTTGGACCCCAGCTATTCACAATATATATTAATGATCTAGATGAGGGAACTAGATGTAATATCTCCAAGTTTGCAGACGATACAAAGCTGGGTGGGCGTGTGTACTGTGAGGAGGATGCCGAGAAACTCCAGTATGATTTGGACAGGTTGGGTGATTGGGCAGATGCATGGCAGATACAGTATAATGTGGTTAAATGCGAGGTTATCCACTTCGGTGGCAAAAACAGGAAGGCAGATTATTATCTGAATGGCAACAGATTGGGAGAAGGGTAAGTGCAACGAGACCTGGGTGTCCTTGTGCACTAGTCGCTGAAGGTAAGCATGCAGGTGCAGCAGGCGGTTAAGAAGGCAAATGGTATGTTGGCCTTCATAGCGAGAGGATTCGAGTACAGGAGCAAGGATGTCTTGCTGCAGTTGTACAGGGCCTTGGTGAGACCGCACCTTGAGTATTGTGTGCAGTTTTGGTCGCCTTATCTGAGGAAGGATGTTCTTGTCACGGAGGGAGTGCAGCGAAGATTCACCAGACTGATACCTGGGATGGCAGGAATGACGTATGAGGAGAGATTGGGTCGATTGGGCTTATACTCGCTGGAGTTTAGAAGAATGAGAGGAGATCTCATTGAAACTTATAAAATTCTAACAGGACTAGACAGACTAGATGCAGGAAGGATGTTCCCGATGGTGGGGGAGTCCAGAACCAGGGGTCACAGTCTAAAGATAAGGGGTAAGTCATTTAGGACAGAGATGAGGAGGAATTTCTTCACCCAGAGAGTGGTGAACCTGTGGAATTCTCTACCACACAAAACAGTTGAGGCCAATTCATTAAATATATTCAAGAAGGAGTTAGATATATTTCTTAAGGCTAAAGGGATCAAGGGATATGGGGAGAAAGCAGGGACAGGGTACTGAGTTTGGATGATCAGCCATGATCTCATTAAATGGCGGAGCAGGCTCGAGGGGCCGAATGGCCTACTCCTGCTCCTATCTTCTATGTTTCTATCCGCTCCACAGGTAGGGTCATTTTGCTGGGAATTAATGGGCGCTCCACAACTGAGAGAAATGTAAATATTAAATAGATAAAATATATGCACATTATATATTAAATATAGTCACTAGAATGATACCGGGGCTAAAAGGGTTAAATTGTGAGGACAGGTTACACAGACTGGGCTTGTATTCCCTCGAGTTTAGACGATTAAGGGGCGATCTAATTGAGGTGCTTAAAGGATTTGATGGGGTAGCGAGAGAGAAACTATTTCCTCTGGTGGGGGGAGTCTAGAACAAGGGGGCAGAACCTTAAAATTAGAGCCAGGCCATTCAGGGGTGATGTCAGAGAGGCACTTCTTCAACACAAAGGGTGGTGGAAATCTGGAACTCTCGCCCCCAAAAAGCTGTTGAGGCTGGAGGTCAACTGAAAATTTCAAAACAGGGATTGATAAGTCTTTGTTAGGTAAGGGTATTAAGGGATACGGGAACCAAGGCAGGTAGATACAGATCGGCCATGATCTCATTGAATGGTGGAACAGACTCGAGGGGCTGAATAGCCTCCTCCTGTTCCTAAAATTAAAAAATCCCCAAATTAAAGCTTCAAAATTAAGATTAAAACTAACTCAACTCGGGGGACAGGAGGAAAAGAAAAACAGCGTTGAACATAACCGAGAAAAGTTCCGATTCATTCCACAAGTCACCCAGTGGCCCCAGCTGCTGTCACGTAACTTGGTCAAGACCCAGGATCGAAGCTGGGACCTCCCAGCCACCTCCCGCGGTGTTGTTCATCACCTGGTTTTCCTCTCACGGGAGTGAGCGGCACGCAGTGAAACCAACGATGTTAGTCCAGCCACAGAGCCAGGTCTACATTATCGAATAAAGAGACCGTTCTATTGGCTTGGGGGGCTGTATAGTGAGGACTGATGTTTATAAAACTTGCGATGAAATTCATGAGCAGTTTTCCTTCTTTATCAAATATATCTGCAACTATGCTTCGTGTTCCTAAAAGGTTTAAATTCAGGACTTTTATTAATAACTTGAATCTTCCCACGATTTCTCTCTTATATGTCAAACTTTTGTCTGCATATTCTCTCTATTATGCAAAAATTTAAAAAGACAGAGCTCGCCAAATACTCAATTACAGGATAAAGATCAGCTGGCAAAATGAAGGTGCGAGTTTCACTTGTCCCAGATTCACACACTATACCGACAGCAGTGTTGGCCAGAAATTAAAACCGACCGGTTTACCCCAGACTTTGGTTGGAGTGGAAAGTGGGGGGTGGGGGTGGGGGGGAAGGGGGTAAGGAGGTGGCATAGAGAAGCGGCTGTCGTCCCCGACAAGACAAGGGAAGGTTTTGATCAGTAGACAGCGACTCCTGCTGAAAAGGTCGTGTGTGTGCAGGCAGCAGACAAGGACAAGGCTAACTCAGCTGTAAAGACCCCTGTGATCAGTTCCCTGGTACGATCACTGTATATAAAGAAAGACTTGCATTTCTATATCATTCTCGACCTCAGGACATCCCAAAGCGCTTTACAGCCAATGAAGTACTTTTGAAGTGTAGTCACTGTTGTAATATAGGAAACGCGGCAGCCAATTTGCGCACAGCAAGCTCCCACAAACAGCAATGTGATAACAGCCAGATAATCCGTTTTAGTGATGTTGACTAAGGGATAATTACTGGCCAGGACACCGGGGAGAGCTCCCCTGCTCTTCTTCAAATAGTGCCAGGGGATCTTTTACGCTCACCTGAGAGAGCCGACGTCTCATTCAAAAGTCGGCACCTCCGACAGTGCAGCACTCTCTCAGCACTGCAATGGAGGGCGCGATCTTGCCAGCCCTGGGGAGGTGGATATGGAGGCGGGACTGCCGGGAAAATGGCAGAATTTGGGGGCGGGTGCCCAAGCCGCCCCCAACCCGCCTCCGTGCCATCAGGATAACAGGTAGTTAACAGGCAGAAAATAGGATTGTCACCAGACAAGTGCGGGCTTCCCGAAGGCTCTGAACCCCGCCAGGGTCACTGTGGTGATTATTCTTGTTTTATAAGAAGCATTGTAATTGGTTGCCTGTTTTCCTGCCTTGAGATATATGCTGTAAACTTATTGGTTAGTTGATTCCATGTGACCTGTGGTGGCCATCTTAAATTCAGTTTTCTACAGTTTGGTTGAGACTGGGTGCTCAACATGTACTTGCTGGTTTTTTAAGGTTAATAAAGCCTAGCTTTTGAAAGGCAATCTACTCTTTATCTCAGTCACCGAGGCGAGTAGTGGGTCTGCGGGGGTCGGAGGGGTACAAAAGTGCGCTGTGAAGGTAAGTGATGGGTGCAAGTATGGAGAGGTGAGTGTCTGAGGTAAGTTGTTTCTTCCTGCAGGCTTCAGTCGGTGGGTATGCGGAGAGTCTCGCACCTCCGCGGCAGAGATGACAGATGGCCGTTGCATTCTCCAATGCAACAACCATTTCATTTCTGCAAAAGAAAGAGGTTTGATGAGGTCTTGAATTGAAGACCTCATCAAACTACAGAGAATGTCAGTGTTTGACAGCGTCACAGAGCTGTCAAACGATGACAATTCATCTGTCAAAAATTTTTGATGAAACGTCATACGCTGACGTTCTCTGCAACCGGCTTTCCCTTAATTGGCCTGCTAAGCCCACTGGGCAGGCTTAACAAGGTCAATCAAGGGAAAATAGCGTGGGTTGGCCAAAAGTTGATGGAGGCGGGACTGAAACTCGACAAGTGGGAGTCCCGCCTCCAAAAGCTCCCCATTGGCAAAATCACCCCTGTAGTGTCAGCCTAGACTTTTGTGCTCAAGTCCCTGGAGTGGGACTATGAACCCACGACCTTCTGACTCAGAGGCGAGAGAGCTATCCACTGAGCCACGGCTAACACCTGTGTCGGTAGATAGAGCTTTCTGTATGGAGATAAACCTTTATATCAATGTTAAGCTGAGGCTGGAGAAGATGACTCCAGAGTGTCTGGTTTGTAGAAGGTGGTGAATATATTAGCCATCTAATCAGTGTCCGTGGGTTAGTTGAACCACAAAGTTGGGTGTGAACACCGTTCTGTGGATCACTGAACCTGGAGGTGTGTCTGTCAGAGGAAGCTGTAATCCATTAATATTAATTTATCTTGGTTCTACTCAGAATTCAACGTGCATTCCAGGCAAGGCCAATGGGACATTCAAACCTCTGGCCAGAGACCCAGGGGGTTTTAAGGGAGCACGTGCTTCGTGAGTTGTTTAGCGGCAGTTGGGCTGCTGCAATTGGCCTGGGTTGGGATGCGACAAATCAGCTGAAGTTTCCATCCATTATCACAATCTAGTGATGCTCTCCACAGTTGCCTTTCTTGCCTGGTCCAAGGTCAATGATGATCAACGGTCACATGAGAAAGATGCGGTACTGACAGACCCAACAACAGCCAAAAGGAGAAAGTGAGAAACAGAGCAAATCTGGGAGGTAAAGTGGAAATGTCCCTTCAACAGGGAAGTGCAGAACAGCCTCAGTTCCAGCACCAGTCGGCCGCGAACACAATGGCCCAGAAATTCGGGTCTCCACGGGTGAGTACGCATGGGGTACTCACCTGTAGGCCCAATGGAAGTGCCGGTTTCGTGCATGCACTGCTCATGCGTGGGAAACCGGAACTTCCGTTCCCTTGAAAGAAGGGGTTCAGAGGTGGAACGTGTGCACCGGAGAGGCAGTGCGTGCGCATTGAACTTACATTTTTTTTGCAGGTTTTCCCGGGAGGGTAAGTCTCCAGCAGTTACACATATAAAAAGCAGGCGTTTATATACAAACGATCTGAGTCCTTTGGTGGTTCTGTCACAATACCAACAAGAACACTTTGAAGATATGACTTCAATAGATACACCAAGCAATTACATTGTGTTTGTATTGAACTTGGAGCAGTGAGGAGAGTCACAATGTCTGCTAAAAACCAGTTAAGCCAATATTAAGAATTGAATGAAGAATCTTCGATAAGAATGGCATCAAACAGAAACCATAGCTATCATATTGTTTTTATGATGGTTTTTGAAACACCTAAAGGTAGAGACATAATTATGCATGCAATAGTTGAATTGATAGTAAGATAGAAAGCATTCAACAGAGGTCTCAATAAAGACAATTAGCTGACATCAGCAGAGAACTTCAAAGAAGAAACCACTGCCAAAAGAGTATAAAACATAGACCTTTTCAACAGAAAGTGTAAGATTCTCAAAATTCACAGATCCCCCAAAGCTAGAAGAAAACCCTAAGGAAAATGACTTTGGACTCTTTCTAACAAGCTTCAGGATGATAAAATACGCATTGGGCCTAACAGAGGGAGATTCAAGGTCGGAAACCAAGATTTGGCATTTTAAAAGGCATGTTGGGCCTGTAAAGGGAGAAAAGGCTGCAACAGGGAATGGGATCAACCTCTGTAAAGACAGTTTGGGTATTGGAGTAAATCAAATTGTCTGGGGAACTGTGTAACCTCACTCAGCCCCTATTAGACATTAACATCCTAACAATCGACCCATGGAGGAGCAGTCCCCATCCAAAACATGCATGATACAAATCACCTCGCCAACCTACATAGAAATCTCGGGCTCAGACAGGAGACTCGAAACCTGAGTGTAGCTATGACAATTAACTAGGAGCTCAACAGCTCATTGAATAATCAGTACAGAATCCCGGAACCATTTTACACATTTCTAATCAAGTTACCATTAATGAGCCCGCCCAAATCAAACAATAAACCGGGACTGATTTGGCAAGTCTAATTGAAGACCTGTTTTCTCAACAGGACAGTTCGCTCTAGAAGCAACACACAAGAAACCGGAGCATTGAGATGGGGCAGCATTCTACCATACACCCAAGTTCAACAGCTTCAGTGACCCAGGACATCATCGGACACATCGCGGCAACAAGAGCCTTACAAAACGACCAACAAAATATTACCACCAACCAACCTGGTAATATTGAGCCACCATGGCCAAAGAAAAACAACTCGGGAGAAAACTGAAGATTCAAAGTTTTCCACTCTACAATCTATTCCTGACTTATCCCCGGGTAAGATTTTTACTTAAAAGGAACTCTAAACCCTATCTCTACAGAAGAAAAGTGGGTACTCACCCCATAAATCTAAAATGCACCCTACCGCATCAGCGGACTCGCGACGACTGACCAGCAGTCGAAGTCCTCTACCGCGTCCGGGGTACAGCAGACACCAACCAACACATCCAGCGAACCCCGAAACCGCAAACCAGCTCAACTGTCAAGGATTCGTTTGGTGAGCATTATCCCTGGTCCTCTAGAGTTCAACTTAGCTAGGAAGTGGGATTGGGAGGAGTGAGGTATTTTCTACTGTATTTTCCCTCGTATGTATTAAAATGTTTCCCATTTTTATTAGAGTATAAGATTGTTATGTTGTATTTTCTTTCTTGAATAAAGATCAAAGTTTCTTGCACCAAAACCAGTTGTCTGCTGCACTTTTGTCACCCCCCCCCCCCAAATAAGCCCAAGGTCTAGAATCAAGGGAGTGGGAGTGATTTGAACCGCTCATAAGTCAGTGGTGAGGCTGACCCACACACCACCCCCTACAAAAGGCAGAACTCGCTGAACAGGCAAAGCATTTCTCAACTCTTCAGAGGCAGCTCTGTAAGTTTTTAACTCAGCCCTGTAAGTTTTTAACTATGAGTCTCGGGTAATCAAAGTAATTGATTTTGGTGGATGTTCTGGATTTAGAAATAAGTAAGAAATGTAGAAATGTAACGAAGTAAAGATTTGAAAATAAGGATCTCTGAGAAATAAGAAAAGTAAGCTACTTGTATTTTGAATTGTTAATGTTGCGACTGATTCAACAGCTGTTAACTGAATGCCGGCTCTTAACTAAAGCTATATATTTTTAGAATTGTCTCAAAGAGTAATTCTGTATAAATTCGCGAACCCAATTTCTGTACACTCTTTTGTAAGGAGTTGCAGAATTCTGGGGGGTATTCCGGACCCTCATAATATCCGGAAGGTTACAGTCTAGTTAAACTTATTAAAAGTACTATCCGGAGGACGGTAACATATTCAGTCATTCCTTTCCGTTAGGGAGAGATAGCCTGAACCTTTAGACCCATTTAAGCATCTTATGGAATTCGGCTATCTCTAACTTAAGTTGAAGGTGAACGTCTGGGGAATACGCCTGATCTGGGATAGCCCAAAAGGGCTAGGACTTGTAATTATGCCTTCAACAATACCCACCACCAGGGCCAGTTACACTGCACACAATACCCACCACCAGGGCCATTTACACTGCTCACAATACCCACCACCAGGGCCAGTTACACTGCTCACAATACCCACCACCAGGGCCAGTTACACTGCACACAATACCCACCACCAGGGCCAGTTACACTGCTCACAATACCCACCACCAGGGCCAGTTACACTGCTCACAATACCCACCATCAGGGCCATTTACACTGCTCACAATACCCACCACCAGGGCCATTTACACTGCTCACAATACCCACCACCAGGGCCATTTACACTGCTCACAATACCCACCACCAGGGCCATTTACACTGCTCACAATACTCACCACCAGGGCCAGTTACACTGCACACAATACCCACCACCAAGGCCAGTTACACTGCTCACAATACCCACCACCAGGGCCATTTACACTGCTCACAATACCCACCACCAGGGCCATTTACACTGCTCACAATACTCACTACCAGTGCCAGTTACACTGCACACAATACCCACCACCAAGGCCAGTTACACTGCTCACAATACCCACCACCAGGGCCATTTACACTGCTCACAATACCCACTACCAGGGCCAGTTACACTGCTCACAATACCCACCACCAAGGCCAGTTACACTGCTCACAATACCCACCACCATGGCCATTTATACTGCTCACAATACCCACTACCAGGGCCAGTTACACTGCTCACAATACCCACCACCAGGGCCATTTACACTGCTCACAATACCCACCACCAGGGCCAGTTACACTGCTCACAATACCCACCACCAGGGCCAGTTACACTGCACACAATACCCACCAACAGGGACATTTACACTGTTCACAATACCCACCACCAGGGCCATTTACACTGCTCACAATACCCACCACCAGGGCCAGTTACACTGCACACAATACCCACCACCAGGGCCAGTTACACTGCACACAATACCCACCACCAGGGACATTTACACTGCACACAATATCCACCACCAGGGGCCAGTTACACTGCGCACAGGGCGTTTCACTGCAGTGTGACCGATTGCCTGTGGTAACAGGGTATCACCATTGAGTGATCGGAACATTCGCTATTTACTAAACTGGGAGACTATGAAAAAGACACCTAGGGTTCCCAACCCTCCCAGAATGACTGGGAGTTTCCCAGAATCGGGGGTACCTATCATGAGCTCTGGCCCAGTAGCAAGGGAGATCAGTGATTTTAATTTCCTGCCACAGTGCGCCCGCTCAGTGGCATCACTGGTTGCTGTTAAAGCCTTGAGCCCGGTGACATCACCAGACCACCGCAGCGGAGAGCCGTACCTGCATGGAGTGCAGTCGGCAGGGGGCGGGAGAGTCGGCAATCGGGAGTCTTGGGAATTGGCATTCGGGGAGTCTCTGAACTTGCATGGGCTGTGATGTCACGGGGCTTGAAATTGGGGGGCTCGAGAGTGGGGGAAGAGAAGGAGATGGGGGAATCAAGGGAAGGCTGGGGAATGGGGGCTTGGGGAAAGAGGGAGACTGGGGAATGGGGGCTTGGGGAGAGAGGGAGACTGGGGAATGGGGGCTCGGGGAAAGAGAGACTAGGGAATGGGGGCTCGGGGAGAGAGGGAGACTGGGGAATGGGGCCTCATCCTTGTCTTCAAATCCCCCCATGGCCTCCCTCCACCCTATCTCGGCCCAGCCTCCTGCCTCGGGTCCTCTGAGTTCAGTTTCCTGCGAATCTTCTACTTCCTTTGGCCCATCATTGAACTCAGAGCCTTCAGCCGCCTCAGCCCTCCCCCGTCCCTAAACCACCATAGGAATGTACACAGGAACCCAGGAATCGCTAGATGAAAAACAACCCAGGTCCATTTAGTTCACTCAGTCTGCAACAGACCCAGACACAAGGTGAGGAAACCCCCAGTGGTGGAGAGCTTTGGGGATCATAGGTCCACAGTCACCTTGTTCCTCCCAATGCTACACTCACCTGAGCAAGAACACTGACGTTGGTGCGCCTATCCTGCCAATGGATTTGCAGGCTCTTGCGGAGGCAGCGTTGGTGGTACCTCTCCAGTACTTTGAGGTGCCTGCTGTACATGGTCCATGTCTCTGAGGCATACAGCAGGGCAGGTATCACTGCTGCTCTGTAGACCATGAGCTTAGTGCCGGGTTTGAGGTCCTGGTCTTCAAACACTCTCTTCCTCAGGCGACCGAAGGCTGCACTGGCTCACTGAAAAGTGCAACATCCCCACTGACACCTGGGAATCCCTGGCCCAAGACCACACAAAGTGGAGGAGAAGCATTCGGGAAGGCGCCGAACACCTCAAGTCTCTTCGCCGGGAGCAAGTGCAAACAGCGGATGGAGCGCACGTCAACCCAAGCACTCCACCCACCCACCCCTTCAACCACCGTCTGCCCCACCTGTGACAGAGACTGTCGGTCCCACATTGGACTCATCAGTCACCTGAGAACTCATTTTTAATGTGGAAGCAAGTCATCCTCGGTTCCGAGGGACTGCCTAAGAAGAAGAAGAAGAAGAAAAAGACACTCACCACACTTCATGTCTCCAATTACTCAGATACTGGGTCCCAAAGTTTAATTTTCAGAGGGAAATCTCTCTAATTTGTACGTGATTAAGTGACCATCTCCTGAGTGTCGAAGCAGCTTTGCGTCCTGAAAATTATTGCCTTCCGACACTAACGGGAGTCTGGATGGCAAAACTGCCACTAAAACGCTGCCAAGACAGTTACAAAGTTTAAAAACATCTCCGAACAATTCCCTACCCACTGGAGTGAGACTCCACGGCTTCACTGGTTCCATTCTGGGCCTCAAACGTTGAGTGTCACGTGTCGTTAACAGGGCGTTAATTACCAGCCCTAAATGGCTGTGGTGGGAACAATTCCTATTAATGTCATAAATCCAGCAATTTCATGATCACCACTAAGTTCAAATGGAAGCCTTGCGGCGAGAACATAAGAAATAGGAGCAGGAGTAGGCCAATCAGCCTCTCGAGCCTGCTCCGCCATTCAATAAGATCATGGCTAATCTGATCCTAACCTCAAATTTACTTCCACTCTCCATCCCACCCGAACCCATGTGATCTCCCGGGAGAGGCGAAAAACCAGATAAAAACCCAATGGCCAATTTGGGAGAAAAAAATCTGGGAAATTCCTCTCTGACCCATCTAGGCGATCGAAACTCGTCCAGGAGATCACTCTGTCCCTGTATTTCCTGCAGAAGGGACGTTTAGCGGCTTTGGAGGGGTTAACGCCCGGCAATCTACGGAGAATCGGAACTCATGGCGTCGCCCTCTTACTCCGCAACTTCCTGGAATTATTTTTACGACTGAACAATGACGAGCGCGGTTAGTGCTTCATTCTAATCACGTGACTTCCTGGTAAGTTCTGGCCCAAATTTAATATATTTAGCAACTGTGATATTTGTGAAGCCTATCAATCTTCCTTTACCAGCTGCTAGCATCAAACACCAACTAAAGGCAGTGTTGAGATAAGTCACACGTCTTGAACGAGTTCACACTAAAAGGTCTAAACTCACAGCCTACGACATCCTGTCACAATTAACGCTTTAGGCTGAGCTCGCACCCGTCAGACTTTGGCCAAATTTGGAAAAACAGACTAGGTTCGTTTGGAGATATTTCAGGCTTCTCTGAATTACTTTTCTCTCCTCTGGTTGGAGAGCTAGCGGCCTGATTTTAACGGCCCCCTCCAGCGGGAACAGCGTGGGACGTGAGGGGTTAAGATGGTGGGGA
This sequence comes from Somniosus microcephalus, assembly GCF_052327205.1. Classification (NCBI taxonomy): domain Eukaryota; kingdom Metazoa; phylum Chordata; class Chondrichthyes; order Squaliformes; family Somniosidae; genus Somniosus; species Somniosus microcephalus. The sequence goes on from NC_141015.1 coordinate 10,238,916, forward strand.
AGGGGTCCCAATGTATTCTCACCCTCCTCATCTTAACTTGCCTGAATTCAGGCTCGGGAAGGACACCCGCCCCAGCGGAGGAGGGGCCTAATTTAAATGGCGAAGTCACGTCCCGATGTAAGTGTGCCCCTCCTGGTCCCACGAGGATACCTTGGGCATCCCCTGCCCCGGCTTCACCCCGCTCCCCATTCTCCCAATTTCTCCCCACCATCCCTGACTCACTGTTTCCAAGGGTCCCCGGCGATGCCCTGATACCCCGCGGATTTCAACTCCCGCCCGCTGGCGGCGATGTCATTTCCGTTGGCTCGGGCGAGAGTCAGTATCGGCGTATGCTCATGAAAATCCACCCTCTGGGGGTAGCGGGATTGCTGCCCGCTTGGCCCCCTGTACCCCGATTCCTGCCCCGAGGTAAAATCGGTGCTCTCATTTCACCTGGACAAAATCCTGAAGCGGTAGATCAAAACGATATTGTTTATATTTTAAAGCCACCATTGCTTGGACAACACATCATTCTTCACAACAAATAGGAACATAGGAACAGCAGGAGGCCTTCCAGCCCCTCGAGCCTGTTCCCCCCCCCATTCAGTTAGATCCTGGCTAATCTGCACCTTAACTCCATCTACCCGCCTTTGTTCCACATCCCTTGATACCCTTACCTAACAAAAATCTATCACACTCAGTCTTGAAAGTTTCAATTGTCCCAGCATCCACAGCCTGTTGGGAGCAGAGAGTTCCAGATTTCCACCACCCTTTGTGAAAGTGCTTCCTGATTTCGCTGAACGGCCTGGCTCTAATTTTAAGATTATGTCTTCTTGTTCTGGATTCCCCACCAGAAGAAATAGTTTCTCTGTATCTACCCAATCAAATCCTTTTAACGTTTTAAAGCACCTCGATCAGATCACCCCTCAATCTTCTATACTGTCGAAACCCGGGATTGAACCAGGGGATCTTTCAATCTTCAACCTAACAATCTGCAACTGAGCTATTTTGGGCCTCAGGCAATAGGATCAAAATCCTTCCAAGAGACCATTCCCTGTAGGTTCTGGGTGCCCAGCGCCGCTCCTGGTGACCTGCTGGGTTTGCTATCACACCGTGTGATTCAATTGGCCCATCTCGTGTCGCTTTTACAGGTTTGTCTCTTTGGAACCGTTTCCCAGACAATGATTAAATATAACCCTCACTGTCAGGGCGATCGGTGTGTGACCATTCTGCGTGACCATCTTCCATTCTTCCCAAGCCACTGATGAAGTGTGACAGCACATTGGAACAACCACTTTTTCACAGAATAGAATCGAGTGGGTACAATAGGGCAGCGGCTATGTTACTGGACAAATCCCACCATGGCAGTTTGAGAATTTGAATTCAGTTTAAAAAATATGGGAATAAGAAAGTGAGAATGAAGCTGTCGGGTTGTTGTAAAAACCACCTGGTTTACTTTAGGGAATGAAACCTGCCATCCTTACCCGGTCTGGCTTATATGTAACTCCAGTCCCACATCAACATGCCTTCAGAAGGCAAGCCACACAGTTACCAGCTTCTCTGCCGTGGCTCAGTGGGCAGCACACTCGCCTCTGAGTCAGAAAGGATCTTGGACTTCCTGACGGGCAGACCCCTGGTGGTGAAAATAGGCAGTAATACCTCCTCCACACTGATCCTGAACATGGAGCTCCCCAGGGTTGTGTGCTCAGCCCCCTTCTGTACTCCCTGTTTACTCACGATTGCGTGGCCACGCATAACTCCAACTCCATCATCAAGTTGGCTGATGACACTACCGTTGTAGGCCTGATCACAGATGGCGACGAGACAGGCTACAGGGAGGAGGCGAGAGCCCTAGCAGAATGGTGCAAGTACAACAACCTCTCCCTCAACATCAGCAAAACAAAGGAGATGATCGTGGACTACAGGAAGCGGCAGGGGGAGGGAGACACCCCAATCTACATCGAAGGGGCTGAGGTGGGGAGGGTTAGCAGCTTCAAATTCCTGGGTATATTTATTACGGAGGACTTAAACGTGGTCCAATCACATCGACGTCGTAACCACGAAGGCATGCCAATGCCTGTTCTTCCTCAGGAGACTGAAGAAATTTGGAATGGCCCCCCAGATTCTCACCAACTTCTACCGGTGCACCATCGAGAGTATCCTGTCCGGCTGTGTCACTACCTGGTATGGCAACTGCACCGCCACAGACCGCAAGGCTCTACAGATGGTGGTGAAAGCTGCACAACATACTATAGGAATTAAACTACCTGCTGTGCAGGATATCTACCCTGAGAGGTGCCGGGGGAAGGCCCGGAGAATCATCAAAGACGCAAGCCACCCCAGCCACAACCTCTTCGCCCTGCTCCCGTCCGGTAAAAGATACCGAAGTATACGGTCTCGTACCAGCAGGTTTCGGAACAGCTTCTACCCCCAGGCCATAAGACTCATGAACGAATAATTTATTATTATTTATTACTGTTGTTTTATTTATTATTACTGTATTTCTATTAGTATTTTTATCACTGCTATGCCATATTTATTCCAATGTTGCGAGGACTCGTAAAAATCAACATTTCATTGTGCAGTACACACGTTTGCTGCATATATGACAAATAAAACTGAATTGAATTGAATTGAATTGAAAGTTGTGGGTTCAAGTCTCACTCCAGGGACATGAGCACAAAAATCCAGGCTGACACTCCAGTGCAGTGCTGAGGGAGTGCTGCACTGTCAGAGTTGCAGTCTTTCGGATGAGACATTACGTCGGGTGGACGTAAAAGATCCCATGGCACTATTTCGAAGAAGAGCAGGGGAGGTATCCTGGGGCCAATATTTATCCCTCAACCAACATAACAAAAACAGATTATCTGGTCATTATCACATTGCTGTTTTTGGGAGCTTGCTGTGCGCAAATTGACTGCCACGTGTCCTACATTACAACAGTGACTCCACTTCAAAAAGTACTTCATTGGCTGTAAAGCGCTTTGAGATGTCCAGTGGTCGTGAAAAGCGCTATATAAATGCAAGTTTTTCTTTTCTCAGGGCAACCAGGAATGGGCAATAAACGCCGGCTTTTTTTTAAAGCAGCTCATTGTCGGTCCTTCTTCCCCCTGACAACTGCTTATCTCACAGGGAGAAACAGCAGAGGCATTGGTCACAATCTGTCAATCACAGAATCACAGAAACCCCACAGTGCAGATAGAGGCCATTTCGGCCCATCGAGCCTGCACCGACACATATCCCACCCGATCCCCGTAACCCCTACACTAACACATATCCCACCCTATCCCAGTAACCCCACGTATTTAATCCCCCCTAACACTAAGGGTCAATTTATCATGGCCAATCAACCTAACCTGCACATCTTTGGACTGTGGGAGGAAACCGGAGCACCCGGAAGAAACCCACGCAAACACGGGGAGAATGTGCAAACTCCACACAGACAGTCACCCGAGGCCGGATTCGAACCCGGGTCCCTGGCGCTGTGAGGCAACAGTGCTAACCACTATGCCACCATGCTGCCCTCATTGGATACAGGAGCAGTGCCGGAGGACTGGAGGGTTGCAAAAGTTATACCGCTATTCAAGAAAGGGTGGAGGGGAAAAACCAGCTTAACATCGGTGGTGGGGAAGTTATTGGAAACCATCATCAGGGACAAAATAAACTTTCATTTGGAAGGGCATGGGTTAATCGCGGAGAGCCAACATGGATTTGTTAAAGGCAAATCGTGTCTGACTAACTTGATTGAATTCTTTGATGAGGTAACGTCAGGGTAGTGCAGTAGATGTATATATAGACTTTCGGAAGGCATTCCACAAAGTGCCACACAGGAGGCTTATTAAGAAGATGGAAGCCCATGGAATTAAGGGGAAAGTGGCGGTATGGGTATGGAATTGGCTCAGTGACGGGAAGCAGAGGGTGGTGGTGAATGGATGTTTTTCAGACTGGGAGCTGGTTTGCAGTGATGTTCCCCAAGGATCAGTTTTGGGTCTGTTACTCGTTTCAATTTTTATAAACCACTTAGACTCGGGTGCAGGGAGCAGCATTATAAAGTTTGCAGACAATACGAAACTTGGCAAAGTAGTAGGTAGTGATGAGGAGAGTTACATACTTCAGGATGACATAGACAGGATGGTGAAATGGGCAGAAGCACGGAAGATGAAGTTCAATGCGGAGAAGTGTGAAGTGACGCACTTTGGGAGGACTAATATGGAAAGACCGTACACTATCAATAGCACGATTTTGAAAAGTGTAGATGAGCATATACACAAATCCTTAAAGGTGGCAGGGCAGGTGGTTAAAAAAGCATCTGGGTTACTTGGGTTTAAAAATAGAGAATATAAAAGCAAAGAGATCAAACTCGAACTTTATAAATCACCGGTTAGGCCTCAGCTGGAGAATTGTGGACAATTCTGGGCCCCACACTTCAGGAAAGATGTAAAGGCCTTAGAAAGGGTGCAGAGGAGGTTGACCAGTGTTGTGTATGTAATATGTGTGCTACTTTGAACCTATGGACAGGACTGCACTACTTGTTGGGCGTAGTGATACGCAGTACCACTCCTGGCCATAGGGGTATAAATAGTACTGTGGGTACTGATCCCCCTCAGTTCCCGCCTGTGGGCATGAAGTAAAGACCTATGTATAGTCCCTACCTCCAACCAGTAAAGACCTGTTTGAGTTATACGTTTAAGTCTTTGTGTTAATTGTTCAATACAATACACATACTTAACACTGGCGACGAGTCAGGTTCTTACCCTGCGGCAGTTGAAGAGAGGTTTCAAACATCACCACCCCACTAGAAGCGACAGGCTTTAGGACTCTGAAGCCTCCATCAGCGACTGAGCACTGGAGTGCAGCAAACATCCTGACAGCTTCCAGCGACTGACAGAAGTCTTTCTGCAGTTTCCTTGTTCAACCTAGGTGGTGGGGTAAGCCGTGCAGTGTTGGCTGCAAAGACAGGGCTGGGGAAGTTGGAGAAGATAAGGGCGATCGCAATCCCTGAGAAGAGCCGCGCGAGCGGGTGAGCCAGAGGCCGGGAGCCGCTTCAAGTGCGAGGCGCAGCGCGGGCCAGCGATCGGAACCAAAGATAAGGGCCGCACTCGGGGGCTGAAGGGAGACGGCGTCGGGGGACGGGTGAAGACCGCCAAGCGCGGGAAAACCGCCATTTTGTGGGCGGAGGACGGCGGCAAGAGCGGGAAGCCGCCATCTTTGATAACAAGTAAACAAAATAAAATCTGAGAAATTGCAAATCTACAATGCCTAAACACGGGAATATTAGCACCTTTGATAGTGACCTCGAAGATTGGGCCATATATGTTGAAAGAGTAAAAAATTATTGTAAGGCCAATAAAATTCATGACCAAGATAAAGCTCTAACATTATTAAATTTAATGGGTGCGAAGACATACGGGCAATTGAAACACCTGTTATCACCAGATGAACCGGCGGATAAGACGTTCGATGAGATTGTTACTGTCCTGAAAGATCATCTAAACCCCACGCCGCTGATGCTAGCGGAACGATTTAAATTTTACGACAGAAGGCAGCTACAGCATGAAAGCAATGCTGATTATTTGCTGGAATTGCGTAAATTAGCGAAATATTGCCAGTTTGGAACGGGACTGACAGAGGCACTTCGAGACAAATTTGTGTGTGGTTTATTTAAACAGGATACACAAAAGCGACTGCTCGAGGAGAATGAGCTGACGCTTGAGAAGGCGGTCACTATGGCAGCAGCACACGAAGCCGCAGCGAGAGGCACGGCAGTAATGCAGCTACGGTCACCGGAGCTCAGTGCACACAAATTGGGTGCGAGTTCTGGCAAATGTTATCGTTGTGGAAAGACAACGCATGATCAGAACCAGTGTTGGTTTAAAAACCAAGAATGTAGAACTTGTGGTAGGCTTGGACATATAGCTAGAGTATGCAGGTCAGGGAAGAAGACCAGCAACAAGAAGTCACCGCAAGGGAAATACGCAAAGGTACACAAGGTGACCGAACAGGAGTCCGATTCAGACGCTAGCAGTAATGAACTGGCTAGCTTAAGCTGTAATGAACTGGCTAGCTTAAGAGTACTCAACGCTGGTAAGGGTGCAGACCTCCAGACAATTTGGGTCACTCTTCAGATAGAAGGAGTCCAAGTAAAACTGGAATTGGACACTGGATCGGCATTGACGGTCATAAATAAGAAAGATTACGGAAAGTTATTCCAACATATTCCCCTACAGGATACGGGGATTATATTGAAAACATACACGGGGCAAAGAGTGTACCCCATCGGGAAAATAGAGGTTGCAGTGGTCCACAAGGGCGAAGACAGTCAAATAATGGACTTATATGTGATATCTGAAGGAGGTTCTCCACTACTAGGACGGGAGTGGATTAGGAAAATGAATATGGACTGGCATTTCCTACAAACAATAACGAGTGAGAACTCGGTGAAGATAGTCGGCCCAGACTCTGGAACGGATGATGGTAAGCCCAACTCAGGTGCAAAAGACAAAGTTTCAGCACAGAATTCCACTGAGCAACAACAACATAGTTTAACTGTGGATTCTGAGTCTGGCAAGTCTACTGATGTGCCCATTTCTGAGGGACACCGGGCTCGAACTCAACTCCATTTCAAACTACAACAGCAATTAGAACAAATGCTTCGCCGTTGTGAGCAAGAGTTGAATGCAACGAAAGAGTTCTTTGATATAGAGTTGGAGAATCTGGAAAGACAACAGAAGCAGCTGATGGAGAAAATGGAGCAGGAGCACACAAAACGTCTGATGTCAGAGGAGTTAACGGTCAGCCAACTCCTGCATATGCTGAAGGACAGGACTCTGAAATGGGAAAAACTTGAACACGAACTTCAATATTCAAACGAAAGGGGTTCGGAGCTCTCAAAGGTTATTGGAAGAGCTGAGGTGGCAACACAGACTGAGATGACTGCAACAGAGCAGCCCTTGGATGCCAAAAGTACGCTGACTCACGTCAACGTAGAACAACAGACCGCTGAAACAGCTGCTCCGGTAGAGGGATTGAATAGTCCGATCAATCAATCTCCAAAAGAAGTTGAAGTAGTAAAATCTCAAATGAGGTCATTAGTAAACGACTTGCTGAAAGCCCAGAAAAAGCTGGATGAAGAGGTACGCATGAAGAAGTCTCTTCAGGAAAGATGTCTGGACTTGGAACAAAAGCTGGCTAACGCCCAGCTGGGTATGGAGGAAATAGAAGACCCTCTCGCTGGCCTAGATCAGGACGACACCGAATATTACTATGTCCTGTCCTGCCCAACTTGTAACTTCGACTCCCACCATACAGAAATCATGGAGGAGCACCGAAAGTCTACGGAACATCGGGAGAAGGTGGCTCTACTACGGAAAAAGGAGGGAGAGAAGGAGGAACTGCGCATGCAGCTGGCAGCTGACAGTGGAGCCCAGAGAGTCTCCAAGAAGCAGAAAAGGAAAAGTCGAAACAGAAGATGACCCATCTGAACCATTATTACCTCTACCAGATCACACACGTGGTCCCTCCGAACGGAGCCAACTCAGTTCGGAAGTTCAAACTGTTAAATCCATGGAAGGACTATTGAATGAGTCACTCCAGCAACGTGAACCGACTCCACCACAGAGATTGAATCTGTGAACTGTTTTCCGCAGAGACTGAATCTGTGATCTGTTTTGACATGAAGTTATCTATGTATCTATGTTATTCTGTTATGTAAACCTGAAGTTATATATGTATATATGTTATTACGTTATGTTAAATGGGGAGATGACTGTAAAGCTAGGAAGGGAGGAATGTTGTGTATGTAATATGTGTGCTACTTTGAACCTATGGACAGGACTGCACTACTTGTTGGGCGTAGTGATACGCAGTACCACTCCTGGCCATAGGGGTATAAATAGTACTGTGGGTACTGATCTCCCCTCAGTTCCCGCCTGTGGGCATGAAGTAAAGACCTATGTATAGTCCCTACCTCCAACCAGTAAAGACCTGTTTGAGTTATACGTTTAAGTCTTTGTGTTAATTGTTCAATACAATACACATACTTAACAACCAGGATGTTACCAGGGATGAGGGGTTTCAGTTATGAGCAGAGGTTGGAAAAGTTCAGACTGTTCTTGGAACAGAGAAGATTAAGAGGTGACCTAATAGAGGTTTTCAAAATGATGAGAGGTTTTGATAGAGTAAATAGGGAAAAAATATTCCATCTGGTGAGTGGGTCAATAACCAGAGGTCACAGATTCAAAGTCATTGGAAAAAGATCGAGAGGGGAGAACTGAGCTGTGGGGATCTGGAACGCTCGACCTGAACAGGTGGTGGAAGCTGACTCCATCAATAATTTGAAAGGGAGTTGGACGGGTTCTGGAGGATGAGGAACTCACAGGGTTACGGACAAAACGTGGGGGGTGTGACTGAGCACGACTGCTCTTTCAAAGAGCCGGCACAGGCACGACGGGCCGAATGGCCTCCTTCTGTGCTGTAAGTTTCTATGGTTCTATGCAAAAACAATGGGCTGATTCAAAATACAATAAGGTTGTTAGGAGGGTTGAGGGCTGATTTTTTGAGTGTACATTCTCAGTGGGAAGCTTCGATCGCCACCTGAACTGCTGGTGAGTGAAGCCCCCCCAGGCTGCGTATTCAGAAGGTGAAGCCCCCTTAACATGAGAGGAATGGGCGGCGGAGCACTGAACAGCAGTCTCCAAATTCTTATCACAGTTGTGTCCTTACCACGTATTCGTCTATGAACTGTCGGAGGTCTCCGTATCCATTCTTCTCTGCAATGTTGTTTGGGTAATCGCCGTGCTGGTTGGCCACACTGTAAGCCTGCAATGCTCCCGGGCACTGCAGCAGTAGGGCTGTCAGGTTCTTTAAACCGTACCTGGCCGCAAAGTGAAGCAGGGTCGGCAGCTCCATATCGCGTTGAGCTGTGCGAATATTAAACACTTTATCAATGCACTGGTACCCATCAGGCTTAACAAGATTTCAGGAACAGGACCAGAAATTTGTCTTTCACTTACACGACAACAAAACCCTTCCTTTATAAGAACATAAGAAATAGGAGCAGGAGTAGGCCTTTCGGCCCTTCAAGCCTGCTCTGCCATTCAATGAGATCATGGCTGATCTTCTGCCTCAACTCCATTCACCGGCCCTGTCGCCATATCCCTTGATGCCCTTACTAGTCAGAAATCTATCGACTTCTGTTTTGAATATACCCAATGACTGAGCCTCCACAGCCCTCTGGGGTAGAGAATTCCAAAGATTCACCACCCTCTGTGTGAAGAAATTTCTTCTCATCTCAGTCCTGAATGGCCTTTTTGTCTTGACTTTGCCCCCTCCACCCCCCACCGGATAATCCCAGTCTAACCGGTCTTCCCTCAGCGCCATTGGGGCAGGCATTACATTTGGCCTCAGCTGTCCTGGGCCAGGCAAGACAAAATATAAATCAGCTAGGCCCCCCCCATTCCAGATAACTATCCATTGCTCCCTGTTGGCATTGTGTGTGGACGTTGGGTGAGGCAAGACCAGGTCCCTTCATGGTCAAAGGACTGACAGCCTTAGGAACGTAGGAATAGGGGGAGGCCATTCAGCCCCTCGAGTCTGCTCTGACATTCGGTTAGATCACGGCTGATCAGCACCTCAACTCCATCTACCCGCCTTGGTTCAGTAACCCTTAATGCCCTTGCTTAACAAAAATCTATCAATCCCAGTTTTGAAATTTTAAATTGACCCCCAGCTTTCTGAACGACCTGGCTCTATTTTTTAAGATTATGCCCCCGTTGTTCTAGACTCCCCCACCAGAGGAGATAGTTTCTCACTATCTACCCTATCAAATCCTTTTAACGCTTTAAACACCTCGATGAGATTACCCCTCAATCTTCACTGGTCTAAATTTTCTGCTTTGTGCGCAGTTTAGATTTGAATAGCCAGTGGTGGGTTTTAGCCAGTCTCCAATGGAAGTGTGCTGTTTGCCCCGATTTCTGTTGGTCACCCCATTAGCACGGCTTCAGGTGCAGACTGAATGGGCGCTGGGAGCCCACCAATGGTGGAAGTGGAAAACTGCATGTACGAGAAATTTAAAGGGATGGGGGCAATTAAAGGGGAGTGCCCATTCCATTGTGCCACAGAATCCCTTTAGACTTTTTTAAAGATAGAGTCCAACTGACCTCACGGATCATGGATGCTCTTTACATTCAATCCCTACATCTCCCCTAGAGTCTGCAAACCACATCAAGTACCCACTTGTAGATAGATCATCCTCTTCTAACTGATTAATTCCAAATATGTGCAGTCCATTAGCCGGCATGTTTCTCCTCAGTGACTCTGTCAGTAGTTTGTCCAGTGTTTCTCTGTTATATGGTATAATACAGAATGCCTGCAGACACAATAAACAAAGAGATTTCGATTGGAGAGATGTGTCTGTACCAAGAATTCATTTATAGCAGTTTTGCTACACCTCTGATTACAGTCCTGAGACTGAGACAATTTTTTTAATTGACTCAGTTTGAAACTTGAACAATTTCAGTGTAGACGCAGGTAACCTTGGTACTTGCAGGAAAAAGAGGAATAATCAATAATACAGGGAGGGAACAGTGACTGAACACAAGAACGTAAGAAATAGGAGCAGGAGTCGGCCATTCGGCCCCTCGAGCCTGCTCCGCCATTCAATAAGATCATGGCTGATCTTTTACCTCATCTCCACTTTCCTGCCCAATCTCCATATCCCTTGATTCCCTTAATATTCAAAAATCTATCGATCTCTGTCTTGAATATACTCAACGACTGAGCCTCCACAGCCCTCTGGGGTAGAGAATTCCAAAGGTTCACCACCCTCTGAGTGAAGACATTTCTCCTCATCTCAGTCCTAAATGGCCGACCCCTTATTCTGAGACTGTGACCCCTGGTTCTAGGCTCCCCAGCCAGAGGAAACATCCTCCCTGCATCTACCCTGTCAAGCCCTGTAAGAATTTTGTATGTTTCAATGAGATCTAAACTCAATATAGGCCTAGTCTACTCAATCGCTCCTCATTGGACAATCCCAGGAACCAGTCTGTTGAACCTTCGTTGCACTCCCTCTATGGCAAGTATATCCTTCCTTAGGTAAGGAGACCAAAACTGTACACAATACTCCAGGTGTGGTCTCACCAGGGCCCTATATAATTGCAGCAAGATGTTTTACTCTTATACTCTAATCCTCTTGTAATAAAGGCCAACATACCATTTGCTTTCCTAATTGCTTGCTGTACCTGCATGTTAACTTTCAGTGATTCGTGTACAAGGACACCCAGGTCCCTCTGAACACCAACATTTCCCAATCTCTCACCATTTAAAAAATACTCTGCTTTTCTATTTTTCCTACCAAAGTGGATAACTTCACATTTCTCCACATTATATTCCATTTGCCATGTTCTTGCCCACTCACTTAGCCTGTCTCTATCCCCTTGAAGCCTCTTTGCATCCTCCTCACAACTTACCTTCCCACTCAGCTTTGTATCATCAGCAAACTTGGATATATTACATTTGGTCCCCTCATCCAAATCATTGATGTAGATTGTGAATAGCTGAGGCCCAAGCACTGATCCTTGCGGCACCCCACTAGTTACAGCCTGCCAACCCGAAAATGGCCCGTTTATTCCTACTCTCTGTTTTCTGTCCGTTATCCAATCCTCAATCCATGTTAGTATATTACCCCCAATCCCACGAGTCCTAATTTTGTTTAATAACCTCTTGTGTGGCACCTTATCGAATGCCTTTTGAAAATCCAATACACCACATCCACTGGTTCCCCCTTATCTATTCTGCTAGTTACAACCTCAAAAATCTCTAACAGATTTGTCAAACACGATTTCCCTTTCATAACTCCGTGTTGACTCTGCCCAATCCTATTATTATTTTCTAAGTGCCCTGTTACCACGTCCTTAATAATAGATTCTAGCATTTTCCCTACTACTGATGTCAGGCTAACTGGTCTGTAGTTCCCCGTTTTCTCTCTCCCTCCTTTCTTAAATAGCGGGGTTACATTTGTCACCTTCCAATCCACCGGAACCATTCTAGCATCTATGGAATTTTGGAAAATGACAACCAATGCATCCACTATCTCTATAGCCACCTCTTTCAAAACCCTAGGATGTAGGCCATCAGGTCCAGGAGATTTATTGGCTTTCAGTCCCATTAATTTCTCCAGTACTATTTTTTTACTGATATTAAGTGGGATTAGACTAGTTCAGTCAGGCGGCAGCAGGCACCAGCACAGGTGTGAAGGGCTGAATGGCAGGTTCTATGATTCTCTGGAGGAGAACTCAAGGGCGTCTGTTTTTCTGGCATAAAGTTCAACATAAAATCTCAGAATTTTGCACCGGACGCCATATTGGTTTGGGCGACTTTTAGTTGTCCAGGGCACCTGCCAGAAACAGGTGTTATGTTCCTTAAATATGTGACTCGGGGTCCTATGCCAGTTGTAGGAAGTGGAGGATGCAGAAGTAGCCAGAGATGGAGGAATGCAGAGTTCTCGAAGGGAGTTGGAGATGATCCCCTGAAGATTGGAAGAAAGGCTAGACCTTCATCAGGTAAGACTCAGGGATTGGCTCAAGGGAGAAGAGGCCACTGCAAGGCTCATTCCCTCCATTGAGGGAACTCTGGGCCTGCGGCCAGCTGGAGGAAAGTGGGGCAGAAAGAAGGAAACTCTGCCAGGAACCAGGCCCTGCCCTTTGTCTCCAATTGCATGTGGCGATTGGGAAGGAGTGGCCAATGACAGTCCAAGCGGGGGCAGGAGGAGGGAATCCACGGCTGGGGTGGTGAGGCAGTGGCTACTTTCATTTTGTCCTGGACTCCCCCACCACAGAAAATAGTTTCTCTCTCTCGACCCTATCGAATCCTTTAATCGTCATAAGCACTGCAATTAGATCACCCCTTAATCTTCTAAACTCGAGGGAATACAAGCCCAGTCTGTGTAACCTGTCCTCACAATTTAGCCCCGGGATCATTCCGGTGAATCTGCGCTGCTCCCCCTCCGAGGCCAATATATCCTGCCCGAGGTGCGGGGCCCAGAACTGAACCCAGTGTCCAGATGGGGTCTGACCAGAGCTCTGTGCAGCGGTAACATAACTTCACCCCTTTGTATTCCAGCCGCCGAGATAAAGGCCAACATTCCATTAGCCTTTTTAATTATTTTTTGTATCTGTCCACTAGCTTTTAGTGATTTCTGTACTTGGACCCCTGAATCTCTGCTCCTCCACAGTTCCCAGCTTCTCGCCATTTAGAAAATACTCTAATTGATCTTTCTTAGGTCCAGAGTGGGTGACCTCACACTTCCTCACATTGAACCCCGTGATATCACCTGTTGTTTCATCCTCAGCCTTTTAAAGGAACTCTTACCAGTTAGATGTCCTTGCCCAAATATTGAGCCTCTGACTGCCACTCTGTATTAAACTGAAAGCAATGTCTCTCTCTAACTCCACCTGTGAAACAAGGGTAACATTTCCCAATTGTCACCCAACAGTTGGATGTATTCCTCCACCATAATTGTCAGGTACCAAATCTGCAACTGAATCCAGAATCAACTATTGAGGAAGTAGTGACCACCAAGTCTGTCCCATGGTCTGATAGATCAGAAACAATAGAGAAAGGATGGAAGGACATCCATTACCAATTTAAATTATTGGAGCAAGTCCAAAACCCTGAAAAATCAAGACATGCTCAACGACTATGTATGGATTATTATTAGAAAAGAAAGACTTGCATTTATATAGTTCTTTCATGACTACTGGACATTCCAAAGCGTTTTACAGCCAATGAAGTACTTTTTGGAGTGTAGGCACTGTTGTAATGTAGGAAAGTGGCAGCCAATTTGCGCACAGCAAGCTCCCACAAACAGCAACGTGAAAATGACCAGATCATCTGTTTTTGTTATGTTGATTGAGGGATAAATATTGGCCAGGACACCGGGGATAACTCCCCTGCTCTTCTTCGAAATAGTGCCACGGGATCTTTTACATCCACCTGAGAGAGCAGACGGGGTCTCGGTTTAACATCTGAAAGACGACACCTCCGACAGTGCAGCACTCCCTCAGCACTGCACTGGAGTGTCAGCCTAGATTTTTGTGCTTAAGTCTCTGGAATGGGATTTGGAACTCACAACCTTTTGACTCAGAGGCGAGAGTGCTGCCCACTGAGCCACTGGCTGAGACACTCATTAATTTCAAGAAAAGATTCTGCACAATAATATCAATCTGTTATATTACAGGAAATAAAAAAATCATTAGTTATGAATAAGTGCAAATGTTTATTTGTTTTAAAGGAAGGCAGCACGGTGGCATAGTGGTTAGCACTGTTGCCTCACAGCGCCAGGGACCCGGGTTCGAATCCGGCCTCGGGTAACTGTCTGTGTGGAGTTTGCACATTCTCCCTGTGTTTGCGTGGGTTTCCTCCGGGTGCTCCGGTTTCCTCCCACAGTCCAAAGATGTGCGAGTTAGGTTGATTGGCTATGATAAATTGACCCTTAGTGTTAGGGGGATTAAATACGTGGGGTTACGGGGATAGGGTGGGATATGTGTTGGTGTAGGGGTTACGGGGATCGGGTGGGACATGTGTCGGTGCAGGCTCGATGGGCCGAAACGGCCTCTATCTGCACTGTGGGGTTTCTGTGATTCTGTGATTCTGAGAAGTCATTCCACAATTCAAAACTCCCAGGGAATATGCCGCTCATGACAGTGCCCTTGGAGGATTGATGGGGTAGGAGTGATACTATATTGCAATGAGTCCCCAGGTCAGTTGAGACATCAGAAGAACTGCTTTGAGCTGACAATGGTATGCTCAACAATGATCCTGGTTGTTGCCTTGCTCTATCTATGCTCAGTTTCTGTCCATGGTTGGCAACAGACTTGTATTGGCCACTACTGAAAACAGTATTCTTGGTCTACGAGGAACTCTTCCTACCCTACCTTCTCCTCCCAATATGGGCGACAGATATATGATGCAAATTAAATACCTCATTGGGAGCACCCAGGGTTGCAGGCATGGACTTGCATGATTCAGCACTGGTGACTGCAGAGCAACTGGAAATTCAGAAAGCTTTTTTTTTAAATTCGTTTTTATAGGATGTGGGCGTCACTGGCAAGGCCGGCATTTATTGCCCATCCCTAATTGTCCTCGAGAAGGTGGTGGTGAGCCGCCTTCTTGAACCGCTGCAGTCCGTGTGGTGAAGGTGCTCCCACAGTGCTGTCAGGGAGGGAGTTCCAAGATTTTGACCCAGCGACGATGAAGGATCGGTGAAATATTTCCAAGTCAGGATGGTGTGTGACTTGGAGGTGGTGGTGTTCCCAAGCACCTGCTGTCCTTGTCCTTCTAGGTGGAAGAGGTCGCGGGTTTGGGAGGTGCTGCCGAAGAAGCCTTGGCGAGTTGCTGCAGTGCATCTTACAGATGGTACACACTGCAGCCACGGTATGCCGGTGGTGGAGGGAGTGAATGTTTTAGGTGGTGGATGGGGTTTTCCCACTCAGAGCACCTACCCGCGGATTTCTATTAGTGTCCTTTCCGGCCACCATTTTCTGAGGGCAGAGAGTGTGAGCTGCATCAGGACCCATGTTTGGCGTCCGCAGCTCACCCGCCAAATTCAAACTCAAAAGCACGGCGGCCTCTTTGGCAGCTAGCCGGCCAAAAGTCAAAATTGACCTTTTAGTCTGTGCCAAGTTAGCTGAAGCCAGTCAGGGGCTGGGTGATACATCTGGCCTCTGCACCAGGAGCTTGCAACAGCCCACTCCTGACCATTATCCAATGGGTTGGATTGTCCTCCAGTATCCCCTTGAAATTAGGCAGGATAGCGGTGGAAACGGTGGGAAGATGAGGAGGTGAGGCCCAGCGCCACCTCAATCGCCCTCCTCCATTCCCACCGGGTTTGCCACTGACTGCTCCTTCGCTGCCTGCTTTGCATAAATGCCGGTGGGGGGGGGGTGGGGGTGAGCAGCGGGGAGGGTTGGGGACCCGGGGTCTCCCATCCCAGTTCCCTCCTGTCCACCCCTGTTACCGCCGCTCACTAGGACTGCCTGGTGGAAGGTGTTGCTAGGCCCAGGTTGGTGGCGGGAGCAGAGGGGGAGGAGGCCTCCTTTCTCCCTCCAGTCTGTTTCAAAGTGCCCACATACCTGCAGCTCCCTTATTGCTGCTCATCCCCTTTAACGTCCTGTGTGTCTCTCGGAGAATCCCTGTGGCAGCATCACCGGATTTATCTCCTCAGCCTTGATAGGCTATGTCTTGGCGGTGGGAATCTCAACGCAACACCGCCCTGCGTGGCCAACAACCAGGAAAATGGGTCAGGTTGGCAGCTGGGTCGGAGGGCGGGCAGAAGTCCGACCCACCACTGGAAGGAAAATCCAACCCAATGACTCAAGGTGGAAAGGCTGTGCGCTGATTTCACAGACTGGGGCTTGGCAGTGCTCCCTCCAAAGTTGAATAGCCTGCCCACACTCACTGGCTAGACTCATACATGGAGAATGGCGTTCTGAACGAGGTATTGGAGAGCTGCCAGAACATTTATCTGAAGCTGAGGCATTCCTCTACATTCATGTCTAATTATAACCTGGAGCGGGCCTACCGTGGGCGCACAGCAAAGTGAAACATGAAAGAAGCCACAATTTACTCAAATAAAATGATCAAAGCACCAGATCAAAGGAGGCAGAGGTTTCATAATGGCACTCTCCGCTCCGGCTTAAATAAAGCACAAAGCAATCTACTGCCTTAATCACAGGGCTTATGACGGTAGGAGATTAGGCCGGGGTTGTAACCAATATTTGTTTCTGACCCTCATCCACCTTTTTCTAGTTGCTCTTCAATAGAGATATATTTGGATCCAAGACCAGGGAAAGTGAATGTCCCCTCACACTGATAGCTGTTCATGGACACAAGCCAATTGGATGGCAAAATCCAGGCTGAACAGATTTCCAATGAAATGTTATGGAAAGACAAAAAGACAAAGACAGACTTGCATTTATATAGCACCTTTCACAACTTCAGAACGTCCCAAAGCACCTCACAGCCAATAAAATACTTTTGAAGTGTAGTCACTGTTGTAATGTATGAAACGTGGCAGTCAATTTGTGCACAGCAAGCTCCCACAACCAGCAACGTGATAATGACCAGATAATTTGTTTTAGTGATGTTGAGTGAGGGATAAATATTGGCCAGGACACCAGGGAGAACTCCCCCGCTCTTCTTTAAAATAGTGCCTTGGGATCATTTATGTCCACCTGAGGGGGCAGACGGGGCCTCGGTTTAACATCTTGTTAAGTATGTGTATTGTATTGAACAATTAACACAAAGACTTAAACGTATAACTCAAACAGGTCTTTACTGGTCGGAGGTAGGGACTATACATAGGTCTTTACTTCATGCCCACAGGCGGGAACTGAGGGGAGATCAGTACCCACAGTACTATTTATACCCCTATGGCCAGGAGTGGTACTGCGTATCACTACGCCCAACAAGTAGTGCAGTCCTGTCCATAGGTTCAAGTAGCACACATATTACATACACAACATTCCTCCCTTCCTAGCTTTACAGTCATCTCCCCATTTAACATAACGTAATAACATATATACATATATAACTTCAGGTTTACATAACAGAATAATAGATACATAGATAACTTCATGTCAAAACAGATCACAGATTCAGTCTCTGCGGAAAACAGTTCACAGATTCAATCTCTGTGGTGTAGTCGGTTCACGTTGCTGGAGTGACTCATTCAATAGTCCTTCCATGGATTTAACAGTTTGAACTTCCGAACTGAATTGGCTCCGTTCGGAGGGACCACGTGTGTGATCTGGTAGAGGTGATAATGGTTCAGATGGGTCATCTTCTGTTTTTACTTTTCCTTTTCTGCTTCTTGGAGACTCTCTGGGCTCCATTGTCAGCTGCCACAGCTGCCAGCTGCATGCGCAGTTCCTCCTTCTCTTCCTCCTGTTTCCGTCGTAGAGCCAGCTTCTCCCGATGTTCCGTAGACTTTTGGTGCTCCTCCATGATTTCTGCACTTTGGGAGTCGAAGTTACAAGCTGGGCAGGACAGGACATCGTAATATTCGGTGTCGTCCTGAGCTAGACCAGTGAGAGGGTCGTCTATTTCCTCCATACCCAGCTGGACGTTAGCCAGCTCTTGTTCCAAATCCAGACATCTTTCCTGAAGAGACTTCTTCATGTGTACCTCTGCATCCAGCTTTTTCTGGGCTTTCAGCAAGTCGTTTACTAGTGACCTCATTTGTGATTTTAATACTTCAACTTCCTTTGGAGATTGATTGATCGGACTATGCAATCCCTCTACCGGAGCAGCTGTTTCAGCGGTCTGTTGTTCTACGTTGACGTGAGTCAGCGTACTTTTGGCATCCAAGGGCTGCTCTGTTGCAGTCATCTCAGTCTGTGTTGCCACCTCAGCTCTTCCAATAACCTTTGAGAGCTCCGAACCCCTTTCGTTTGAATATTGAAGTTCATGTTCAAGTTTTTCCCATTTCAGAGTCCTGTCCTTCAGCATATGCAGGAGTTGGCTGACCGTTAACTCCTCTGACATCAGACGTTTTGTGTGCTCCTGCTCCATTTTCTCCATCAGCTGCTTCTGTTGTCTTTCCAGATTCTCCAACTCTATATCAAAGAACTCTTTCGTTGCATTCAACTCTTGCTCAAAACGGCGAAGCATTTGTTCTAATTGCTGTTGTAGTTTGAAATGGAGTTGAGTTCGAGCCCGGTGTCCCTCAGAAATGGGCACATCAGTAGACTTGCCAGACTCAGAATCCAGTTAAACTATGTTGTTGTTGCTCAGTGGAATTCTGTGCTGAAACTTTGTCTTTTGCACCTGAGTTGGGCTTACCATCATCCGTTCCAGAGTCTGGGCCGACTATCTTCACCGAGTTCTCACTCGTTATTGTTTGTAGGAAATGCCAGTCCATATTCATTTTCCTAATCCACTCCCGTCCTAGTAGTGGAGGACCTCCTTCAGATATCACATATAAGTCCATTATTTGACTGTCTTCGCCCTTGTGGACCACTGCAACCTCTATTTTCCCGATGGGGTACACTCTTTGCCCCGTGTATGTTTTCAATATAATCCCCGTATCCTGTAGGGGAATATGTTGGAATAACTTTCCGTAATCTTTCTTATTTATGACCGTCAATGCCGATCCAGTGTCCAATTCCAGTTTTACTTGGACTCCTTCTATCTGAAGAGTGACCCAAATTGTCTGGAGGTCTGCACCCTTACCAGCGTTGAGTACTCTTAAGCTAGCCAGTTCATTACAGCTTAAGCTAGCCAGTTCATTACTGCTAGCGTCTGAATCGGACTCCTGTTCGGTCACCTTGTGTACCTTTGCGTATTTTCCTTGCGGTGACTTCTTGTTGCTGGTCTTCTTCCCTGACCTGCATACTCTAGCTATATGTCCAAGCCTACCACAAGTTCTACATTCTTGGTTTTTAAACCAACACTGGTTCTGATCATGCGTTGTCTTTCCACAACGATAACATTTGCCAGAACTCACACCCAATTTGTGTGCACTGAGCTCCGGTGACCGTAGCTGCATTACTGCCGTGCCTCTCGCTGCGGCTTCGTGTGCTGCTGCCATAATGACCGCCTTCTCAAGCGTCAGCTCATTCTCCTCGAGCAGTCGCTTTTGTGTATCCTGTTTAAATAAACCACACACAAATTTGTCTCGAAGTGCCTCTGTCAGTCCCGTTCCAAACTGGCAATATTTCGCTAATTTACGCAATTCCAGCAAATAATCAGCATTGCTTTCATGCTGTAGCTGCCTTCTGTCGTAAAATTTAAATCGTTCCGCTAGCATCAGCGGCGTGGGGTTTAGATGATCTTTCAGGACAGTAACAATCTCATCGAACGTCTTATCCGCCGGTTCATCTGGTGATAACAGGTGTTTCAATTGCCCGTATGTCTTCGCACCCATTAAATTTAATAATGTTAGTGCTTTATCAGCCTCACGAATTTTATTGGCCTTACAATAATTTTTAACTCGTTCAACATATATGGCCCAATCTTCGATGTCACTATCAAAGTGGCTAATATTCCCGTGTTTAGGCATTGTAGTACTTTATCAGATTTGCAATTTCTCAGATTTTTTTTTTTACTGTTATCCAAGATGGCGGCTTCCCGCTCTTGCCGTCGTCCTCCGCCCACAAAATGGCAGTTTTCCCGCTTCTGCCTTCTTCCCCAGCGGTTTTCCCGTGAAAAATGGCGGCTTTCCCGCGCTTCTCGCTCTCCCCGCCCACTTCAATGGCGGTTTTCCCGCGCTTCTCGTCGCTGACTTTCAGCCCGACTGCGGCTCTTATCTCCTGTGCGATCGCTGGTGCGCCGCCCGCCCGAAACGGTTCTCAGCCCTTATCACCGGTGCGATCGCTGGCCCGCTAAGCGCCTCCCGCTTGAAGCGGCTCCCGGCCTCTGGCTCACCCGCTCGGCGGCTCTTGCTCGCTCCCTCCCGGGCTCTGGCTTACCCGCTCGCGCCCTACCGGGCTCTGGCTTACCCACGAGGTTATGGAGGCTTCAGGGTCCTAATGCCTGTCGCTTCCAGTCGCTGGAAGCTGTCAGGATTTCTGCTGCCCTTCAGTTTTCAGTGGGGTGTTGAGGATTGGAACCTCTCTTCAACGTCCTGTCTTTGGACGAAGCCGCTGTGGAATAACTGCCGCAGGGTTCGAACCGACTCGTCGCCAGTGTTAAGTATGTGTATTGTATTGAACAATTAACACAAAGACTTAAACGTATAACTCAAACAGGTCTTTACTGGTCGGAGGTAGGGACTATACATAGGTCTTTACTTCATGCCCACAGGCGGGAACTGAGGGGGATCAGTACCCACAGTACTATTTATACCCCTATGGCCAGGAGTGGTACTGCGTATCACTACGCCCAACAAGTAATGCAGTCCTGTCCATAGGTTCAAGTAGCACACATATTACATACACAACACATCTCATCCAAAAGATGTCACCTCCGACAGTGCAGCACTCCCTCAGTACTGCACTGGAGTGTTGGCCTAGATTTTGTGCTCAAATCGCTGGAGTGGGATTATCTAACCATGACCTAACTGGATAGTCCACAGCTTGGCATAGGTCAAGGATAGGATTATAGAATCATAGAAAGGTTACAGCACAAAAGGAGGCCATTCGGCCCGTCAAGCCTGTGCTAGCTCTCTGCAAGAGCACTTCAACTAGTCCCACTCCCCCGCCTTTTCCCCAAAGCCCTGCAAAAAATGTTCCTTCAGGTATTTATCCAATTCCCTTTTGAAAGCCGTGATTAAGTCTGCCTCCACCACCCTTTCAGGCAGTGCATTCCAGGTCCTAACCAGTTGCTGTATAAAAAAGTTTTCCCTCATGTCGCCTTTGGTTCTTCTGCCAATTGCCTTAAATCCTTGTCCTCTGGTTCGCGACCCTTCCACCAATGGGAACAGTTTCTCTCTCTCTACTCTGTCCAGAGCCCTCATGTTTTTGAACACCTCGATCAAATCTCCTCTCAATCTTCTCTGCTCTAAGGAGAACATCCCCAGATTCTCCAGTCTCTCCACATAACTGAAGTCCCTCATCCTTGGAATGATCCTCGTCAATTTTTTCTGCACCCTCTCTAAGGCCTTCACATCCTTCCTAAAGTGCGGTGCCCAGAATTGGACACAATACTCCAGTTGAGGCTGAACCAGTGTTTTATACAGGTTCATCATAACTTCCTTGCTTTTGTACTCAATGCCTCTATTTAGAAGCCCAGGATCCCGTATGCTGTTTTAACCGCTTTCTCAATCTGCCCTGCAACCTTCAATGATCAGGCAGATTAGATTCCAATCAGTATAATCTCCTGCCCAGGGAGTTCTGCTCTGGAGGACATTAGTCTGGCCTGGACCTGCTCTCGGCCAAAGTCCAGCTGGAGAGCAATCAGGAGGAGAAATCCTGGCTGATTCCAAAACAAATCTAATACATTAAACGCAAAGCCAAAATTATCTTAAAATCCTTTCTTCCCAACAAAAAGCTTTACTTTCATACCTGTACAGTCTACACATCCAGGCATCATTCCTACACTAAAGACCCCAACTCAGCAGCCCTCCGAATGCATCATCATTCTCAGATTTAACCTCCCAAGTCTATGGTTTCTCTCAATAAAGGCTTAGAATAGACACTTCCTCCTGCTATTTCCTTGGTGAAGACTTCCCCTTTTAGACAACTCCAGTGCAGTTTCCATTTCTCATCTTCCTTTATTCTAGCTTCTATAGCAAGCTTTAAAACCACAAACACCTCCACACAGTTTCACCAGCCAGAGTCAGCCACAGACACCCAACCACTTTTACTTTTTTTTTCCAATTTTGTACTCAAGGTAAGAGAGCAAAGCAATGGAACACGTTTCATTCTAGGCACCCAGTGTCAGCATCAAACACTCCCAGGGCAGGTACAGCATGGGTTAGATACAGAGTAAAGCTCCCTCTACACTGTCCCATCAAACACTCCCAGGGCAGGTACAGCACAGGTTAGATACAGAGTAAAGCTCCCTCTACACTGTCCCATCAAACACTTCCAGGGCAGGTACAGCACGGGTTAGATACAGAGTAAAGCTCCCTCTACACTGTCCCATCAAACACTCCCGGGGCAGGTACAACACGGGTTAGATACAGAGTAAAGCTCCCTCTACACTGTCCCATCAAACACTCCCAGGGCAGGTACAACACGGGTTAGATACAGAGTAAAGCTCCCTCTACACTGTCCCATCAAACACTCCCAGGGCAGGTACAGTATGGGTTAGATACAGAGTAAAACTTCCTCTACACTGTCCCATCAAACACTCCCAGGTCCAGTACAGCATGGCTTAGATACAGAGTAAAGCTCCCTCTACACTGTCCCGTCAAACACTCCCAGGGCAGGTACAGCACTAGATGGGTTAGATGGAAAGCTCCCGTGACTTTGGAGAACAGTGTGCCTCAGACTGACCCTACTGTTATATTTTCCCCATGTCCCAAACCAGCTGCTTTATATGCGTTGATGTGATTGTCAATTATGGCAAATCAGGGCAGTGCTGTGGGTTCACAATCACTGGGATTGGATAGATGCTGTCCAAATTATTTCCCATTTAGGACCCTCACAGCCACCAAACTTGGAGACTTTCATCCCAAAAGTCTGGTCCAGAATTGAACCAAAACCAAGGTGAACAGGTTTCTTAAACATCAGCCAGCCAATGTGGATGTGTCAAACTACAGATGCCTAGCCACTATTTTGTTCCATTATAGATATCTAGTTGTAGGCACCAAACTATGGATTCAACCAAGCGTAGTCATCCATGGGTCAATTTGACTGCAACATTCCCAGGTACAGCCATAGTACCCAACACACCTTCTGCCCAATGCACCTTCTGCCCAACGCACCCTCCGTCCAACCCGTGCCCTCTGTCACAGAATCATAGAATGATTACAGCACAGAAGGAGGCCATTCGGCCCGTCGAGCCTGTGCCAGCTCTCTGCAAGAGCACTTCAGTTAGTCCCACTCCCCTGCCCTTTCCCTGTAGCCCTGCAAATTTTTTTCCTTCCGGTACTTAATCAACTCCCTTTTGGAAACTGTGATTGAGTCTGCCTCCACCACCCTTTCAGGCATTGCATTCCAGATCATAGAGTCACAATGGCAAAGAAGGAGGCCATTTGGCCCATCGAATCCGTGCTGGCTCTCTGTAGAACAATCCAGTCAGTCCCATTCCCCCGCTCTATCCCCGTAGCCCTGCAAGTTTATTTCCCTCAAGTGCCTATCCAGTCTCCCCTTGAAAACATTGAGTGTCTCCGCTTCCACCACTTCCATCGGCAGCGAGTTCCAGGTCCTCACCACTCGCTGCATAAAAACGTTTTTCCTCACATCTCCCCTGTATCTCTTGCCCAAAACCTTAAATCTGTGTCCCCTAGTCCTTGTACCATCAACTAGTGGGAACAGCCTTACCCCGTCTAGCCTATCCAAACCCGTCATAATCTTGTACACCTCTATCAAATCACCCCTCAACCTCCTTTGCTCTAATGAAAACAAATCCAGCTTCTCCAACCTGTCCTTGTAGCTAAGATCTGCCATCCCCAGAACCATTCTGGTAAATCTCCTCTGCACCCTCTCCAGGGCCTTCACATCCTTCCTAAAGTGTGGTGACCAGAACTGGACGCAATACTCCAGTTGTGGCCTAACCAGCGCTTTATAAAGGTTCAGCATAACTTCTCTGCTTTTGTACTCAATACCACTATTTATGAAGCCCAAGAAAGATCCCATATGCTTTGCTAAGCCCTCTCTCAATATGTCCCGCCACCTTCAGGGACCTATGCCCATTAACTCCCAGGTCCCTCTGTCCCTGCACACTCTTTAAAACTGTGCCATTAAGTGTATATTGCCTCTCCCTGTTCCTTCTGCCAAAATGCATCACCTCACACTTCTCTGTATTAAATTCCATCTGCCACTTGTCTGCCCATTCTGCTAGCCTTTCTATGTCCTGTTGCAGTCGATTGGCATCATCATCACTGTTTGCCACACCCCCAAGTTTGGTGTCATCGGCAAATTTAGAAATTTTACTCTGTATTCCAATATCCAGGTCATTTATATATATCAAAAAAGCAGTGGCCCCAGCACTGACCCTTGGGGAACACCACTGTCTACGATCCTCCAGTCTGAAAAACAGCCATTTACCACAACTCACTGTTTTCTGTCCTTAAGCCAATTCCTTATCCAAGCTGCCACTGACCCACCTATTCCATGAGCCTCAATTTTGTTAACCAAATATGTGGTACTTTGTCAAACAGCTTCCAAAAATCCATGTACACAACATCCATTGCATTCCCTTCATCAATCCTCCCCGTTACTTCACCAAAAAATCCTAGCCACTCGCTGAGTAAAAAAGTTTTTCCTCATGTCGTCTTTGGTTCTTCTACCAATCACCTTAAATCTGTGTCCTCTGGTTCTCGACCCTTCTGCCAATGGGAACAGTTTCTCTCTATCTACCCTGTCTAGACCCCTCATGATTTTGAACACCTCTATCAAATCTCCTCTCAACCTTCTCTGCTCTAAGGAGAACAACCCCAGCTTCTCCAGTTTATCTACGTAACTGAAGTCCCTCATCCCTGGAATCATTCTCGTAAATATTTTCTGCACCCTCTCTAAGGCCTTCACATCCTTCCTAAAGTGCGGTGTCCAGAATTGAACACAATACTCTAGTTGAGGCCGAACCAGTGTTTTATACAGGTTCATCATAACTTCCTTGCTTTTGTACTCTATGGGGCAGTAATTCCTCCCCAAACGCGTGAGTACGGAAGGGGTACTCACGCGTTTGGCCGGAGGAAATGCCGGTTTTCAGCATGCACAGCGCATGCGCTGAAAACCGGCATTTCCTCTCCTCTAACCCAAGAGGTGAAGAGGCTAGCGCGTGCGCTGTAGGGGGCAGCGCGTGCGTCTTGGATTTCCTCTGTTTTGGGGGATTTGCGCATGTGTAAAGGCCTCCGGTCTTTACGCTTGTAAAAAGCACACGTAAGTATTTATTTTTACAGGTAAGTGGTGTTTTAGTGCAATTTAGAATTTTTTTTCCCCACAGGTTTATTATTTTAAAGAATCTACAATAAGGTAAGTTTAGTTTTAGACCCTTTTTATTAAAAATTTATTTTTTTCAAAAAAAAAAATTATTGTTTAAATTATTTTTTTAAACTTATTTATACTTAATTTAATGATTGGGATTTTTTTTAAATTTTATTTAAAGTTTAAGTAGTGTTTTGGGGTGCAGTACTTCTCATGAGTTTGACAGTTCTTACTCTCAAACTTAGGAATGAAGTTTCCCCTCCCCTGATTGGCTGAACAGTGCTCACCTGATCCCAGCCGGCACATCGCACTAACTACGCCGCTGGGTCAGGTTAGCACAGCGCGCCGACATCAGAACCGGGCCACTGACTGGAAATCCACTGCGGGCCAGGTTTCAGATGTCGGCGCGCCGGGTAAGTGCACATCGGGGGCTTGCACGCGCGGCAAGCCCCCGACACCAAGTTCTGGGCCAATATCTCTATTCATGAAGCCCAGGATCCCGTAAGCTTTTTTAACTGCTTTCTCAACCTGCTCTGCCACCTTCAACGATTGGTGCACACATACACCTAGGTCTCTCTGTCCAACCGCACCCTCTGTCCAATGCACCTTCTGTACAACCACACCTTCTGCAGATGAGCCACACTCCATTCAGCTTTTATTTTTTATAAAACAGTATGATAATATTGTCAATCTAATCTTATGTCAAGAGATTATTCTCATTCAGTTGATCCTTCGAATCACAGAATGATACACAGCACAGAAGGAGGCTCTTTGAAAGAACTATCCCATTAGTCCCACTCCCCAGCCTTTTCTTCAAAGCCATTCACATTTTCTCCCTTCCAAGTCCAATTCACTTTTGAAAGTTACTATTGAATCTGCTTCCACCGCCCTTTCAGGCAGCGCATTCCATAATGTAACAACTCAAGGTGTTAAAACAAAATTCTCATCTCCACACTGGTTCTTTTGCCAATCACCTTAAATCTGTGTCCTCTGGTTACCAACCCTTCTACCACTGGAAACAGTTTCTGCTTATTTACTCTATCAAAACCCTTCATGATTCTGAACACCTCTATCAAATCTCTCCTTAACCTTCTCTGCTTTAAGGAGAACAACCCCAGCTTCTCCAGTCTCTCCACATCACTGAAGTCCCTCAACACTGGTACCATCCTGGTAAATCTCCTCTGCACCCTGAGGTCTTACTGGGATAACATTGGTTCTTGGACCTGGTGCAACCATATTTTGCTGACCAGTTTACATGTGCTACATAAATGATAAGCTACTTGCCTGGCACATGAATTCCACAGGATTGATGGTATTCTTCAGGAGGTGTTCAATTTCTTCCATGTCAGTGTAGTAGATTAAAGTTGCTGAACTTACTTTCAAATCTCCTGAGTATATGGTGAGTGAAACCAATCCAGGAGGCATGTCTGTCCAACACAAGGCAAAAATGTTACATGTTCTAGAATGAAAGGTACCATCAGAACATCACTATTATCATCTGCATGAGGAAAGTACCTTATTTCAGAGGAATATTTTACTGTTCAATAATTATTTTGAGATTCAAGTGTTTGACCTCAAAATGTTGGATGATATCATAATTCCTCCTAATGTACTAGGAAATCATTACTAACACAGCAGTTTACATCGATTAACAACGTTTATATAACAAAACATCCAGTGTAATTTACACGGGGAGCGCTGGGACCTGAGCAGGAAGTAGGAGGGAAGTTCAGGGAGGCACAAGAAGGAAGTGCTGAGGAGCTGGAATTGGCATCTGAGGCATGAGGGAGGTAACTGTGCGATCCTGCACTCCCACTGGGAGCTGTATTCCCGAAGCTGTGGCCCTATCTCCGACCTGCGCTCGCTGCGAGCACTGGGAGCACAGATATACCCCCGAAACTTCCGATGGAAGCCAAATATAACGGCCGCTTTGGTGCTGTGAGTGGGGCAAAGACCAGGCTGGAGAAAATCCAACAGGGAGTGTTGAGAAAGTTGAGGAGCAATGACGTGTTCAAAGGCCTGAGAGGAAGCAGAGGTTGGCGATAGGCTGGTATTTTCAGGCAACAGAGGGGTTATGGGTAGGTTTTTCAAGGGGTGGGGTGGGGGGGAGCTGGGTAACGAGGGCAGCAGTTAGGAAGACGGATGAAAATGATACCTCAGGAAAAGGTGAAGGATGACAATGTTGGTGCGGAGTGAGCTGAGGAGTTCTCACTGAGTGCTGAGGGTCGGAGTTGGCTGGTGGTTCAGTTCCTTCTTATTTTTTTATTGTGAATCTCAACATGGAAGAAAAAAAGGAACTCAAAAGTTGCTAGGCTAATGTGCGGGAAACTTTTTGCAAACGTTTTTGTGATACTTGCCGGTTAGTGAATGATAACTGGAAAAAAAAAAGAGAAGTTTGCTTGCTCGGTTTCATGTCAGTTACTCGTTCCTCATTGGTATGTTTGATTCATTCATTTTACTTGGGTGCAGATCATGTGATATCAGTCCTTTCAAAGTTGTTACGCTTGAAAGTGTTACCTCAGAACCATCACATCTCAAAGCAGGCACAAGGTAAAGGTTAGTGACTGACGGAAATAAGGTCTTAAGTTGCCAATCAGATATCTAATTAAATCAAATAAGCATCGCCCAAAGTGAATGAATAGGGCAATAATGATAACGTGGCACTGAAACTGGAGAGAAGTAAAAATCAACTGAATGTGCTCTTGAAGTGTGTATCAGAGAAAATAACATTAAGATGCTCGACATCACGAAGCTCAATAGGCAAAGGGACTCGAGAGAAACAAATTCCCTGGTGGTGTATATCCCAGGATATTGAAGGAGACTAGGGAGGGAATTTTCAGGACACTGGCTCCAATCACAGATAAGAAAGAAAGACTTGCATTTCTATAGCGCCTTTCATTACCACCGGACGTCTCAAAGCGCTTTACAGCCAATGAAGTACTTTTGAAGTGTAGTCACTGTTGTAATGTGGGAAACGCGGCAGCCAATTTACGCACGGCAAGCTGCCACAAACAGCAATGTGATAATGACCCGATTATCAGTTTTTGTTACATTGCTTGAGGGATAAACATTGGCCAGGACGAATCTTTGGACACCAGTGAGTTGACTGGAAGCAAATGTACTGCCTCAATTTAAAAAGGATATGAAATCTGCATGTGGCAACTACTATCCCATTAGCCTCACATCTGTAACAGGTAAACAATGGCAACTGTTAGAGTCAGACTGGAGGAGTTCCTGTGCAGTAGTGAACCTAAAAACAGCCAGCACGGGTTTGGGAGGAGGAAATCCTGGCGGACAATCTCCTTGAATTCTTTGTCGGTGCAGGAGATAAAGCAGATTGTGGAACTCCCTCGGATATAGTTTAACGGGGCCCTCAGGACTGACCAAGTCCCAGTGAAGCCTATTTCAGCTGGATCAGACACTGATTACAAAATGGGAAGCAAAGAGCCCCAAGGTCGGAGTCCACGTTCCACTGAGGGCCTTGGCCAAGACCAGGGCCTTCACCAAGTAAATGTTGGAGGTGAAAGGTGAAAGAGCGGGAGAGAAGGCCGCAAAAAGGCCCTTTCGCTCGAGTGGGCGCCTTCTGTCCAAAGTGGAGTGTTAACGCCACTTCCTAGGGACCTATCTTCACCTTCCCCGCAGTGGCTCCAGGAAGTCATGGTAACATGGACAGACCCATTGCCTGATATGTCCCACACCTCTCACTGTAGCACTCTCTGATATACCCCACACACCACACTGAAACACTCTGATATACCCCACACCCCTCACTGTATCGCACTGATATACCCCACACCCCATACCATGAATCAGTCTCTGCGGCAATCCCGCCCGAATTTGGACAGGATCGTGGAGGAGGATCCTGACCTACATCTGCTGAGATTATAAACAAAGATTGAAAAACCGGCAGCTGCTAAAAACCTAAAACAAAATAGAAAATACCAGAAATACTCAACAGTTCAGGCAGAAATGTGGAGAGATCAGTATGGACCCCTCATTTTGACTCAAAACAACTTATCTCTTGTCTGCAGATGCTGCCTGACCGGCTGAGTGTCTCCAGCATTCTCTGTTTTCTCCAGCGGTTATTAAGGGTTCTATAATCCCTGCTACGATCACACTTGCAATACTGTGTTCAATCCTGGTCAACACACCACATCACATCACACCACACATATTAGTATTGCAGAGGATGCAGGGAAAAGTGATCAGGCCACATTTGTTGCCCATCCCTCATTGCCGTAGAGGGCATTGAGTCAATTACATTGGGTCGGACTGGAGTCACATGTAGGCTAGACCAGGTACGGAGGTGGTAGGTTCCCTTCTCTGAGGAACATTAGTGAACCAGTTGGGTTTTTGTAACATTCCTGCAGCTTTCATGAATTATTTATTGAATTCCATTTCACAGGTTGCCATGGTTGACGTATGAGGAGAGATTGGGTCGGTTGGGCTTATATTCGCGAGAGTTTAGAAGAATGAGAGGGGATCTCATTGAAACTTATAAAATTCTGACAGGACTGGACAGACTAGATGCAGGAAGGATGTTTCCGATGGTCGGGGAGTCCAGAACCAGGGGTCACAGTCTAAGGATAAGGGGTAAGCCATTTAGGACAGAGATGAGGAAGAATTTCTTCACCCAGAGAGTGGTGAACCTGTGGAATTCTCTACCACAGAAGGCCGTTGAGGCCAATTCATTAAATATATTCAAGAAGGAGTTAGATAAATTTCTTAAGGCTAAAGGGATCAAGGGATATGGAGAGAAAGCAGGGACAGGGTACTGAATTTGGATGATCAGACATGATCTCATTAAGTGGCAGAACAGGCTCGAGGGGCCGAATGGCCTACTCCTGCTCCTATCTTCTATGTTTCTATGCGGTGGGTCTATGCTGGTCCAGTATCATGACCACTGCACTACCGACGCAGAGGGACCATTAGGAAGGTGTGAGCCCTCCAATCTAGGAAGGTGCTGGTTAATTAGGTGCACAAAGCATGAAATGGTACAGAAAAAAAAGGGAAGGCCCAGCACACATCGGAAAACCACCCCCCCCCCAGACTGTGATTTCTGTCCAGTGGAATGAACAGACACATCATTGGCTGGGAGTGTGCAATTTCCCGATGTGCGTTCCTGGCTCAAAGTGGAAACTCTCCCCTGTCTAGCCACACCGTCTAGACATTAAAAGTGATGTGTCTGCCGTGATTGCCAGTCGCCTCTTATAATCGCTCCATTTAATGTGTGCAGATGTTTCTCTTGTTAAACAACAGGCAGCATGGGTTCAGGAAAGAGAGGTTATAACTGGTTAAACAACAGACAGCATGGGTTTACAAAAAGGTTATACTTAACTACAACAACAACTTGTATTTATATAGCACCTTTAACGTAGTAAAACGTCCCAAGATGCTTCACAGGAGCGATTATCAAACAAAATTTGACACCGAGCCACATAAGGAGATATTAGGGCAGGTGACCAAAAGCTGGGTCAAAGAGGTCAGTTTTAAGGAGCGTCTTAAAGGAGGAGAGAGAGGTGGAGAGGCGGAGAGGTTTAGGGAGGGAATTCCAGAGCTTAGGGCCCTGGCAGCTGAAGGCACGGCCACCAATGGTTGAGCTAACAAGCAGTAGTTTTTTTGAAAGAGATTACTGATGAAATGGTTGGGGATATACTTGTATTTTGAGAAAGTTTTTGACAAGGTTCCCATCAGGAATCATACAACAGGAGGTGAAGGAGGAACTGGATAAAGAATTGGCTTAAAAAGAAGAAATAAAACTGAATGCGAATCTAAACTCAAAGCTCTCGTGGGCAGGTTCTAGTTTTCGCTCTTAGTGTTTGGCTTACCTGGTGCTCTTGCAGACAGTGTGTACTCATTCACAAAGTGTGCCGGAACTCGGACCATGGCCTTCACACTCAACGCAAAGTCAATTTCACTTTTTATTTTGCTATCCAGTTTGATCTTTAGAATAACAAAAATCTGCTGCGGTATCTGAAATTAAAAAAGAATATTTAGAACATTCAGCATATTGTGGCAACACTAGTGAATCTCCCGAGGTGTTGCTCACAGTTCAAGAGAGGACGATTAGACCATGTGGCACGCAATTTATTATGTATTTTTTTTATTCGTTTATGGGATGTGGGCGTCGCTGGCAAGGCCAGCCTTTATTGCCCATCCCTAGTAGCCCTTGAGGTGGCGGTGGTGAGCCGCCTTCTTGAACCGCTGCAGTCCGTGTGGTGAAGGTACTCCCACAGTGCTGTTAGGGAGGGAGTTCCAGGATTTTGACCCAGTGACGATGAAGGATCAGCGATATACTTCTAAGTCAGGATGGTGTGTGACTTGGAGGGGAACTTGGAGGTGGTGGTGTTCCCATGCGCCTGCTGCCCTTGTCCTTCTAGGTGGTAGAGGTCGCGGGTTTGGGAGGTGCTGCCGAAGAAGCCTTGGTGAGTTGCTGCAGTGCATCTTGTAGATGGTACACACTGCAGCCACGGTGCGCCGGTGGTGGAGGGAGTGAATGTTTAAGGTGGTGGATGGGGTGCCAATCAAACGGGTTGCTTTGTCCTGGATGGTGTCGAGCTTTTTCAGTGTTGTTGGAGCTGCACTCATCCAGGCAAGTGGAGAGTATTCCATCACACTAGTGGTGTTCCGCAGGGGTCAGTGCTGGGTCCCCAACTCTTTACAATCTATATTAACGATTTGGAGGAGGGGACCGAGTGTAACATATCAAAGTTTGCAGATGATAATAAGATGGGAGGGAAAGTAGTGAGTGAGGAGGACATAAAAAACCTGCAAGGGGACATAGACAGGCTGAGTAAGTGGGCAGAGATTTGGCAGATGGAATACAATACTGGAAAGTGTGAGGTTATGCACTTTGGCAGGAAAAATCATAGAGCAAGTTATTATCTTAATGGCAAGAAACTGGAAAGTACTGTAGTAGAAAGGGATCTGGGGGTCCTGGTGCACGAAACTCAAAAAGTTAGTATGCAGGTGCAGCAAGTGATCAAGAAGGCCAATGGAATGTTGGCTTTTATTGCTAGGGGCATAGAATATAAAAACAGGGAGGTATTGCTGCAGTTATACAAGGCATTGGTGAGACCGCACCTGGAATACTGCATACAGTTTTGGTGTCCATACTTAAGAAAAGACATACTTGCTCTCGAGTCAGTACAAAGAAGGTTCACTCGGTTAATCACGGGGATGAGGGGGTGGTCATATGAGGAGAGGTTGAGTAGATTGGGACTCTACTCATTGGAGTTCAGAAGAATGAGAGGCGATCTTATTGAAACATATAAGATTGTGAAGGGGCTTGATCGGGTGGATGGGTGAAACTAGAACTAGGGGGCATAATCTTAAAATAAGGGGCTGCTCTTTCAAAACTGAGATGAGGAGAAACTTCTTCACTCAGAGGGTGGTAGGTTTGTGGAATTTGCTGCCCCAGAAAGCTGTGGAAGCTGCATCATTAAATAAATTTAAAACAGAAATAGATAGTTTCCTAGAAGTAAAGGGAATTAAGGGTTATGGGGAGCGGGCAGGAAATTGGACATGAGTCTAGGTTCGGAATGGTCATGGCCCTGTGGGTAGTGGAGTGGGCCCAGGGGCCGTGTAGCCTTGTTCTGCTCCTACTGTGTTCTAATTCTGTGTTAGATTTCAGGAGATGGTTTTATTCCTGTTCCTGGCTGGGGTGGAGATCGCCTTTACAGAAGGTAAGTACTGTAGAAAATATAGGGACAGAGTGATCTCCTGGAAGAGTTTCGATCGCCTAGATGGGTTGGAGAGGAATTTCCCAGATTTTTTCTCCCAAATTGGCCATTGGGTTTTTTATCTGGTTTTTCGCCTCTCCCGGGAGATCACATGGGTTCGGGTGGGATGGAGAGTGATAGAAGATTTGAGGTTAGGATCAGATCAGCCATGATCTTATTGAATGGTGGAGCAGGCTCGAGGGGCCGATTGGCCTACTCCTGCTCCTATTTCTTATGTTCTTATGTTCTTATACTCCTTACTTGTGCCTTGTAGATGGTGGAAAGGCTTTGGGGAGTCAGAAGGTGAGACAAACAGGATCATTCTACCCAGTAACACGTGTGTGTGATACCTAGTAATATACAGCTCTAATAATTTGTTCTCTCATGTATAAGAAGATAGTTCTCCCTCTTCTTGTAACTGTTTCTTGGCCTCTTTCCCACTCTCTGATTCTTTCA
The DNA here is from genome assembly GCF_052327205.1 of Somniosus microcephalus. Taxonomy (NCBI): domain Eukaryota; kingdom Metazoa; phylum Chordata; class Chondrichthyes; order Squaliformes; family Somniosidae; genus Somniosus; species Somniosus microcephalus. The sequence continues at coordinate 10,272,601 of NC_141015.1, forward strand.
ATGTCCCTCTCTCTTTCTTTCTCATTTTCCCTGCATGACCTTCACACACTTGCTGTGGCTCAGTGGGTAACACTGTCGCCTCTGAGTCAGACGATTGTGGGTTCAAGACCCACTCCAGAGACTTGAGCACAAAACTCTATGCTGACACTCCAGAGCAGTACTGGGGGAGTGCTGCACTGTCGGAGGTGCCGTCTTTTGGATGAAACGTCTGCTCTCTCAGGTGGGCGTAAAAGATCCCATGGCACTATTTAGAAGAAGAGCGGGGGGAGTTCTCCCCGGTGTCCTGGGGCCAATATTTATCCCTCAATCAACATCAATAAAACAGATAGAATAGCAAAATACTGTGGATGCTGGAAATCTGAAACAACAACAGAAAATGCTGGAAATACTCAGCAGGCCAGGCAGCATCCGTGGAGAGAAACGTTAACTCTGTTTCTTTCTCCACGGATGCTGCCTGGCATTTCCAGCATTTTCTGTTGTTATTTCAAAAAAACAGATTATCTGGTCATTATCACATTGCTGTTTATGGGAGCTTGCTGTGCGCAAATTGGCTGCCGCGTTTCCTACATTACAACAGTGACTACACTTCCAAAAGTACTTCATTGGCTGTGAAGCACTTTGGGACGTCCAGAGGTTGTGAAAGGTGCTATAGAAATGCAAGTCTTTCTTTACTCCTTGTGGTGTGGGTATTTCTCGGTTTGTGTCCAGCTCCTTTCCCACTCTTTGTCCACCACTCTTTCTGTAAAGCTCCACTTTCCTTGGACTCGCCTCTCTCTCTATACTGGGGATTAGAGCGTTCAATTGTGAAGACAGGTTCCATAAACTGGGCTTGTATTCCCTGGAGTATAGAAGATTGAGGGGTGATCTAATCGAGGTGTTTAAAATGTTAACATTAATTTGTTGGGTAGAGAGAGAGAAACTATTTCCTCTGGTGGGGGAATCAAGAATGAGGAGCATCATCTTAAAATTAGAGCCGGGCCGTTCAGGGGTGATGTCGGGAAGCACTTCTTCACACAAAGGGTCGTGGAAATCTGGAACTTTCTCTCCCCCAAAGGGCTGTGGATGCTGGGATCAATTGGAGCTTTAAAGACTGAGATCGATAGACTTTTGTTGGGTAAGGGTATCCATGGATGTGGAGCAAATGCGGGTAAAAGGAGTTGAGGTGCAGATTAGCCATGAGCTGATTGAATGGCAGATCAGGCTCGAGGGGCTGAATGGCCTAATCCTGTTCCTCTGATCCAATATGTTCTGGTGTCTGTGTGTGGCTCTCGCACATTTTGGTTTACTGATGTACTCAATCCATCTCAACATTGTTAGAGCCCAGCAAGCACGCGCCCAACTTGCATGAGGGTAGAGTTTGGCACCTGGATCGTGGGGAGAGTGCACGAGTTCCAACATGCACAGGGCTGAGACTGGGAGGGTGAATCTGGCAACCCTTGGGATAGCTAGGAGTTAGACAGGTGAGCCAATACAGGGGTAAGGGAGCAGGGAGAATCAGGGGTGTAGGATAGACCTAACACAGCACCAGGCCAGTACTGAGGATAGGCCTGGGGGAGCAGAGGAAGGCCACGAAAACACATGCCACTGTGGGGCAAACAAAAACAGCAGCAACGAGGGGCATTGAGCTGTCCGATTACGGATGCGGAGAAGCACAGAAACCATGGTGAGGCAAGGCCCTACTGAAGTGTGCAAGTTTAACGAATAGAGCAGCAGGCAAGGCCGAGGACCCCAAGAGAGGGGAGGCCTGTCTGCACCCCTAACACTGGCTCCCCCTCACCCTTCACTCCCTCCCCTCCTCTTGCACTGGGCTTATATTGTGTACGTTGACCAGTTATACTGGACTGAGAACTACTCTGCACTGGCAAAAGCATGAAATTAGTACCAATATCTTATTTTATTTTATGATTAAAAGCGACTAATCTTTGGTGAGACAGAAACATACGGCTGGTGTGTGTAACACACAGCAATGGTTAATACCTACCCCACATTGGACCCTGTCCGGTAAAACCTTCACTGTGTTGTCCTGATGCTCTCTGGATGATGGGGAACACGGCTCCCCAGGGGATTTTGCGACGTTACCCCGCACTTTGGGTTGAGGCTGTGCTTCTGGATCAGTATCAGTTGTATCGCAGCCTGAGTCTCTGCTGTAGCCTGAGGAGATGGAAATTCCACATGTTTTAACAAGCATTACAAATGGGTACGAGAGCATTGCTTACAGCAGCCCAACAAATGACTGAGACTCGCTCTGCTTCATTTTATCATCAAAATCACAACTCCAACTATCAGCCTATTCTGCCCCTCTAGTTGGAGTAATATGTACTTCATTGGCTGGAAAGCGCTTTGGGGCGGCCTGAGATCATGAAATGCACGACACAGACGCAAATCACACACACAGAATCACACAGAATCCCCACAGTGCAGATAGAGGCCATTTCGGCCCATCAAGCCTGCACCAACACATATCCCACCCTATCCCCTAACCCCACGTATTTAATCCCCTAACATGAAGGGTCAATTTATCATAGCCAAATCAACCTAACCCGCACATCTTTGGACTGTGGGAGGAAACCGGAGCACCCGGAGGAAACCCACGCAGACACAGGGAGAATGTGCAAACTCCACACAGACAGTCGCCCGAGGCCAGATTCAAACCTGGGTCCCTGGCGCTGTGAGGCAACAGTGCTAACCACTATGCCACCGTCTTTCGTCTTTCTTTCTATGTGAGTAAACATTAACTTGCACAACACCTCTCAGTTAACATTAAACTTTATGGCAAACTAAAGCTGCGAGAGAGAAAGTCAGTTTAAACCCAGTCTGTGTACCAGCAGCAAGGTATTGTAACTTTGGCTTCCTTGTGAGACAGATTAATTAATTCACAAGAAGGACAGTTTCGAATCACACTCTGTTAATCCAAGCCTATGTAGATGTACTCTATATATATATATATATATATATATATATATATATATATATATATAGATACAGGTTGCTGTTAAATTCTAACTGAAATTGACCACCTGTTTAACCCTACAATGTCAAGTGCTGGGTCACTGCTGTGGAACAGTGTTCCTCCTTGTGCTTGTCACATTTCTGGGCTTTTAATCAGATACTTTCCTTGGGCTCAATGCCGAAGACCACCTCCCATAGAGAACCTGAAGATATTAAAATTCCACAGGGTCTAGATGTGATTTGAAACTATTCTTTTGGTGATTTTTCCTTAACTTGTCTCAGAACTAGCAATCCCAGGGCTGCCAGTTAAAGAACCTAGATGACAAAAAGAAAATACAGCAGATGCTGGAAATCTGAAATAAAAACAGAAAATGCTGGAGACACTCAGCAGGTCAGGCAGCATCTGTGAAGAGAGAAACAGAGTTTACGTTTCAGGTCGATGACCCTTCGTCAGAACTGGAAAAAAATCAGGAAATGGAACAGATTTTTAAGCAAGTGAAGAGGCTGGGAAATGGGGGAATGAAAGAACAAAAGTGAAGGTCTGTGATAGGATGGGAGGCGGAAGAGGTTAAGAGACATTAAGAGATATTCAAGGTGAAAGGAGATGGAAATGGGACAGGTTAAGAAACAAAGGATGGCTCTAGATGAAGTGTGAATTGTGCGGGCAGAATGAAAGACAGCTGCCCTGTGGGAGAGAAGAAAAAAAAGACAAAGGGGCAGTAATTCCTCCCCAAACGCGTGAGTACGGAAGGGGTACTCACGCGTCTGGCCGGAGGAAATGCCGCTGAAAACCGGCATTTCCTCTCTAACCCAAGAGTTGAAGAGACTAGCACGTGCGCTGTAGGGGGCAACGCGTGCGTCTTGGATTTCCTCTGTTTTGGGGGATTTGCGCATGTCTAAAGGCCTCCGGTCTTTACACTTGTAAAAAGCACACGTAAGTATTTATTTTTACAGGTAAGTGGTGTTTAAGTGCAATTTAGAATTTTTTTTCCCCACAGGTTTATTATTTTAAAGAATCTACAATAAGGTAAGTTTAGCTTTAGACCCTTTTTATTAAAAAAAAAAATTTTTCAAAAAAAAAAATTATTGTTTAAATTATTATTTTAAACTTATTTATACTTAACTAGCTGAAGTGCCCGGCGGTGCCGAGGGCCTTTTGAGGGCATGTTATTGTTGGAAGAGAGAGCGAGCGACTGGGGGGGAAGAGAGCGAGCGACTGGGGGGGGGGGGGAAAGAGAGCGAGCGACCGGGGGGGGGGGGGGAAGAGAGCGAGCGACCGGGGGGGGGAAGAGAGCGAGCGACCGGGGGGGGGAAGAGAGCGAGCGACCGGGGGGGGGGAAGAGAGCGAGCGACCGGGGGGGGAAAGAGAGCGAGCGACGGGGGGGGAAGAGAGCGAGCGACCGGGGGGGGGAAGAGAGCGAGCGACCGGGTGGGGAAAGAGAGCGAGCGACCGGGGGGGGAAGAGAGCGAGCGACCGGGGGGGTGGAAGAGAGCGAGCGACCGGGGGGGGGGGAAAGAGAGCGAGCGATGGGGGGGGAAGAGAGCGAGCGACCGGGGGGGGAAGAGAGCGAGCGACCGGGTGGGGAAAGAGAGCGAGCGACCGGGGGGGGAAGAGAGCGAGCGACCGGGGGGGGAAGAGAGCGAGCGACCGGGGGGGGAAGAGAGCGAGCGACCGGGGGGGGAAGAGAGCGAGCGACCGGGGGGGGGAAGAGAGCGAGCGACTGGGGGGGAAGAGAGAGAGCGACTGGGGGGGAAGAGAGAGAGCGACTGGGGGGGAAGAGAGAGAGCGACTGGGGGGGAAGAGAGAGAGCGACTGGGGGGGAAGAGAGAGAGCGACTGGGGGGGAAGAGAGAGAGCGACTGGGGGGGAAGAGAGAGAGCGACTGGGGGGGAAGAGAGAGAGCGACTGGGGGGGAAGAGAGAGAGCGACTGGGGGGGAAGAGAGAGAGCGACTGGGGGGGAAGAGAGAGAGCGACTGGGGGGGAAGAGAGAGAGCGACTGGGGGGGAAGAGAGAGAGCGACTGGGGGGGAAGAGAGAGAGCGACTGGGGGGGAAGAGAGAGAGCGACTGGGGGGGAAGAGAGAGAGCGACTGGGGGGGGAAGAGAGAGAGCGACTGGGGGGGAAGAGAGAGAGCGACTGGGGGGGAAGAGAGAGAGCGACTGGGGGGGAAGAGAGAGAGCGACTGGGGGGGAAGAGAGAGAGCGACTGGGGGGGAAGAGAGAGAGCGACTGGGGGGGAAGAGAGAGAGCGACTGGGGGGGAAGAGAGAGAGCGACTGGGGGGGAAGAGAGAGAGCGACTGGGGGGGAAGAGAGAGAGCGACTGGGGGGGAAGAGAGAGAGCGACTGGGGGGGGAAGAGAGAGAGCGACTGGGGGGGAAGAGAGAGAGCGACTGGGGGGGAAGAGAGAGAGCGACTGGGGGGGAAGAGAGAGAGCGACTGGGGGGGAAGAGAGAGAGCGACTGGGGGGGAAGAGAGAGAGCGACTGGGGGGGAAGAGAGAGAGCGACTGGGGGGGAAGAGAGAGAGCGACTGGGGGGGAAGAGAGAGAGCGACTGGGGGGGAAGAGAGAGAGCGACTGGGGGGGAAGAGAGAGAGCGACTGGGGGGGAAGAGAGAGAGCGACTGGGGGGGAAGAGAGAGAGCGACTGGGGGGGAAGAGAGAGAGCGACTGGGGGGGAAGAGAGAGAGCGACTGGGGGGGAAGAGAGAGAGCGACTGGGGGGGAAGAGAGAGAGCGACTGGGGGGGAAGAGAGAGAGCGACTGGGGGGGAAGAGAGAGAGCGACTGGGGGGGAAGAGAGAGAGCGACTGGGGGGGAAGAGAGAGAGCGACTGGGGGGGAAGAGAGAGAGCGACTGGGGGGAAGAGAGAGAGCGACTGGGGGGGAAGAGAGAGAGCGACTGGGGGGGAAGAGAGAGAGCGACTGGGGGGGAAGAGAGAGAGCGACTGGGGGGGAAGAGAGAGAGCGACTGGGGGGGAAGAGAGAGAGCGACTGGGGGGGAAGAGAGAGAGCGACTGGGGGGGAAGAGAGAGAGCGACTGGGGGGAAGAGAGAGAGCGACTGGGGGGAAGAGAGAGAGCGACTGGGGGGAAGAGAGAGAGCGACTGGGGGGAAGGAGAGAGAGAGAGAGACTTGGGGGAAGGAGAGAGCGACTGGCGGGAAGAGAGAGAGCTACTGGGGGGGAAGAGAGAGAGCGACTGGGGGAAGAGAGAGAGCGACTGGGGGGGAAGAGAGAGAGCGACTGGGGGGAAGAGAGAGAGCGACTGGGGGGGAAGAGAGAGAGCGACTGGGGGGGAAGAGAGAGAGCGACTGGGGGGAAGAGAGAGAGCGACTGGGGGAAGAGAGAGAGCGACTGGGGGGGAAGAGAGAGAGCGACGGGGGGGAAGAGAGAGAGCGACTGGGGGGGAAGAGAGAGAGCGACGTGAGAGCGACTGGGGGGGAAGAGAGAGAGCGACTGGGGGGAGGAGAAGAGAGAGAGCGAATGGGGGGTGGGAGGAAGAGAGAGAGAGCGACTGAGAGGGGGAAGGAGAGAGAGCAGAAGGGGGGGGAGAAGGAAGGAGGA